>NW_016107687.1:314301-321113 GCF_001604975.1 Cebus imitator | reverse complement strand
TGGAGTTTGATTAGGTCCCATTTGTCTATTTTGGCTTTTGTTGTCAATGCTTTTGGTGTTTTGGTCATGAAGCCCTTGCCTACGCCTATGTCCTGAATGGTTTTGCCTAGACTTTCTTCTAGGGTTTTTATGGCGTTAGGTCTTATATTTAAGTCTTTAATCCATCTGGAGTTAATTTTAGTGTAAGGTATCAGGAAGGGGTCCAGTTTCTGCATTCTACACATGGCTAGCCAGTTTTCCCAACACCATTTATTAAACAGGGAATCCTTTCCCCATTACTTGTTTTTTTCAGGTTTGTCAAAGTTCGGATGGTTGTAGATATGTTGTGTTGCCTCCGAGGCCTCTGTTCTGTTCCATTGGTCTATATCTCTGTTTTGGTACCAGTACCATGCTGTTTTGATTACTGTAGCCTTGTAGTATAGTTTGAAGTCCGGTAGTGTGAAGCCTCCTGCTTCGTTCTTTTTGCTTAGAATTTTTGCATCTATGTTCATCATGGATATTGGCCTGAAGTTTTCTTTTCTTGTTGAGTTTCTGACAGGTTTTGGTATCAGGATCATGTTTGTTTCATAAAATGATTTGGGAAGGATTCCCTCTTTTTATATTATTTGGAATAGTTTCAGAAGGAATGGTACCAACTCCTCTTTGTATGTCTGGTAGAATTCGGCTGTGAACCCATCTTGGCGGGCTCTCTTTTGGTTCCATATGAAGTTTAAGGTGGTTTTTCCAGTTCTGTGAAGAAGGTTATTGGTAGCTTGATGGTGATAGCGTTGAATCTGTAAATTACTTTGGGCAGTATGACCATTTTCACGATATTGATTCTTCCTAACCATGAACATGGAATGTTTCTCCATCTGTTTGTGTCCTCTCTTATTTCGTTGAGCAGTGGCTTGTAGTTGTCTTTGAAGAGGTCCTTTACATTCCTTGTTAGTTGTATTCCTAGGTATTTTATTCTCTTTGTAGCAATTGTAAATGGCAGTTCGTTCTTGATTTGGCTCTCTTTAAGTCTGTTATGGTGTTTAGGAATGCTTGTGATTTTTGCACATTGATTTTGTATCCTGAGACTTTGCCGAAGTTGCATATCAGTTTCAGGAGATTTTGGGCTGAGACGATGGGGTCTTCTAGATATACAATCATGTTGTCTGCAAAGAGCGACAATTTGACTTCCTCCTTTCCTGTTTGAATACCCTTTATTTCTTTTTCTTGCCTGATTGCTCTAGCTAAAACTTCCAGTACTGTATTGAATAGGAGTGGTGAGAGAGGGCATCCTTGTCTAGTGCCAGATTTCAAAGGGAATGCTTCCAGTTTTTTCCCATTCAGTAGATATTGGCTGTTTGTTTGTCGTTAATAGCTTTTATTATTTTGAGATACTTTCCGTCAATACCTAGCTTATTGAGGGTTTTTAGCATAAAGGGCTGTTGAATTTTGTCAGAGGCCTTGTCTGCATCAATTGAGATAATCATGTGGTTTTTGTCTTTGGTTCTGTTTATGTGGTGAATTATGTTTATAGACTTGTGTATGTTGAACCAGCCTTGCATCCCTGGGATGAAGCCTACTTGATCATGGTGAATAAGCTTTTTGATGTGCTGTTGCAATTGTCTTGCTAGTATTTTATTGAAGATTTTTGCATCTATATTCATCATGGATATTGGCCTGAAGTTTTCTTTTCTTGTTGAGTCTGTGCTGGGTTTTGGTATCAGGATCATGTTTGTCTCATAAAATGATATGGGAAGGATTCCCTCTTTTTGTATTATTTGGAATAGTTTCAGAAGGAATGGTACGAGCTCCTCTTTGTATGTCTGGTAGAATTCAGCTGTGAACCCGTCTGGACCTGGGCTTTTTTTGGATGGTAGACTCTTAATTGCTGCCTCAACTTCAGACCTTGTTATTGGTCTATTCAGGGTTTCAACTCCTTCCTGGTTTAGGCTTGGGAGGAGGCAAGTGTCCAGGAATTTATCCATTTCTTCCAGGTCTACTAGTTTATGTGCATAGAGTTGTTTGTAATAATCTCTGATGATGGTTTGAATTTCTGTGGAATCTGTGGAATCCCCTTTATCATTTTTTATTGTATCAGTTTGGTTATTCTCTCTTTTCTTTTTTATTAATCTGGCTAGTCGTCCGTCTATTTTGTTGTTCTTTTCGAAAAACCAGCTCCTGGATTTATTGATTTTTTGAAGGTTGTTTTGTGTCTCTATCTCCTTCAGTTCTGCTCTGATCTTAGTTATTTCTTGTCTTCTGCTAGGTTTTGAGTTTTTTTGATCTTGCTCCTCTAGCTCTTTCAATTTTGATGCTAGGGTTTCAATTTTAGATCTCTCCTTGCTTCTTATATGGGCACTTATTGCTATATATTTTCCTCTGGAGACTGCTTTAAATGTGTCCCAGAGATTCTGGTATGTTGTGTCTTCATTCTCGGTTTCTAAGAAGATCTTTATTTTCGCCATCATTTCATTGTTTATCCAGTCAACATTCAAGAGCCACTTGTTCAGTTTCCATGAAGCTATGCAGTTCTGAGTTAGTTTCTGCATTCTGAGCTCTAACTCGTTTGCACTGTGGTCTGAAAGACTGTTATGATTTTCGTTCTTTTGCATTTGCTGAGGGGTGATTTATTTCCAATTATGTGGTCAATTTTAGAGTAGGTGTGATGTGGTGCTGAGAAGAATGTATATTCTGTGGATTTGGGGTGGACAGTTCTGTAAATGTCTATTAGATTTGCTTGTTCCAGGTCTGAGTTCAGGTCCTGGATATCCTTATTAATTTTCTGTCTGGTTGATCTGTCTAATATTAACAATGGGGTGTTAAAGTCTCCAACTATAATTGTGTGGGAGTCTAAGTCTCTTTGTAAGTCATTAAGAACTTGCCTTATGTATCTGGGTGATCCTGTATTGGGTGCGTATATATTTAGGATCGTTACCTCTTCTTGTTGCATTGATCCTTTTACCATTATGTAATGTCCTTCTTTGTCTCTTTTTACCTTTGTTGCTTTAAAGTCTAATTTATCAGAGATGAGAATTGCAACTCCTGCTTTTTTTTGCCCTCCATTTGCTTGATAAATCTTCCTCCATCCCTTTATTTTGAGCCTTTGTGTATCCTTGCATGCGAGATGGGTTTCCTGGATACAGCACACCGATGGGTTTTGGCTTTTTATCCAATTTGCCAGTCTGTGTCTTTTGATTGGGGCATTTAGTCCATTTACATTTAGGGTTAATATTTTTATGTGTGAATTTTATACTGCCATTTTGATGCTAGCTGGCTATTTTGTTCATTAGTTGATGCAGATTCTTGATTGTGTTGATTCTCTTTACCATTTGGCATGTTTTTGGAGTGGTTGGTACTGGTTGTTCCTTTATGTGTAGAGCCTCTTTCAGGAGCTTTTGTAAAGCAGGTCCTGTGGTGATGAAATCTCTGAGTACTTGCTTGTTTGCAAAGGATTTTATTTTTCCTTCACTTATGAAGCTTAGTTTGGCTGGATAGGAGATTCTGGGTTGAAATTTCTTTTCTTTAAGGATGTTGAATATTGTCCCCCACTCTCTTCTGGCTTGTAGAGTTTCTGCTGAGAGATCTGCTGTGAGTCTGATGGGCTTCCCTTTGTAGAAAACCTGACATTTCTCTCTGGCTGCTCTTAGCATTTTCTCCTTCATTTCAACCCTGGTGAATCTGACGATTATGTGCCTTGGGGTTGTTCTTCTTGAGGAATATCTTTGTGGTGTTCTCTGTATTTCCTGGATTTGAATATTTGCCTGCCTTGCTAGGTTGGGGAAGTTTTCCTGGATAATATCCTTAAGAGTATTTTCCAGCTTGGATTCATTCTCTTTGTCACATTCAGGTACACCTATCAAATGTAGATTAGGTCTTTTCACATAGTCCCACTTTTCTTGGAGACTTTGTTCATTCCTTTTTACCCTTTTTTCTCTATTCTTGCCTTGTCATTTTATTTCGTTGAGTTGACCTTCGACCTCTGATATCTTCTGCTTGGTCAATTCGGCTGTTGAAACTTGTGAATGCTTTGTGAAGTTCTCGTGTTGTGTTTTTCAGCTCCGTCAATTAACTTATATTCCTCTCTATGTTGTCCATTCTCGTTAGCATTTCGTCAAATCTTTTTTCAAGGTTCTTATTTCTTTGCATTGGGTTAGAACATGTTCTTTAAGTTCACAGAAGTTTCTTACTACCCACCTTCTGAAGTCTGATTCTGTCATTTCATCACACTTGTTCTCCATCTAGCCTTGTTCGCTTGCTGGTGAGGATTTGTGATCCCTTGTAGGAGGAGAGGTGTTCTGGTTTCGGGTGTTTTCATCCTTTTAGCACTGGTTTCTTCCCATCTTTGTGGGATTATCCACCTGTTGTCTTTGTAGTTACTGACTTTTAGATTGGGTTCTGAGTGAACTTCCTGTTTGTGGATGCTGAAGTTACTTCTTTTTCTTAGCTTTCCTTCTAACAGTCTGGCCCTCTGCTGTAGGGCTGCTGAGGTCCACTCCAGGCCCTGCTTGCCGGGGGATCACCTGCAGCAGCTGCAGAACAGTAAGGGTTGCTACCAGTTTTCTCTTCTGCTATCTTTGTTCCAGAAGATGCCCGCCAAATGTCAGTCTGTTCTCTCCTTTATGAGGTGACTCTTTGGATATACAGGGGGTCAGGGAGCTGCTTGAGGAGTCAGTCTGTCCTTTATTGGAGCTCAAGTCCTGCGCTGTGAGCTCCGTTTTTCATTCAGAGCTGCTGGGCAGGTATGTTTAGGTCTGCTGCAGCAGAACTCATAAACTCCCTTTTTTTTCCCCCCAGGTGCTCTGTCTCAGGGAGTTAGGGCTTTATTTATGAGTTTCCGTTCTGCTGCTGCCTTTTTTTTCTTTTCCTTTCAGGGCTTCCCTGCCCAGTGAGGAGGCAGCCTAGTCACTGTCTGCCTGCAGAGGCTTTGCTGAGCTGCTGTGGGCTCTGCCCAGCTGCTGTGTGATCTTCCCTGAAGTCCTGCTTATATGGGTGTAATTAGAACTGCCTTGGCAATGGTGGCCTGCCTCTGTTATGATGGACTCTCTCTGTAGTGGCAGGTTGCCTCAGCAACGGCGGGCTGCCTCAGCAATGGTCAGGCTACCTCTGTAGTGATGGAGTGTCTCAGTAATGGTGGACGCCCCTCCCCCACAGAACAGGACCTTCCTGGGTTCAGCTGTGCTTGCTGTGAAACTCTCAACCCAGAGCGTTTTCAATTACTATTTTTTTTTGTGGGGGGGTGGGTGGGTGGGAACAGCTGAGCCTGATCACCTGTCTCCCTGACTCAGGGTCTTTTTTTGTTGTTGTTGTTGTTGAACGGTCGACTCTTCCAGTGTTCCAGTTGCCTATTGAAAAGGCACTGGGATCTCCCGTGCAGCAACTGACTGAGCCGGCTGAAACAGCGGCGCTGAGATTCCTGGCCATTTTTTTGCTTAGAAATCTCCTGGCCTGGCTCACTATTTCAGATGAATGGGGGACTCTGCTGTCTCAGGGCTCTAATCACCAGCTAAGAGGGCACCTGGACCAGTGTCTTTTGCACAGAGAACCGCCGTGCCAGGGCGTGGGCAAAGCAGCGGTGTGGGCCTAAACAGCCGCCGGCTGAAACAGCCACGCTGGTGACCTGTGGGGCTCCTCTGCCTGGGAATCTCCTGGTCTGTGGGCAATAAAAATCCGTCTGGAAATGCGGCGTCCACTCACCCTCTGCACTTTCACTGGGAGCTGCAATCCTGAGCTGTTCCTAATCGGCCATCTTCCCCTGATCCTCTGTGAATTCTGTTCTAATCTCATAGCCCTTTAAAGATAGTACAGGTTAACTGTGCACACTAATGAATGTCTTATTTCAAGTTTGTGAGATTTACTGTTGGTTGTTTATCAGTGATAAAATTTCATCCTCTAACTTAGACTCAGTGAATGAGATAAAACTTTCCTTTTCTTCCTTCCTTCCCTTCCTGCCTTCCTTCTTCTCTATCCTCCCTTCCCTTTTCACTACTTTCCTTCCTTTCTTCTTTCTCCAAGCATTCATAGAGCAGAACACTTTCTTAAATAGACTCCCAGTATCACCTTTGTTATCCTTAGCACTGCTAAGGTATCGTCATAGATGGGTTGGACCAAATGTAGGCTTTAAAATTGGAGCCACTCCCTCCTCGTTCAATATATATTTTTTTTGGGTTAAGATTTAGCATATGTATGGAGCTATAATGGAAAAGAACATTTTCATCAACTGCTGTCAGTAAACACCTTATATTCATATCTGGTTCACTTAAGGCAAAACTGTTGAGTCAATTTAAAAAAATTACAACAGATCTAAGACGCAGTTATATAATTAAATTTTTTCCACTGTGGTATTGGAGCAAGTATATTGGATTTGAAATCAAGCCATCTGATTTGAGAAATAGTTCCATCGCATAATGGATATGTAATCTGGAACAAGTTACTTCACTTCTTTAAAACCTGGATTTCTCTTCTTTAAATTGGGGCCATGTGACTTCAGAAATACAAATAGAGCTGAAGCATTTGAGAGCTGGTGCATAATTCTCCAATCTCCTGCCATGTGGCTGTTTATGTTCCAGGTGGCAGAGTTTCCATCAGCCTGTGTCCCTGAGGGAGGGTGAATGGACATGTAAGAACCCTGTGCACAATTAGCAAGAAGCTAGCTTTTTAATGTTAGATCACTGAGTTTTGAGGTTTATGTGTTAACTGTGACATAACCTTGCCTATACTAGCTAATATAAAGAGAAGAAAAGAGATAAGGCAGAAACTGGAAGAAAATGTAAGTCTTTTTTTTTTTTTTTTTTTTTTTTTTTTTTTTTTTTTTTTTTTTTTTTTTTTTTTTTTTTTTTTTT
>NW_016107687.1:312217-314226 GCF_001604975.1 Cebus imitator | reverse complement strand
TTTTTTTTGAGACAGAGTCTTGCTCTGTTGCCAGGCAACAGGCTGGAGTGCAGTGGTGCAATCTCAGCTCATTGCAACCTCTGCCTCCCGGGTTCAAGCAATTCTCCTGCCTCAGCCCCCTGAGTAGCTGGGACTACAGGCACGCACCACCATGCCTAGCAAATTTTTGTATTTTTAGTAGAGACAAAGTTTCACCATGTTGGCCAGTATGGTCTTGATCTCTTGACCTTGTGATCCACCCACCTCAGCCTTCCAAAGTGCTGGGATTACAGGCTTGAGCCACCGCATCCGATAATTTTTGGATGGAAGACACTTGAACCTACTTACAGGCTGAAGAGACAGAGCTAATAGAGAAGGACACATTGAATCTATGGGAGAGAGGATGGGAGATCATTGAAGGATCAAGATCCAGAGGCAGGATGGCTTTAAACAGGAGGAGAGAGACTTCACCTCTGAGGCTGGATGAAAAGAAGCAAGGATGGGTGAACGGAGATACTTGTAGATGGTAGGGTGAGATGTTGAGGAAACTCATGCCTGATCACTCATTTTTTTGGTTAAACATTAAGTAAGCCTATCTGCTAAGAGGGGAGAAAAGTCTAGTTGGATAAAAAGAACTAAAGGAAGTTGGACCAGTGAAAATTTGAAATGGTTCCTAATGAGAATGAGAAAGGGAGCTAACCAAGGACAAATAAATATCCTGTCCATCTCTCGCACTCAGTTGTGAGTTCCCTGAGTGCACAGGCTGTGTCTTTATCCCTCTGTATTCTCAATATCAAACACAATGTCTGACATACTGGGAGTGCTCAAGAAATTCTTGCCAAAAATGTGACTGCCAGTCATTGTTACTTGATTCATAGTGTTGGCATTGAATGGCTGGTTTTTTTTCCCTTTCTCTTAAAATATCAGCTTGCTCTAGGCCTACCCTTACTTGTTCCCTATAAAAGTTGTTATTAAAAGAAACAAAAACAAAATCTAGTTCCCACTTGGAACACTAAATTCCAAACACTCAGGAAGCAAATGCACAGACAGAGTAAGCCTCTGATTAGTTATGTTCCTGCTGCCGTATCTCAAGCTCTTTCATTGGTGATGGCAACTTTTCAAAAGAAAATTTTACAGAAAAGCTTTCATCATGTTAAGTTCTCATCTGAGGCAGTTAGCATTGGAATGCATTTGCAGTGTGAATTACAGTTAACATTCTAAAGAGACGTGAATTTTTAGGATACCTCATATTAGCAATTAAACTTTGGAGGAGTTAACATCATGGCTCTATTTTTATTATTTATTTATTTTGAGACAGAATTTCACTCTTGTTGTGCAGGCTGGAATGCAATGGCATGATCTTGTCTCACCTCAACCTCCACCTCCCGGGTTCAAATAATTCTCCTGCCTCAGCCTCCCAAGTAGCTGGGATTACAGGCATGTGCCACCATGCCCGGCTAATTTTGTATTTTTAGTACTGATGGAGGGTCTCCATGTTGGTCAGGCTGGCCTCTAACTCCTGATCTCAGGTGATCCACCCACCTCAGCCTCCCAAAGTGTTGGGATTACAGGTGTGAGCCATCACACCCAGCTTCATGGCTCCATTTTTAATAAAGTGCTGCTTATTTATTATATATTCGTGCATATTTATTACATGTATAATGCAAACGACTGCTGGCTCAATAGATCCCACACTCATCTGCCTACAGTTACTTTGTGGAACTTTGAAAGGGATGCTTCTCTTCTGCTTAGAACGTCATTTGGAGAAGCATTATGCTCTCTCATCATCATGAAGTGTCAATAGTGCATTTAAAACAATTTTTTAAAAAAAATTGCCAAAATAGCCGGGCGCGGTGGCTCAAGCCTGTAATCCCAGCACTTTGGGAGGCCGAGGCGGGTGGATCACGAGGTCAAGAGATCGAGACCGTCCTGGTCAACATGGTGAAACCCCATCTCTACTAAAACTACAAAAAATTAGCTGGGCATGGTGGTGCGTGCCTGTAATCCCAGCTACTCAGGAGGCTGAGGCA
>NW_016107687.1:291932-311106 GCF_001604975.1 Cebus imitator | reverse complement strand
AAACTCCGTCTCAAAAAAAAAAAAAAAAAAAAAAATTGCCAAAATAACGTGTGCCTATTGCAACCTATAAAACAAATATATATAAAAAATAAGTTACAAATGTCCACCTTCTTCATGCCTATCTACTGGAGATGATGATGACAGCTTGATATGTATTCTTTGTATGCTTTTCTCTATGCTTATGCAAATATGTGGAGCTGTATGCAGAACTTTTTGTTATTGTTTTATCTTTTACTAAAACTACATACATTGCTCTGCAACTTGCATATATAATTGTAAAATATATCATGGGTACTTTCCCCAGGTTAATTACTGTAGGTCTAATTGTATACTCCAATGTATTAAATTATGCCCCATTCATGAAGACTCAGATTTACTAGTTTTCTGTTGCTTTAAATAAAGCTGCAATACATGTCCTTAGATGTACCTCTTCAGGTTTATTTATTTCTATTTTTTTAATAGCATGCCAAGCAATGTACTTTTGAAGGCTTTAATTAGGAAGACCATTCAGGAGAAAAATGTTTCCAATGAAAGAGAAACTGTGAAGTAATGCATCAAGTAAGAAACAGAGTGATAGGAGATCTGACGTGAATTCAATATCTTGTTCTGGATTTGCTGTATGTTGGGAAAACCTTTCTGATTTCATTTCTTTCCTTTAAGTGGAATTTGTTTCTCTGTCATCAAAATAGATTCTCATTATTTCTATTATGAGAAATAATGGATAATGAGAAAGTTCACTGGATAAAGTGCTGCTTATTTATTATCTATTCATGCACATGTATTACATGTGTAATACAAACTACTTCTGACTCAATAGGTCCCACTCTCATCTCCCTACAGTTACTTTGTGGAACTAAAGGGATGCTTCTCTTTTGCTCAGAATGTCATTTGGAGAAGCATTATGCTCTCTCATAATCATGTAGTACCAATAGACTTTCCAACAGGTTGACTTCAAATGCTCCATGCTTCCCATTTTCTTGGTCCCCAAGTGGTCTCAAGTTCTGCCACCTACCACTGGGCACCCCAAACAACTCTGCTTATAAACAGTCATGCAAGGTTCTTCTTGAATTGCCCCATCACTTTCTGGTCCTCTTTGCTCTCTAACCACGGGGCTGCATGAGGCTGAGTGGGAAGGATACACTAAACCACCCTTCCATCATCTAATTCTTTTTTGGGGGGGCTGTAATTATTTGGGCAGACTTCTGATTACCTCGTCCCAAACTCCTGTTCCAAAACAAGTTTCAGAACAAAAGTTCACAAAAAGCAAATGGATGAAAGAAAGCAAGTGGATATCGTTAGAAGATGTGGCAGCAAATCCCAAATGCCCTGTTTCATCTACACTTATGAGGTACAGCTACGTTCAATATTCTGAAACACAAGTATTCTGCTAATTACATGTGAGGGCTTTATGAATGAAGGATAACAAAGGAAAGAGAAAGAAAATAAAAAACTCAAAAGAAAAGTTATTATGATACTTCCACTGCACTCACACAATGAAGGGGTTGTTTTCATTTTTGTTGGCATTTCGTGTGCAAACACATACATAGGAAAATTAAAGGAAAAAATATTGGCAAGTAGGAATTTTTTAAAAGAAAGTAAGTTAAAAGATGAATCAGACTGCTGTAGTAATTATTAATTGATGGGAAAGAAAACTTATTTTCCAGGTTTGGTCGTAGGCCAAGTGTAAAGCACTTACATAATTAAAATAATTTTTCATGCCCATTTGAGCCCTGGGAAGAAGGGAAAATCCATTTCTGTGCAGAGAATGACTTTTCAAAAAGTTTAGCACAATTTTCAGTTGAACTGCTAAAACTTAGATATGTGGGGAAATGATTATAGGATTCAGGCTTAAGTTGGAAAAAACAAATACATGTGAAAGAAGTCATCAACATTGCTCTTTAGGGACAGATCTTTTTGGGAAGCACTCAACTTCCCAACAGGAGAGTTCACTCTAGAAGCCCATCCTGTAGGCATCAGACTCTTCAACACTGACCTTGGGTGTCTTGAGGGGCACTCCTAACATTCTGGATAGATGAGCTCTTCTCAGACTTCTCCCAGAAGTATGTTATGCTGGCTTCAGAAAGAGGTTAGATGGAATCCAGTGTTCCCTTTACTCAATTTCCAACAGACATTTAGACTCGTTCATAAAAAAGGTCCTTGGAGGAACTTTGGGTTCATTGTGCTACGAGAATTGTAATTTTGTTAAATAGTAGTGCATGATGTAAATTATTCTTTATACTGTGCATGCAATGAGGGCATGCCTTTATTTATAAAATTGAATCTTAGAAACAATACATCCCCCTCCTCCAATATGATGGGTCAGAAGGAAATTTATGCTTAGACAGGTGGGCCCCACATACCTTCACCAGGGTGTACAAGAAACTTGTGTGGTGTTCAGAAACGGAAAATGTACCCCCAATAGCCTGTCATTGCTACTAATATTCTCACCATAACATTGTTACAGTCCCTTGAAGATGGGTGGCTTACAGTGGGGTAGAGAAAAATATGATGACAATAAAATACAAATGAGTATCTCAATAAATGATCCAACCACAGGAGGATGAAGACATGGTCTTGATTATTCCACCGTACATACTGTTTCTGGCACAGCAAGGCTTTGACCTCAGGCAGTTTGATTCCAGAGCTCATATGGAATGAATTCATTGATTCATTCATTAAATCAACCACCTATCCCATCAACCAGTGGTATTTATCACCCACCACACTGCAGGCACTGTGTGAAGCTATGAACTCTTAGCATAGGGGGCCTTTCTTCATGTGGTTCAAAGCCTAGCTGTAGAAGCAAACATAATCAAATGCAGCAGGGGAGTGGAGTTCTCACCTTACCACTCAGATGTGCTAAAAATTAAGTTTCCTTTATCCCTTATGATAGGTCTCATTCCTGCTGATGGTAAGAAAAACCCTTAAAATTATCAATGAATAAAACTAATTAATTATTTTATTCTTTGAAATAGCTACTTTTGGTCTACCTCAGTCTTTTTTGGGTACTTGCATTATTTTTTAGTATTTCTCACCCCTTCTCTTTCTTCTTCTTTGGGTATGAGGAAACCTGAGAAGCATGTGGGTACGGAGGGTTCTTTCCCTGTGCTGTACCCTGAGAACTGTGCTGGGATTTCTCTGTTAGCCTTTCCTGGGGTTTCTACAGCCCTTGGTCCTCTTCCCTTAGGGAATTTCAACCCTGAGGGAGAACAGGCCCCTTCAGCCTGACCTCTGCTTTGTTCACTCTCTTTCCTCTGCAGGGAAGAGGCATCTACCTCTTATGGATGAGAGCTTCTAAGAGATATTCTTCTCTCTTCCATGATTGTCTCCAGTGTGGCCTTCTGCTTCCTTGGGCCATTTGCTTAAGGATTCAAGAGATATTTATGGAACTCCTACCAGGTACTTGGGATATATCAGTTATCAAAACAAAAATTCCTGCCTTTGTGAAGTTTACATCCTAGTGGAAGGAAAATGAAAGAACCAATACATGTAGTAAAGAAGTAAATTACCTAGTGTGTTAGATCATAAATGCTACCGAAAAAGAGAAAGAAGGGCAGGATAAATGAGAAGGAGACTGTGGGGCTTGAGGGTAGCTGCCATTTTAAACAGAGTAGTTAGGCTGGTCCTCATTCCGAAAGGGAGCTCTAGGAAAGATCTGTAGGAGGTGGCCAACTGGATCTCTGGGGTAAGAGTGTTCTGGGTAGAGGGAACAGCAATGGCTAAGGTGGGGTGTGACAGGCACACAGCAGGGAGACCAGCACTTTTAGAGTGGATTGAGTCAGGGATCAGCAGGGACTACAGGAAGAATGTTCATGAAAGTGGAGCAGGAGTGTATAATAGTGTATAACTTTTATATATCTTATTTTCCATCAAAATTTTAGCTCCTTTAGCCAAGATGTGTCTAATACTTCTTTTTGCTGGCATTGGAGGTACTCAATAATTACTATTTTTTTTTAAATAAAAAATTTTGAGGGATTACTCTTCCTAGTGACACAGTGATGAGCTAAGCTTTCTTCTGCTGTTCTAAATTCCTGACGGTGACTGCACTTAGTCCTGAGTTACAGTGAAACATTTCTCGTTTGCATTCAGATTTATGCTTGTTCTGTTGGCAGAGCCTCAATCAGTTAGGTCGGAGCAGGAAGATACTCCTTCAGGACTGAGCCCTGATTCAATAAGACATGGGTAGCTCACCACAGCACTTAGCCCAGAAACACAGGAGCTCATAGGTCACAGATGTTTTTGCCTAAAGGAGTGGCATTCTTATTTAATATTTAGGTAAAGGGGGGCAGCTGTAAATGGTCATTCTGGAAATTCATTGCAGGGCTTTGTCTGATATGGCCTGCACAGATACTTCAATTTGGTGATATATATTTTATATCTTTGAAATGGAAGTTTTTATAGCAAATCTAACAAGGAGAAATTGAACAGGTACCATTCCTGCCCAGTCAATTAATATGACCTCTGGCCCTGAATCCCATCTCTTGTACATTTGTTCAATTAGAGATTACTTGCTTTCTGAAGGGGATCTAGATAAAAAAACAGGAGCTGAGTGTCTGATAAGGTACTTTTCCGTGTTTGAACAACTAAAGAAATGTGAGGAGCATGTTGGAAAAAGAGAAATGGCTCTAAAGTTTCTGTTAAGAATTAGCTGTCTTTGTACTGTACAAAAGTACAATCTGTAAAATATCACTTTCCTAGAAGGTGGATTAAGGAAATTCTGAAACCATCTAAATATGATACACCTCTTGGGCAATCTCACATATGTTAAAATTGTTACAGATATTTTCCCATCACCACAATTACACATTTTTTTAATGTGTGGATAAGAAAAGGAAAAGAATTCATGAAATTAAAGTAAGTCTTTCTCAACATATGGCAAATCCATCGGATATATGATAAATCTTTTTCAGAGCTGAACTCTATAGGGCAAGAGTGTTTATTTTCTTCCAACTCCGCCTGGGCTCTAGTAAGTCATTAGTTCAGTGTGTAGCTGAACTTTGCATCAGAACAAAGTTCCAGAGGCCCCCAGTGTGCAGTTTGTTTCTTGCTGAGCACACTTTAAGGTTGTACTTTGAGTTGTTTGCCTTTCCCCTCCTTGAATGCCATGCAGCAGTTTACTAGAGCAGAATTGCTTTTATGTGTCCTTTCTCCTTTCATGTCCATTTCTGGCTGGCTCTTCAATAGTGTGGCCGTTGGCATGAGCTGTAATGGTCCGGTAACTGGGCAAGCAATTAGTAGAGCCAGACAAAACTTCCTTCTTGCAACTGGGCTTTCCTGGCTTCTCTAAACACAGTTGGACAAACAATGAAGATCCTGGGAAGAAAGCAAACAGTAAAGGACTTCTTTCTTTAAAAGAAACACACAAAAAACTTCGCTGACAGTTGTCATGTTGTAGCTGAGGACAGGATGCTTCAGGAACCAATACCACAGGGGTAGTGTTGCAGCGGGTGGCTGGAGCCATCTTAACCTGGTGTTTCCTGTGATTACCCTTTTATGTGTCTCTCTACCTCTGTGGCAGCACATCACGTTAGAAGCAAACACTCAGATTCCAGTTCAATGCATGGCTAATAGATGAGGCTTCCGGAAATCCCTGCTGACACTCTGAGAGGCCAGCTTGAAGGGTGAGAATGGAGTGAGACACCTCTTCAAACATCTTGGAAACAAATGACAGATCAGTTCTGGAACTGTAATTAGGACCTGAGATGAGACTTCTTCCATTGTAGAAACTAAACAAGCTAGAAGAAAGAGAGAGAGAGAGAAAAAATGTAGTTTATAGACACAAAAGTAACAATCAAGTTAATATGAATAGGCAAGAACTCAAAGGTAAATCTAAACATGAATTTTGTAGGCATGGGATCAGATAAAATACATTTTTATGCCTTTCAAATCTCTGAATCCCATTGCTCTTGAAATGCAGCTGAATAAATGGAAAAATCATGACTAGAAGCTTTACTGAAGCCAGGGGAATAGAAATTCTTGGTTCTAGTCAGCCAAACTCATCCCGGGGATGGGGAATGAAGAGCCAAAGGAGTCATGCTCCCACATCATCCTTGTTAAGGGCACAGAGCTGTAGCCTCACCCTTCCTCTTTGTAGACCAATGTGGAACCAATCTTCATGATGATGATGTCCTTGGTGACTGTATTATTTCCCTTTAACATGGAACTGGAACTGGTTGGAGGGGTGGAGTAGGGGGAGGGAGAGAAAAGAATCATAGGGGATGAAAGAGGGTAATGAATATCAAACAAACCACAAGAAGACAAAAAGATGGGACTCCTCCGAGAAGTTTCAACACTTCCCAAATGAGTGAGTTAGGAAAACCTCACAAATGTACCGCCCTTAATTTAAGGTAGTAAAGAAGAGGTTCTTGTGTATTGTGTTTTCTGAAGGCTGGAATAAGTTCTGATGGATGCTTTTGCAAATAAAACAGTCATTCTTAATTTCTTAACTTACTGGAGCTTGCCACTTGAACAGGACACCTAGGATGAAGCTGCTGTGTGTGTTTTTCCAATTTACAAGGACAATCATGAGGGGAAGAGCGCTGCTTTGGGAGCCTAAAGATGTGGCTTCCTGCCATCAGCTGCTTATGCAAACTTAGGCAATCTAGTAGGATCTCTGGAACTGCTTCCTCATCTGTAAAATGATGCTGGGTCTGATGACCCATCAGAATGCTCTGAGTTCTAGAAACGCCCTCAAATTTGATCATCTATAGCTTTAAGTTTATCTTATGTCTTCCAGATTGACATAATTCTTTATTCTTTTTTTGAGACAGAGTTTTGCTCATTACCCAGGCTGGAGTGCAATGGCGAGATCTCTGCTCACTGCAACCTCTGCCTCCTGGGTTCAAGCGATTCTCCTGCCTCTGTCTCCCAAGTAGCTGGGATTACAGGCATGCGCCACCAAGCCCGGCTAATTTTGTATTTTAGTAGAGAAGGGGTTTCTCCATGTTAGTCAGGCTGGTCTCAAACTCCTCACCTCAGATGATCCGCCTGCCTCGGCCTCCCAAACTGCTGGGATTACAGGCATGAACCACCGTGCCCAGCCATGACATAACTCTTAGTCATTCCTTCTGGAAGCTTCCTTAAAATTCCCTTTAAAAGGAAAACTTTATGTAAAATGTTTCCTATATTCCAGCATGTATCTCTAGGTTTTATTTGCTAAAGGCATGTGCCATGCATGCTAACTGTAGGTATCTTCTTCTATTCCCTGCCTCTTTCTGGGGGTAAGGCTTCTTTTCTTACTATTCTCCACGGTTGCCAAGGATGAGACCAAAGTAGAACCCCTAACAATAGCAATAGAGTGAGAGGAAAAAGAAAGAAAGGAAAGGAGAAGACAAGTACAGGAAAGACTAGGCCAAAATGAGGAGAATGTGAGGAAGGGATTTGGTAAGGGAAGAAACTATTATATAACCGCCCTAAGGAATGAACTTCATCCCCGGGCAGCCCTCAGGATGCGAGGGGTTCAGCAGCCCTCCAGTGGCTCAAAATTTCTTAAAAAAAAAACAAGGAATGCTTCAGCTGGCCTAGCTGAGAATGTCCACCTACTTTTCTTGTATTCTGTGGGGCTTTATGTTACACAAATAAAAGGGAACTGTAGTCTGACAGTCTCTAAGGCAGAAGTGGGACCTGCCAACATAAATGAGCAGCCCCAACGGAGCAGCAGTACCTTGAGAAACTGGGGAGGCATCCCTGAAGGCCCCCTGCTAAAGAAGCAGGGGCTGGGCTCCTTTTGAGACACCTAAGAAACATGCAAGCCCATGAGTTGTCATTGGATCCATGGATAAAGCTCACTGGGCCTCTCCACTCATTTTTTTCAACTCAAACAGCCTTATCCTCAGGGCTGCCCCTCGGCTCCTGCATGAGTTGGACACATGGAGTCTCACCATGTTGCATCTGGACTGGGAAAAGGGGTGAGGCTGGATTTCAGTAGGGGTTCTCTGCGGGCAACTGTACTCAGCAGCCCTGCTTGAACTCACACAGGAATTATCACCCGGGTCTATGAGAGGCAAAGTGCAAACTTCCACCCACTGATCAGTAACTCAGCCCTCCACGGAAGAAGAATCAGGTAATTACACAGAGAACTCATGTTGACTTTGGGGGATCCTGGCCCCCACGAGGAGAAACTTTGTCTTAGAAAAACCAGTACTTAGTTCCTCTACTTTAAATCTCCTTTAAAAGTGAACTGCTTTCAGCAAAACTAAGCTTTGTGAAAAGTTAGGAGGATGACTAAACATGGCTGGAGCCAGAGAGGGTGACAGTGTTTGTAAAGAGCGAAGAGGCTCCTGGGTGCTGGCAGCTTTCTCTTTCTTATTTGAAGACTGGCTACCTAGGTGTGTTCTGCTTATGAAAATTCACTGTGCGATACGATCATTGTGCATGTTTGTGTGTATATATTATACTTTAGTTAAAAGAAATGTTTTCTTTAAAAATTGCCCCAGGCTCTACTCCCCTTGAGGACAGGAACTGTGTTTTTATTCACTGATCTATTCCCTGCTTTGAGCACAACGTCTGGCTCATAACAAGTGTCTTAGCTCAAGTGGTGGCAGATTTTGCATCTGGTGAGGCCTGCCTGGTTTCCTAATTCCTACGTGACTGTCGTCTCACTGTGTCTTGGTTGGTGGAAAGGGTTAAGAAAACTCTCTGGAGTCTTTTTTTTTTTTTAGATGGAGTTTCACTCTCGTTGCCCAGGCTGGAGTGCAATGGCACAATCTCAGGTCATTGTAACCTCTGCTTCCTGGTTCAAGTGATTCTCCTGCCTCAGCCCCCCAAGTAGCTGGGATTACAGGCAATCACCACCATGCCCAGCTAATTTTTTGTATTTTTAGTAGAAATAAGGTTTTACCATGTTGGCTAGGCATCTCTATTAGTGATACAATCATAAAAGCACCAAAACTCACTTCTTGCCTTTGCCAGAAGAGACTCTACTGTCTTTTTATCAAAATAGTGAATTTCATATCAAATTTGTTGCTTTCTGTTTCAAGTAACTGCACCTGTAAGAATCCTGGCTGTTTGAAAAAAATTGTGAGACGATCCTATTTGTAGGCTAAAACTCTGATTAAAGCCTTTGGAGTATAATACACCTTACCTCCAAGCAGTGAAACACAAAAATTTTATTATTACCCTGAATTGCATTTATTATTAGAGGAAAAAACTGTTTTCATAAAAACAAAGCAAAGCAATAATAGCAATAAAAACCAGCTTATTTTTGGAATGTTTTTGTTGGACATTATAAAAACCACCCTCAATGCCTTTTTCCCCACCTGTCTAATTTGTTTAGGAATTAACTTGAAGCATTTCCTGTAGAGAAGGCAGGCTTGACCACCCCTCCCTACCCTGTCTCAGGCCAGAATCAGATGCTTTTTCATTGTGTTTCCACAGTACTCTCTGCACGCATGTATCCCATGGAATGCTAGCAAATTACCTGCTTTTTCTTCTATTTACTTGTTAATGCAGGGTCTTACTCATCTTTAAACTTGGAACATGGTAGAAACTCCATAAATACATGTTACATGATTAAATAAATGATCAATGATTTATGTCTGCAATGACCTTTGCTAGGTAGGACACTTTGAATTTGAAGGTATTACTGTACAAGGACGTCCCTCAGCTCCTTGGGAAGTAGTGGACACAGAACCTTCCCTTTAGGGAGGGAAAGCAAGTTTCTGGGAGCTTTTCAAATGTTTTATTGAAATCCACTTTTGGTTCCCTTATGGACTCTTTTTTTTTTTTTTTTTTTTTTCATCATTCCATATGCCTCATGGACCACATTATATTTTTCTGGTGGTTCGACATGTTCTTGGCTACAGAAGGCTGAAATACTGCTACAAATTGAGCCTCGTAGGAACTTAAAAGGTGGTGTATCTCATAGGAAACCTGTTCTCCAGCATGCTTTAAGTGAGCCTCATGCATCTGAAGACATTAGACCTAGACACTAAAATGAAAATAGCAAGAAGGAGCTCCCAAGACAGGAATTGGGTGCCTTGGATTTGAATGAGTAGTCAATTGAGTCCAATGAGGGTGCTGATGAGCTGTTTTACATGGTTCTGGCAAACTTACCCCGCACCCATAATTTTCTCTCAAGGTATCATTAAAATCAAATGATTCCCTTATTTTGGGTATCCATTTACACTGTAATTACTTTGGTCTTTTGTAGTGACTTTCATGGTTAAATTAAGCAATTCTACTCCTGCCTGTGTAGATAACGTAATGACTTTTTAATCATTTGCTTTCTGCTAGCCAAATTGTTTCCATGATCCCATTAGAAATTCTTCTGTAGTGATTCCAATGGATTTATTGAACTACTGGTGACAGCCACGCTGATGAACTGCAGGCTGCCTGCTCCTAGATTCAGCCAAAGAATATCAAATACCTTTCATTTTTCCCTGGAACTAAGAAAGAAGCTAGTAATTCTGATCGATGGACATAGTTCCTGAGTTTTGCCATAGAAGTCATAAAGAATACCATGTGGGTATGGTAATTTAAAAATCGCAGTTATTATTTCATTCTGATTATAAAGATAATACATTATTATAAAAAATTCAGAAATATACAAAATATAAAAAATACTATAAAATTACCCATAATTTCACAACTTAAAACCATTTCATATTTGATGGTATTTTCTTATAGTTGTATCTATTATCTTTATATTGTATCTATCTATCTATCAATCAATCAATCAATCACCTACCTGCCTGTCTGCATGTCTATCTGTCCTATCTATTCAAAATTGGGGCTATAACTTACATGTAATTTTTTTCCCTTTAATACATATGGTGAGTATTTTTCCATGTCACTGAATATTCTTTGAGATTATGACACTTGATGGTTGTATAGCCGTCCATTATATTCATTTGTTCTCTAAATATTTTCCAAACTCTTACTATGAACAAGCACAAGATTTGCTATGAGTTATTTAGCAATTTCCCTGTTGTTTTAACACTGGGGAGCCCTCATAGGCTTTGAGCAGTGGAGAGACATGATATGACTGATATTTTTTAAGGATCTCAACGTTAAAACAACAGGGAAATTGCTACATAAATCACAGCAAATCCTGTGCTTGCCAGCATGGGGAGCCCATATAGGCTTTGAAGCAGTGGGGAAACATGATGTGACTTTTGTTTTTGGAGGATCTCATTCTGCCAAAAGTAAAAGCTTTAGTCCTGGTGAGGGCCTTTGAGGCTTACTCCCAAACTTTACCTCTCTTGCTTCATTTCCTGCTCCTCCCCTGCTCAGGCCACTCCAGCCACATTGGACTCCCCACTTTTCCTCTATCACCAGACAGGCTTGTGCCCCTGGGCCTTTGCACCAGCTGTTCTCTATGCCTAGAATGCCCAAGAACTCACTGTCCAGTTAGCTCAATGCCTTTAAGCCTTTGCTTCTTAATGAAGCAAACTGTTCCTCCTCATCTTAACTCTTGCTATTTCTGATCTCCCTCTCTCTCTTATTCTATTTTTTGTTTTTATTTCTTTAGAGATAGGGTATCACTGTGTGACCCAGGCTGGAGTGTAATGGTGCAGCCTCACCGCAGCCTCAAACTCCTGGGCTCAAGTAATCCTCCACCTCAGCCTTCCAAATAGCTGGTACCCCAGGCATGCGCCACCACACTCAGCTAATTTTGATTTCTATTTTGTAGAGATGGGATCTTACTGTGTTGCCTAGGCTGGTGTTGAACTCCTGGCCTGAAGTGATCCTCCTGCCTTGGCCTCCCAAAGTGCTGAGATTATGTGCATGAGCCACCATTCTGGCTATCTCTCTTAACCTCATATGCTTATTGTTTTTTTTTTTATGGTGAGAACATTTAAAATGTATTCTTTTTAGTGTTTTTCAAGGACAACACATTAACAATAGTCAGCATGTTATATAATAGGTCACTTGAACTTATTTTTCTTGTCTAAATAAAATTTTCTTGCTCTGTATTTTTTACATCACCTATTACTTTCTCATGTACTATTTACTTTCTTTTTTCAACTTTTATTTTAGATTTAGGGGGCACATGTGCAGGTTTGTTTTGTGGTACATTGCATGATGCTGAGGTTTAAATATGATTGCACTATCACTTAGATACAGATACTAAGTATAGTAGTTCTTCAAACCCTGCCTACCTCCCTCACTGCTCTTGTATTCCCCAGTGTCTATTGTTCCCATCTTTAACTCCATGTGTACCCAGTGTTTAGCTCCTACTCATAAGCGAGAGCACATGGTGTTTGGTTTTCTGTTCTGCATTAGTTCACTTAGGATAATGGCCTCCAGCTGCATCTGTGTTGCTGCAAAGAACATGATTTCATATTTTTTATGGCTGCATACTATTTCATGGTGTATATGTGTTACATTTTCTTTATCCAGTCCATCATTGATGGGCACCTAGTTTGATTTTGTGTCTTTGCTATTGTGAATAATGCTGCAATGAATATATGGGTACATCTATCTTCTTGGTAGAATAATTTCTTTTCCTTTGGGTATTTACCCAATAATGGAATTGCTGGGTCAAATGGTAGTCCTATTTTCAGTTTTTTGAGAAATCTCCAAACTGCTTCCATAGTGGCTGAACTAATTTACATCCCCACAAACAGTGTGTGAGCCTTCTCTTTTCTCTGCAGTTTCACCAACATCTGTTATTTTTTGACTTTTTAATAAAAGCCATTCTGACCGGTGAGAGATGATATCTCACTGTGGTTTTGATTTGTATTTCTCTGATGATTAGTGATGCTGAGCAACAAACATTTTTCGTCTGTTTGTTGGCTACTTGTATATTTTTTTTAAAGAAGCATTTGTTCAAAAGTCCTTTGCCCACTTTTTAATGGGGTTGTTTGTTTTCTGTTTGTTGATTTAAGCTCTTCTAGGTTCTGGATATTAGACCTAGGTTTTCTTCTAGGATTTTTATAGTTTGAGGTCTTACATTTAAGTCTTTCCTCCACTTTGATTGTATGTGATGATAGGTAAGGATCCAGTTTCATTCTTCTGCATATGGATAGCCAGTTATCCCAGCACCATTAATTGAACAGGGAGTACTTTCCCTATTGCTTATTTTTGTTGACTTTGTTGAAGATTAGATAGTTGTAGATGGGTGGCTTCATTTCTAGGTTCTCTATTCTGTTCCATTGGTCTATGTGCTGTTTTCATACCAATATCATGCTGTTTTGGTTACAGTAGCATTACAGTATAGTTTGAGGTTGGGTAGTGTGATACCTTCAGCTCTGTTCCTTTTGCTTAGGATTGCTTTGGCTATTCAGGCTCTTTTTTTGGGTCCATATAAATTTTGGAATAGTTTTATTTAATTCTGTGAAAAATGATGATAGTTTGATAGGAATAGTATCGAATCTGTAGATTGCTTTCAGCAGTATGGCCATTTTAACAATATTGATTATTCCAATTTATTAACATGGAATGTTTTCTATTTGCTTGCATAATCTCTGATTTCTTTTAGCAGTGTTTTATAGTTCTCCTTGCAGACATTATTCATCTCCTTGTATTATTAGATGTATTCCTAGGTATTTGTGTGTGTGTGTGTGTGTGTGTGTGTGTGTGTGTGCGTGCATGTGGCTATTTTAAATGGGGTTGCATTCTTGATTTGCCTCTCAGCTTGAACGTTATTGTTGTATAGAAATGTTACTGATTTTTGTACATTAATTTTGTATCCCGAAACTACTGAAGTTGTTTATAAGTTCTTGGAGTATTATGGCAGATTCTTTATGATTTTCTAGGTATGGAATCATATTGTCAGTGAAGATAGTTTGACTTCTCTTACTATTTGGATGCCTTTTATTTTTTTCTCTTGCCTGATTGCTCTGGTTAGTACTTTCAGTACTATATTGAAAAACAGTGGTGAGAATGGGCATCCTTTGTCTTGTCCCTATTTTCAAGGTGAATGCTTCCAGCTTTTAACCATTCAGTATGATTTTGGCTATGCGTTCATCATAGATGGCTCTTATTTTGAGGTATGTTCTTTTGATGCCTAGTGTATTGAGGGTTTTTTTTTTTTTATCATGAAGGGGTGTTGGATTTTGTTGAAAGCTTTCTCTGCATCTATAAAGATGATCATATGGTTTGTCTTTTGTTTTTAATTCTGTTTATGTGGTGAATCACATTTATTGATTGTGTATATTGAGCCAAGCTTACATTCTGGGAAAAACGCCTGTTTGATTGTGGTGAATTAACTTTTTGATGTGCTGCTGGATTCAGTGCTAGTATTTTGTTGAGGATTTGTTCATTTATGTTCATCAGTGATATTGGCCTGTTTTCTTTTTTGTTGTGTCTTTGCCAGATTTCGATATCAGGATGATACTGGCTTCATAGGATGAGTTAGGAAGGGGTCCCTTCTCCTTGATTCTTGGTAATAGTTTCAGTGGGATAGGTACCAGCTCTTCTTTTTATATCTAGTTGAATTTGGCTGTGAGTCCATCCATACAGGACTTTTTTTGTTTGTTTGGTAGATTTTTGATTACTGATTTAATTTTGGAGCTAATTATTGGTCTGTTTAGGGTTTCAATTTCTTCCTAGTCCAATCTTGGGAGATTGTGAATTTCTAGGATTTTATCCATTTCCTCTAGATTTCCTAGTATGTGTGCATAGAGGTGTCATAAAGATGTTTTATATTTCTGTGGGACTGGTTGCAATGTCACTTTTGTCATTTCTGATTGTGCTTATTTGGAACATCTCTTTTTTTCTTTGTTAATGTAACTAGCAGTCTATCAATCTTGTTTATTCTTTCAAAGAACAAACTTTTGGGTTTATCGATCCTTTTTATGCATGTCTGTGTCTCAGTTTCATTCAGTTCTCCTCTGATTTTAATTATTTCTTTTCTTCTGCTAGTTTTGGGGTCAGTTTGTTCTCATATTTGTAGTTCACCTAGGTGCAATATTACATTGTTAATTTGAGATCTTTCTAACTTTTTGATATAGGCATTTATTGCTATAAATTTTCCTTTTAATACTGCTTTTGCGCATCCCAGAGATTTTGGTATTTGTGTTTCTAATTAACTTCAAATAATTTTTTGATTTTTACATTTATTTTGTTGTTTACCCAAAAGTCATTCAGGAGCAAGTTGCTTAATTTCCATATAATTGGTTGGTTTTGAGTATTGATTTGTTATTGATTTCTATTTTTATTCCACTGTGGTCTAAGAGTACATTTGATATGATGCTGATTTTTTTTTAATTGATTAAGACTTGCCTTGTGGCTGAGCATGTGGCCAATCTTAGTGTATGTTCCATGTGCAGATGAGAATAATGTATATTCACTGATTGCTGGGTGGAGTATTTTGTAGATACCTTTTAGTTCCAACTGCTCAAGTGTTAAATGTAAGTCCAGAATGTCTTTGTTAGTTTTCTGCCTTATTGATCTGTCTAACATTGTCAGTGGGGTGTTGAATTCTCCACTATTATTGTGTGACTGTCTAAGTCTTTTTATAAGTCTAGTAGTACTTGCTTTATGAATCTGGGTGATCCAATGCTGGGTGTGTATATATTTAGCATAGATCAATCTTCTTGTTGAATGGAACCCCTTAATATTATGTAATGCCCTTCTTTGTCTTTCAAAACTGTTGTTAGTGTCGAGTCTGTTTTATAAGAATAGCAACCCCTGTTCTTTTCTTTTTATTTTGTTTGCATGATAGATCTTTCTCTATCCCTTTATTCTGAGCCTGTGGGTATGGTTACATGTGAGATGGGTCTCTTGAGGAGAGAAGATGGTTGCCTCTCATTTTTTTTTTTTAGATTTTTTTTAAATTGCATTTTAGGTTTTGGGGTACATGTGAAGAACATGCAAGATTGTTGCATAGGTACACACATGGCAGTGTGATTTGCTGCCTTCCTCCCCTTCACCTATATCTGGCATTTCTCCCCATGCTATCTCTCCCCGCCTTCCCACCCAGGAGCCTCTCATTTTTTAAATCCAATTTTCCACTCTCTGTATTTTAAGTGAGGTGTTTAGACTGTTTACAGTCAAGGTTAATATTCATATGTGAGGTTTTGAGCCTATCATCATGTTATTAGCTGGTTGTTTCATAGATTCAGTTGTGTAGTTGCTTTGCAGAGCCTGTGGGTTATGTACTTAAGTGTGTTTTTGTGGTGGCAGATATCGTTCTTTTCTTTCCATATTTAGAACTCCTTTAAGAATCTCTTCTAAGGCTGGTCTAGTGGTAATGAATTCCCTTTGCATTTGCTTGTCTGGAAAAGATTTTATTTCTCCTTCACTTATGAAGCTTTGTTTGGCAGAACATGAAATTTGTGGTTGGAATTTCTTTTCTTAAATTTAAAAATGCTGAAAGTAGATCCCTAATCCTATCTGGCTTGTAAGTTTTCTGCTGAAAAGTTCACTTTTAGCCTAATGGAGTTCCCTTTTAAGTGACCTGAGCTTTTTCTCTAGCAGCCTTTAAGATTTTTTTCTTTAACATTGACCTTGGAAAGTCTGATGACTATGTGTCTTGGGGATGGTCATCGTGCACAGTATCTCACAGGAATTCTCTGAATTTCTTGAATTTGCATGTCAAACTCTTTAGTGAGGTTGGGGAAATTTGGGGGGACTAGTTCCACAGATATGTTTTCCAAGTTGCTTGCTCTCTTTCCTTCTCTCTTAGGAATGAATGCTAATGGGTCATAAGTTTTATCTTTTTGCATAATCACATATTTTTCAGAGGATTTGTTTGTTTTTTAAAATTCTTTTTTCCTTAACTTTTTTTTTTGTTTCTGACTAGGTTGATTCAAATGACTGGTCTTTGAGCTCTGAGATTTTTTTCCTTATCTCGCTGTAGTCATTGTTAATGCTTCCAACTGTATTTTGAAATTCCTGTAGTAAAATTTTCCATTTCAGAAGTTCTAGTTGATTCTTTCTTAAAACGGGCATGTCATCTTTCAACTTTTGTATCACTTACTGGTTTCCTTCCACTGAGTTTCAACTTTCTCCTGAATTTTGTTGAACTCCCTTGCCATCTAGATTGTGATTTTTATGTCTGACATTCTAGCCACTTCAATCTTGGTTGGATTCATTGCTGGGGAGCTAGTGCAATCATTTGGAGATAAATAAACACTTTGACTTTTTGAATTACTACAGTTCTTGTGTTGGTTGTTTCTCATTTGAGAGGGCTGGTGTTTCTTTAGCTCTTGGAAGTTGCTGTTGTTTTCATGGAGTTTTTTTGTTTTTATACTTTTTTTTTCCCTTGAGAGTTTGTGGTGTATGTTGTATATAGCCCACTGGCTTTGTTTCTGGGTGATTTCAGAGGGCCGGGGCTTGTATGATTCTTTTTTTTACATAGAGTCTTACTCTGCTGCCCAGACTGGAGTGCAGTGGTGTGATCTTGGCTCACTGCAACCTCCACTTCCTGGGTTCAAGTGATTCTCCTGCTTCAGCTCTTAAGAGGCTGAGATTACAGCCACATCCACCTGGCTAATTTTTGTACTTTTAGTAGAGACGGGGTTTTACCATATTGGCCAGGCTGGTCTTGAACTCTTGACCTCTGCTGATCCACCTGACTCGGCCTCTCAAAGTGCTGGGATTACAGGCATGAACCACCGCTCCCAGCCTTCTATGGGTTCTTTAGTTGTAGCTAGATTCCTGCATTGGATTTCACAAAAGAAGTGTGCTGAAGAAATTTTTGTTTCGTGGTGTGATTCAGACTGAGATCCAGTCAATGGCACTTTAGAGTAGGGGAGGCATAGTCAGTGAGGGTAGGAGGGTATGTGTGGGGTGGTCTGTTGATGCAGGGTTCAAGGGCAGAGGATCCCTAGACAAGGCAGTGTTGTCATGGATATGCAGCTGGTGTGACACCCAAGGCCTGGGGCTTTGTGCTCAGTAGACAGCTGTGGGGACAGCCCAGCTTGTACTTCCCCAACCAACTTTCTTTCCAGTGTCTGCTCCAGTAGCAGGCCTGACCAGCTAGTTTTGTCCCAAGCCTTCTGTGTCCAGATTGCTGAACGGTTAGGGATTTGGGATGTGGGGCAGAGGCTGCAGCTGGCAAACAAACTACATCTTTCCTGGACTGGACTTGTGGGAGGAGGCATGCTCACCTCCCATGCCAGCACGTGAACCCATACTTTATTCTTCTCAGGGTTGTGACAGTGGGGGCTCCTCCCTCGGGGTTGTGAGAGTGGGAGCTTCTCCCTTGCTTGACCTCAGATCTCAGTTCAATACCCTTGAGCTGTGTGCTCAAAACCTGGGGGGTTGGGTCTGGGTTCATGGCTTTGTCCTTTGGCCCTACAGGGTGGAGTACTGGCTCCCAGACTGCTGGCAAAGCATTCAAGCAAGGCAATGAAGGCTGTGCTGTGTGCATGCTCTTGAGGGGACAGCCAAGCAGGGGCTTTGGGAAGGGCCAGCAGACAGCAAGGTGTGCAGATCAGACACACCCCAGTCTTGCGGGGAAGACAGCCCTTCTCTTTTCCAGCCCCAAAGTCAGCAGAAGCTAGAGTCACTCAGAGCAAGATGGAGGGCTCTGGGGGATGGTCACCTGTGGTTGCCTTTTGCTACAGCTGCCTTTTGAAAGCAGAATCATACTGTTTGGAGTCTTCTGCACTTCAGTACTATGCTTCCGGAATTCACCCATGTTTGATTTCTGTAGCTGTGGTTCACTGGTTTTTACTGTATATGACTTATCCAGTGTCCTGTTGATGGACTATTGAGTTGTACTTATCTCTATTATTATACATAATACTCCTACAAACATTTTGCTCATGATTCCTGGGGCATTATATGCAAAATCTCTGTAGGGTATATACCTAGGAGTGGAATTGCTGGTTCATAGAGGATGTGTATATTCAGCTTTTCAAGATAATATGTAACTTATCTTCAGATTGGTTGTATCAATTTATATTCCTGGCAGCAGTGGATGAGTGTTACCACTGCTTCACATTTTTCTTTTTTTTTGAGACAGGGTCTCATTTTGTCGCCCAGGCTGGAGTGCAGTGGCATGATCTTGGCTCACTGCAACCTCAACCTCCCAGGTACAAGCGATTCTCATGCCTCAGCCTCCTGAGTAACTGTGATTACAGGCGAGTGCCACCGCGACTGGCTAATTTTTTTTGTATTTTTAGTGGAGATGGGGTTTTACCATGTTGGCCAAGCTGGTCTCGAAATACTGGCCTCAAGTGATCCTCCTGCCTCAGCCTCCCAAAGTGCTGGGGTACCAACATGAGCCACAGTACCCCACCCATATTTTTCTAATGGTTGGTACTATGCAAAGGTATCT
>NW_016107687.1:272893-291598 GCF_001604975.1 Cebus imitator | reverse complement strand
TCTCTCTCTCTTTCTTTCTTTCTTTCTTTATTTATTTATTTATTTATTTATTTTTTCTTTCTTGCTTTCTTTCTTTCATTTTTTCAGCGTTTTGTTCTTGTTGCTCAGGCTGGAGTGCAGTGGCACAATCTTGGCTCATTATTACCTCCACCTCTGAGGTTCAAGCGATTCTCCTGCTTCAGCTTCCTGAGGAGCTAGGATTACAGGTGCCCGCCACCACGCCCAGCTAAGTTTTATATTTTTAGTGAAGATGGGGTTTTGCCACGTTGGCCAGGCTGATCTCGAACTCCTGACCTCAGGTGATCCACCCACCTCAGCGTCCCAAAATGCTGGGATTACAGGCCTGAGCCATCGCGTCCAGCCTCCTCTTTATAAGGAGTAATAACCAGCATTAACATAATCACTTATTGAGTACTACTTTCTGTGTGCCAGCCTCTGCATGTCATATGTTATTCCATTATCAACCTTATGAAATAGTTACCATGATACTTTGGGGCTCCAGAAAGATTATTATTAGAGTATATGTTACAGACTGTATTTCTCCAAATCATCGCCTTCACATCTTTATGAGATGTGACTTGAGAACCCAAGCCTAGCCTGTAATCCTGTTAGACTGCAATTTGACTGTGGATATCTAATTTCTTTCTTTTTTTTTTTTTTTGAGACAGACAGTCGCTCTTGTTACCCAGGCTGGAGGGATATCTAATTTCTAAAGTCTATCCTAAGGGTTTTCAGAGAGCCAAAAAAAAATCCCTAGGGTTATATGAAAGAAAAATTTCTAGACTTTATCTCCAAATCCTTTTCTTTGTTACCTTAGCAGAAAGGCCAAGACCACTGGCATTTGGCCAGGCGCGGTGGCTCAAGCCTGTAATCCCAGCACTTTGGGAGGCCAAGGCGGGTGGATCACGAGGTCAAGAGATCGAGACCATCCTGGCCAACATGGTGAAACCCCATCTCTACTAAAAATACAAAAAATTAGCTGGGCGTGGTGGTGCGTGCCTGTAATCCCAGCTACTCAGGAGGCTGAGGCAGGAGAATTGCCTGAACCCAGGAGGCGGAGGTTGCGGTGAGCCGAGATCGCGCCATTGCATTCCAGCCTGGGTAACAAGAGTGAAACTCTGCCTCAAAAAAAAAAAAAAAGAAATCACTTACATCTGAAAACACCAACTACAGCAAGGTACAAGCTTCTTTTCAGAAGGACTGTCTTTTACAGGAACTATGAATTTTTGTTAGTTTTTCCTTAATGAATGATTTTTTTTCCGTTTGACTTCCAAAAAGGAGTTGGCTGGTGATTATTTGAGACTGGAATTTTAGAAAAGGGAATGTAGTTATTGGTTCTTTTGAATGAATCAATCCAATAAGCATTTATTTTGTGTCTGCTTTATACAATACCCTAAGATACAGAGAGATATGACAGAACAAGTGTACATCATGCCCATCTCCACTGTGTTTTCTATTTAGTTGAAAAGTTTCAAAATCTCAAATATTGTGGGATTCATTCCTTTTTACCTGTTACAAGTAATTTTTTTTCTCATTTATTTGTACCCCTGGCAAATGGGGGTTACACAAAGTTTAGGTTAGAGTTCCTGGTTGATTCCCAAATACATGGAAAGTTGTCATTTTTAAGAAACATTTTTGACAATGTTAATAGTATATCAGAGCAAAACAAACATCCCAGGGCTTCCTTTCAGCCTTCCTGAGAGAGAATACCCATAGGAAGTATTGTGGGATGGCTCCAAAGGGACATGGAAAGGTAACATGATTCTGCTATGGGAAACTGGAGCTAGGCCACAGCAGGCTAAGCAGATCTGGTCTCCCAGAGCCTCCCTCACACTTTGGAGGAGACCCAGCAAGCCTGGCTGAGAGCTGCATCTTGGGGAGTAGAAAGGTATGATGTGTTCTGTTGCCACTGTTCTGTGTGACGTGTTGTGCTGGCCTAAGTTAGGCTTAGCAAGTCTATGGGTCCATAGGACCCCTGGGTGCCCAGGCTGCAGGTCAAGGGAGGATGAACAGAAAGTTCATGAAAAGGATGCAGAAAAGGATGACTTGCGGGCCACAGAGGCTGGAGTTAAAACTTACCTTTCCTTGTATACTCCTGGGCAGGTCCTTTCCTCAACTGTGCTTGTCTTCCAATCCAATACCATGCTATGTCTGATGTTTTGCTTTATTAGTAGAATTGAAAACATAACAAAATTTCAGAGTTGACTAAAACACATACATACACATTGCACATTCACATCCTTTCTTCAATTTTGCATCACTTACCCTTAGCATATATGGTCTTGGGCTATTGTTCACTTACAAAAATAAGTTTATTGAGATATAATTTGCATGCCATGAAAACCTCCCATGTTAGGTATATATTTCGATGATTTTTTTGTAAGTTTACTGAATGGTGCAATCATCACCAAAATCTAATTTTGAAACATTTCCATTATCCCCAGATAGATCCCTGTTGTTCATTGGCAGTCATTCCCTGCTCCCCTCCACCCCTCCAGACCCAGGCAAACACCAATCTACTTTCTGTCTCTATAGATTTGCCCTTTCTGGACATTTTATAAAAATGGAATAAGACAAAGTGTGGTTGTTTGTGTCTGGCTTCTTTCATTTAGCATGAAGTTTATACATGTTGAAGCATGTACCAGGATCTCATTCCTTTTTATTGCTGAATAGTGTTCCATTCCTTGAATATACCATATTGTGTTCATCCAGTCACCAGTTGATGGCTGTTTGGGTTGTTTCCATCTTTTGGCCATTATGAATAATGCTGCTATGAACATTCATATGTAAGTCTTTGTGTGAACATATGCCTTGATTTCTCTTGAGTATAAACCTAGTTTTATAGGCAATAAAACCTAGTTTTATTACCATATAAATTGCTGGTTCATATGGTAAATCTATCTTCTCAAGATCTTATTCACAAACATACAGTTTCCTAACTTTTAAAGAAACTGAGAAGCTGTTTTCCAAGGTGGCTGCATCATTTTATATTCCCTGAGATTGACTTAATGGTATGAGTTCTGTCTCCTTCTATAGGTTGTAGGTTACTTGACGGCAGCATTCCTGCTGAAGTACTAAATCACTGCATAGGTTTTGGGTCATTGATGATGATGACTGTAGTGGGCTGAATGTGGCTTCAAAGATACATTTGTCATAATTACTGGGATGTGAGGATATTACATTACATAGCAAAGGATGTATGTGATTAAAGATCTTGAGAAGAAAAGCTCATCCCACAATATCCAGGTGGGCTCTAAATGCCTATTGTGTGTTTCTTATTGTGTCCAAACCAATGTTTGAACACCATGATATAATGTTTCCTTTATATAAATACAATAGGCTGGGTGCAGTGGCTCATGCTTGTAATCCCAGCACTTTGGAAGGCTGAGGCGAGATAACGAGGTCAAAAGATCAAGACCATCCTGGCCAACATGGTGAAACCCTGTCTCTACTAAAAATACAAAAATTATCTGGGTGTGATGGTGCATGCCTGTAATCCCAGCTACCCGGGAGGCTGAAGTAGGAGAATTGCTTGAACCTGGGAGGCAGAGGTTGCAGTGAGCTGAGATTGTGCCACTGCACTCCAGCCTGATAACAGACCAAGACTCCATCTCAAAAAAAAGTAAATAAATAAATAAATGAATAAATAAATAAATACAATAAATGTAAATAACCTCACGAATATAGCTAATAGTAAAATAATTAGGAAGAATTCATTTTGAGTATTTTTATTCTTTTAAAAATAATTTAATTTTTGTTTATTCATATAATTTAATTTTTACTCATTTGTAATTTGTTCATTTTATAATTTGTATTCATATAATTTAATTATTAATAATTGCTGATTTTAGCAACTGGCTTATTAGTTTCCTAAAAATTTAACAAGATTCTCTCTTATGAGCTGATAGAAACCAATTCCAGCTCATTTTAATTCCTGCATATAAAGAGCATTCAACAAAGCCTTGCATACACAAATGGTATGTATTAGCTAATTACTACTGCTACTACTATTAGTTATTTTGACTAGTGAGCTCTACAAAGGTAAAAGTAGACATATTCCCTTATCATCCTAGCACTAACACTGAGCCAGGGCCACCCTGTCTTATGCCCAGGGAAGATTAATTACTGTTTGAAGAGACTCAAATTTAAGGGCATGGTCACCTAAGAACAGCACAGATTTGGTAGCAAAATGAAGGAAATGTTAGCTACTCCATCTCTATCAGAGTGCTTGATATGTTCAGATCATTTTAAGAGCCAATTGTTAGGGAATAAAGGGCCCAGAGAGGGGGACAGGTAAGGCAAATCTAGCTTAAGATGCATCATTTTGGGGATCTAGAGTAAGAATCATCAGCTTGTGAGAGGAAGTGTTGAAGGTTCGTCTCTTGGTTCCCATCTGCTGTTCTTACTGGTATACGTGCTCCCTATTGTCTTTAGTTGGTGACTTTTGTTCTCTGATCACCACTTTCATCCCTGATTTAAAGTTGAGTAATATTTAAGAAGCAACTGGAGATCAGATGTTGACAAAATCACCGTAAGAGCATACCAAAGGCAGCTGACTTTTAAAAAGTATTTGTCAGTAATTCACACATTGGCTCCCTAGATATTGGATGTTACTTAAATGTCTCAAAAATGAATTAATTGTAAGGATCTATTTATTCTTTTGTTCAATTCCATAAGTTGTAAACTTTTTTTTTTTTTTTAAAGATGGGGTTTCACTATGATGGCCAGGCTGGTCTTGAACTCCTGGCCTCAGGTGATTCACCCACCTCGGCCTCCCAAAGTGCTAGGATTACAGGTGTGAGCCACTGCACCCAGCAAGCTATAAACTTATACCTAAGTTTGCAGAAATTAAGGTGTTTTCTAATGCTCCTATATGTAAGTAAAGCTAGAATAAAACAGATCATTTAGGGGAAAGATAAGCAAATTATGTAAAAACAACTGATTTACTTTAAACCAGAAATTCTTTGTTTTATAAGTGACAAGTTTCACTTACCCTTGAATTAGCGTCAAAGAGATAGTATAACCTTAGAAATTCTGAAGAAAAAAACAGAATGCATTAAAGACCCAATTTTACGGGCTTCAAACTACTTATCTAGGGGTGTGCTTCCCAAAGCATACTGTATGGAATTTTATTCCTGGGAAATGCTTCTTGAATAAAATTTCCTAAATTATTACTTGAAAAATAATTAATTTGTACTCATATAATTTAAGTTTTAAAAATTGCCAAGTTTAACAACTGGCTCATTAGTTTCCTAACAATTTAACAAGATTCTCTCTCATGAGCTGATATAAATTAACTCCAGATCATTTAAATTCATGCATATAAAGAGCATTCAAATAAATTCAGGGTAAGCAGTCTCTTTGATGAAGTAAGTTTGAGGGTGCTGCAGACCAGTCCACTCTTATAGATGATGGCACACAGTCACACAGTAAAGGCCTGAGGAGTGCTGCTGTAAAGACACCTCCTTAGTGTAATTCCTCATCTGCAAGACATATTTGACCCCAGAGTCCTGTTTTCTCCTAACTCCTATTAATATTCTGAGCAACTAGTGTTTCCAGGACACAATTTTGGAATCTTCACACTAGGGTTGTGATTGCTTCTAAGTGGTTTTGTGATCTTCAGCAAACCCTAGCCCTCAGTTTCTCTGTAGATTTACTGAATCCCTTCACAGAAATGCTGTGAATCAAAATTTCCAGAGAATTTCTCTAAAAAGTTTCTAAAACTACTTTTGTGCTGGGCTAGCATTCCTTTGCAGAAAGCCAACTCATGGGTCCTCCTATAACTCCAGTCTTCTAAAACTCTCAATAAGGCACATCTGTGGAATGCTGACCTTAGATTGACACACACTTAAAAGCGTTGGTGGACACTGGCACTTGCTTCAGTTTTTACCCTGTTGGTCTGTTTCAAAGGTTCTTTTCTTTTCTTTCTTTTCCTTCTAAAGGCGCATTGCTGCAGTAATTTTCTTTAGTATATCTTTAGTCAGTTGCATCGATACAGGTTGTTGTGGCATAACCTGTGTTCACATCCTTATTTCAAGGGTGGCTTAAATGTGGAGCCAGATGGGTGCAGCCTTGAGGCTCACCTCCGCTCACTACACTGAAGCACCTCCTCAGCTGGGTTTGGATTAGAAACAAGGTAGTACAGAATCCAAATAAACAAGCCAGAGCAGACTATCTAAATGACAGAAAAGTAAAAACTTGTTCTTTACAATTCCAGTAGAATTCTTGGGTTTAGCTCATACGACGCAGCCAAGGATTCATTTTTCGACAAGGTGCCCAGTAGACTTGGTGCCATGGCTGGCTTTGCTTCTGCAGAGGATGCCCATGTTTCTTCCTCAAAGCATGTTATATTTTAGGCTCAAATGCAAACTCTGAGGAAATGGTCATCTTCACAGAGTAAAAAAAATAATCACAGATTTGCTTTTTGATTTTGGGTGTTTTCTTGAAATGAGGCAAGACTAATTTGGGCCTTGGGGACATTTGTTTTGAGGGTTTCTAGAGAATGTCATATGGCTTCTTATTGAATTAAGCTTCCACGTTTGGGGATGAATTTATTTTTTGTCGTAAGGCTTAAGATCCCAACTCAGCCAGGTTTCTATGTGTTTTTCTAATAAAGAACAGCAACTATGAGTTGGAATACCCCAAAATTATCTTTTGGGTTAGGATAGCTTGTTCACAGAATTCTGAAAAATATCTTTCCTTTGTGAGCTATAAACTTAAAGCTACAAACTCTTTCTTTCCTAAGCAGGAACTGAGTTTCAAAGAATTTGACACGACTAAAACATAAAACAAATAAATATTTGTCCCCTCAATTTGCCCTCTACTCTATTCCCTAATTTTGTGTTTGCAGTATTAATTTAGAGAAAATTCAATACATGGTCACTGACATAATTGGTTCGTTGGCTAATGATTATTTCGTTCTCAAGGCCTGGGTTGTTACAGTCAGCCATGGGGCTGAAGCAAAGAGAAAGGCAAGGGAAGAGGCCAGTGCCTAAGGAGAGGGGGATGTTTTCCATTTTACCCAAACTTCTTCATACATGGACCCAAGAACTTACTCCCAGACAGGGCCATCTTCATGGTGTGGGGACTGTGCGGTTGCACAGAGCCCTGCTTTGAGAAGGATCTCACACTTGTTGCATACTCTGTTGTCACCATCTTGAAAATTTTAATACTTTTTGCACAGGGAGTTCTACGTTTTCATTTTTACTCCAGGCCTCTCAAATTTTGTAGCCTGTTCTTCTCCTGGGTTGTAGATAGTGTGGGCTGTCTGCTTTCTTCTCACTCATGGTTCGATCCAGGCTCAGGACCATGCTCAGTGCTAGACTCTCCATTGTCATGGTCTCTGGTGCAGGAGGCTGATTACTCACCCTATGAGAAATCAGCTTTCAGTGACCCTTCTGTGGATTGTGTGGATTATTTGTTATCTGAGTAGCTTTTTTTTTTTTTTGGCCATCCCATGCACTCTTGTTGGTTTGGACTTTCAAGAAAAGTCAGGTAATTTCAACAGTTATGCAAGCTGAATGTGAGGACGGAGGCAAATATGTTGCCCAGGAAAAATCCTACAATGCCAAAGCTCAATGAAAATTACCTTTCATTTGTAATTTTGATACTCATCAATGATAAACCAGTAAACAGGTGCAAAATCAATTTACATTTGGAGTTTATATTAGAATTCTAAAAAATCTTACTGAACACCTGAATACTTTGGTTTATGATGTCTGTTTCCTGTATATGGTTTCTATTTTTTATGTTGTGCCATATGGAGCCTCATTTATTCAATGTGCTTATTAAATTTTTATATTTGCACCAGTTGTACAAGCTAAGAATTATTGCTACAAAACTCCTTATTTAAATAGTCTTGTGTGTCTTTTTTTTTCTTTTCTTTCTTCCTTTTTTATTGCCTTAGGAAATTCTTTTGAAATGACAATATTTCTTCTTTACTCAATGTAAGCATTGCTCACTTTGCTATATCCCCTTCTCCTCTGCTACCTTGGTAGAAATGCTTTTATGAAACTGTACTTTATAGTGAAGATTTGTGCCTTCATGAAGAATATGAAAATATTAGTCTGTCCATAATACTGAAAGCATTGTGTATTACATGACACTCTGACTTCTTTATGAGAACCATAGAAGACATTTCTCTGCTCTCAGTGAGATCTGGCTTAAAGGCTATGTTATCTAGGGTCATAACTAGCATATAAATCTAAAATTGTGCCAAAGAGAATAAAATGACAGATGCCAGAGACTGAGAAAGGTGGTAAGGGGAGAGGGGGAGTGAAGAGAGGTTGGTGAGGAGGTTGCCCGGGAAAAATTCTGCAATGCTTAATGAAAATTACATTGCATTTGTAATTTTTTACAGAACAGAAAAGGATTTCAGGGCTGGAGACATATAGCCTGGGATAGTGGAAGAGAAGCTGAACCCTGTCAGCATCTTCTTTTTCATCTCTTTTTCGTGAAGTTCCTCTTTAAAAAAATTTGAAAGAAATATTTTAAAGATTATCAGCCTGAAGAGAGGCCAAAAAAAATGTAGCTTTCCCGCAGACCTACACCTCTTGATCTTTCCCAGATAGAAGTACCTCATATAGTCTAACCTCTCCTGACAGCTAGTTTTCATGTCTTAAGGTCTTTGGGCCTCCTAACCAACCATGGTTCCCTCTTTGAGGAATGAGATTAGGACAAAAGGTGCATATGAGCTCCTGCACACTTGCGAGAGAGAGAGAGAGAGAAGTATATGGTCCACCTATCACAAGTGCGCAGGAACTCATAGATGCCTTTGGTCTAATTCTCATTCCTCCACCAATTGTATTGTCTACACTTTATTTCCTTTTTCCTCATTTTTCCTACTTATCTTGCCAATGGTATATGTCTTTTCAGACTGCCTTAACTCCTTATTCCTTTAACTTTTAAATTCTTGTTTAGAAGTGTTTTATGCAGATACTATTCTCCTTTTCTTCCTTTGTCTTCTTCCTTCCCCTCCACCTTCTGCTGTATGGTAACTTCCATAACAGCAATGACAATGATTTCATATCCCATAAAATTACAATTAATGGCCTTTTCTATTCTATTTTTTCTATTCCTTGTAACATTTCTGACTTCTATGATGCATATATTAGTACAGTTATCCATGTAAATAGTGGCAATATATAGGACTATGTGCTCAAAAATGTCTAATGAAGTATGCAATTAAAATGGTTCAGAGATGACCAACCAAGATTATTGCAGTTGGTCCCTTTGTTTTGGACTAACTTCCCTACCATTCTATTATTCATCTGTTCATTAATACAACTGAAGTGCTTAGAACAAAGCAAGCACCATATGCCTTAGCTATGATTATTATCCTATTGCCAAACTTGACTTTTCTGCTACCATCTTAATCTTCATTATCAGGGATTTTTGCTTACTTAAAAACTTTAGATAAATGAATTGTTTCAATAGTGGATCCCAAGGTTTGTTCACTGGCTCTTGGCCTGCTTTGCCAAGTCTACATGACTACAGGCTGATGGGCTGGGCTCTCCCAGTTAGAGAAGAGATTGTGTGGTCCTACACTGCATCAAAAGATGTGTTCACTCAGCCAGAGCCTTTCCCTGGATCCCTTCCGGTCATCAAGTCACCTCCCTACATCACACAACTGATCATGCCACACCCTAGTGAAAGAAAATCTGTAGACATTAGATTATCTATGAAATTAAGTGCACATTGCCTTGGGAGAATCAGAATAACATATGCTGGAAAGCTGCTCTCTAGGATTTGTGGAGCTTTATATTCTATTGTGTCTGCTTAGAAAAAGGAAGGAGGGAGAGCAGCATAGTGTTAACACTCTGGAGTCAGATGACAGATTCAAACCCTGTCCCTGTCACGTGAGAGCTTACTGTCTCCAAGGCTCAGTTTCTGATCTGTAAAAGGGCGTAATGATACCTGCCTCATAGAATTATAACATAACCTATGTACTAGACTTGGGAGCAGGTAGGGTTGTTTGTTTTGTTTTGTTTCTGCTAGGCTCCCTTAAATCATAGGACCAATAGGTTTTTAATACATGGTAGGTAGCCTTTTCATTTGTAACATTCTGACCCTTTAGAAAGTCTTCCACTAAAGGGATATTTAACACATTCTAGTTAGTGAGAACTTCTTGAAAGAAATAACAAGCTGAGACCTGACATAAAAAGGAGTGTTGCAGGTGGTGACAACAGAGTGCAATAAGGCATAGCTGCAATACAGTCAGAGAGCTGGGAGGGAGGGCTGACACTGAAGAGCTACGGCAGGGCCAGACAATGGAATAGCTTTGTGTTTTTTTGTTATGGTACTAGAAATATTAACTACCACTAAATTGCAACCAACTTTATTTTCATAAGATAGCATGTGCAAAGACCACCTCCATATAACACTCAGAAAACTAAAGCAGCACCTTTATTTTATACATACAAACTGTATAAAATGTTTATTATGTAAGAGCTGTGTTTTGTTTACAATATATTATATTGCTTCAAGCCAATGCAAAAAGTTCATACATTATATTCCATATTTCATTGTTTTTAGAATATATTATATTGTTTAAATGCCACTACCACAGTGTAATTTTTTTAATATTGAATCTCTGGAATAATGATAGTCAAAATATATTGTATTGAGAGTTTAAAAATTAGGAGCAAATTTTCAAAATGTGACAAACATCTAAATATATGACAATAAAATCTGAAATGCTGTAACTCCAACATAATTAACTGCTCCATCCAAATTCTTGTGACTTACGCGTTTTTGCCCATTTTAACCTTTCTAATGTTCCCCTGCCCCTAGACACCATGGATGCACTGTAATTTTGAAAATATCTGCCAACTAAACACTGAAAATTTTAACCTGATCAACTGAAATAATATAAAATCTGTCCCAAAGCACTGAAACAAGAAAATCTATACCATCATGCTACAGACACACTTAGAAAACTTAAAAGGAAGAGTAAATATCAGCTCATTGATTTATAATGAAGCTAATAAAATTCAGGCCAGTATTCTTAAGTGTAATGAACATTATTTGAACATTCAACACATAAAAGGTTAACAAAGGCTATGAACTTGGTGTAACTTAAAACATTTCAGATGTCGGAGTTCACCAGATGTAATTGGATTCAGGTGGATCCCGCCGCTCCTCGGCCTTTTTAAGTGAAGGCGTGTGCTGCCCGAGCTGGGTGCCTGCTGGCCTCAGGGCATGTAGAAGGCTGCCTCCGTACCCTGCAAAATTATTTGCAGCTTAAAAGGAAAGAAATTACAAAACCAGGCTCTTCAAATTCATTGTTAACCATTCAGATGAAATCCATTTTTGCCTTTTCATCCCAGAGTAAAAAACCACAATGACCACAAAAAGCTACCTGAATGAAGAGATCTTTGTGAAGAGCAACCCATTTTACCAGCTCCAAGAAACCAAGTTTCCATCAGATTTCTCATTCATTATATATTTTGGCCATGCAGAATCTCTTGATGCAAAGTCTGGGTGAATATGACTGAATGGAAGATTAGTCTCCATCCAAGGGTGGGTAAGGATGTAGCATTGAAGTTTTGAATGTAGCTGCAGATTTGGTCATTCATCCTTTTCATTGCATTGCAAACCTAATCTAGCTGATATTGATCCAGTTCAATGTAACAACCTACTCTTCATAAAGATCACATGATTGGGTATGGCTACTGCACTTATAAAATGGGAATTTTATAAAAATTAAGGACTTCCATTATATGTATTTGGGAAAAGGTTAAGATTTGAACTGACTCATCAATTGAGATTTGTGTTTCAGTCAAGGTGGGCATCTATCTGTTTCTAGCTGGGTGGTAAATGGAATGTACTGAGTTACACAACTTCAGACCTCCCTTCTCCTACTTGGGGTGATGCTTGGAGGCACTGACTCATTTCTCATTTCCTAAAACTGATCCAAGGCAACAAATTACATTGTAAAAATCTGCCTCCATCTTCTTGTGCATCAGAGTTAAATTCAGCATTCATTTGTTCCTTGTGTTTTTAAAAGCAAACATGCCATTAGGCAGCTACTGAGAATAGAATACTTTGTCTCTGAATGTGTTCCTTTGAATTGTCAGTATATAGTCTAGTAGCTTGTGGAGCGGTCAAAACCTGAGCCAGCAATGAGCTGGAATAAATTCCTACCATGTTGCTTGGTCTGCCACCCATGAAGCCCAAACCTCCCTGTCAGCAAGAGTGAGCCTATGTGGGGATATCTGTCTCCAGTATCCTCCTCCCCACCATGATGCCTGGGTCCCTGGGACCTCCCAACGTGTCACCCCACTGGGAGTATGTTCTTAGCAGAACTCTATGCCTCAGACCTTCCTTGTCACCTCCCTCTAATCAAAATAAACCCCATTCTTTTAGCTCAATTATTTTAGCTAAGGTACAAAAGGGCTGTGTGTCCTCTCCTGGAAAACACATTTGCTTTTTAGTCAAACACCAGGTCATCTTCTTGGCATGCAATGCTTGGATTTGAAGGAGGCACACTGATGGCAGAAGATTTCAGCAGCATAATCTCCAAGTGGGGGTGCTATTTGGAGGCTTGCAGACCTGTCATGAGGGCTCATCTACTACACGAGAGCCCCTAACTAGCTTTCTCTTTGAAAGAATGACTGGGTGCATCAGAAGTAACAGTGCCCTTGTGCTCCCTTTTTCGTCACTTGCGGGGATCACTGGGACCTGGATGTGAGTCTTAGAAGACTTTTGTAACTAAGTCCTGGGATGTGTGGTCTGACCTAGGTTTTAAGATTTTTGAAAGTTATTTTGATTCTGAGACAAGCCTCAGGGTTTGTCTCCAGTTGAGGGTTGCATAAAGGCTTCGGTTTACTCTTTTCCAAAATGGCTAGAAATAGTGAGTCTTCTACAGGTCTTTTAGTCCAAAGAAGATCTCCTTATCAGTAGGTCCTAGCAGGGATGCCATTCAACCATTCCCACCATGTGAAAAGCAATTTTCCAGAGCAGCTGCACTGTTTGCTAAACTGTGTCCACATGAAGCCAATTTAATCAACCATCTAGTCAATTCGATGGGTGAAAAAGAATCAAATCAGTGGCTTAGTGTAGTGATATGGTTTGGCTGTGTCCCCACCCAAATCTCATCTTGATTTGTAATCCCCTTGTGTCAAGGGAGACACCAGGTGGAGGTAATTGAATCATGGGGGTGGTTCCCCTATGCTGTTCTCATAATAGTGAGTGAGTTCTCATGAGATCTGATGGTTTTTTAAGCACTTGGCACGTTCTTTCTTTTGTCATTTTCTCTCCTTCCACCTTGTGAAGAAAGTACCTGCCCCCCTTTGCCTTACTACCATGATTGTAAGTTTCCTGAGGCCTCCCTAGCCATATGGAAGTGTGGGTCAATTAAACCTCTTTCCTTTAGGCATTACTCAGTCTCTGGATGTTCGTTATAGCAGTATATGAGAAGAGACTAATACATGTAGCCTACAGCAGACACCAACCTACCTTAAAGTAAACAGATGTATAACTACATATAAATTTATTAGCTATACATTAATACAATATAAACATTGTAAAATATAAGCAAAACTTAGAAATTAGAAAGACTATAATATATTAAATGTATATTTATATATAAATATGAATCAAATATAAAATATAAAAATATTTAAAAAGTAATATATTCCCTTAGTACCCCAGCAGATAATTTTCACACTCACTGAGTTGCATGCACCAACCTTTGGAGAATGCTGATCTAGGAAAACATCTGATTTGTTCAATTTGCATGAATTGCTTTGGAGACATAATATGGTAGACACAACCTAAAATTGTGTGAATTTTTTTTTAATTTTTAGAGACAGGGTCTTGCTATGTTCCCCAGGCTGATCTCAAATTCTTGGGTTCAAGAAATCCTCCTGTCTCAGCCTCTCAAGTAGCTTTGACTACAGGCATGTGCCACCACTCTCAGCTTGGAATCATGTTTTTGAAGAGTATGGTATGTGATTGAAGTCTTCCTTTCTTCAAACTGAAGTGGACGGTGGGCCCATGCTTAAGAGACTGAATTCTAGCTGCCAGAAGTGCTGAAGCGGTGTTGTTTTGTTAATTTGCTAACTGACTGCCCCTCCCACTCCATAAGGCACGGCCTTTTCTGTGCACTGGCGTGTCCCCAGTGCTTAGATTCATACTTAGCACAGGAGAGACCCCAATCAATACTGAATGAATGTAGCAAGTTTCATTGTGTGTCTAAAATAGGCCAGCTGTTTATCTACATAGCTAGCTCATTTTTGGTAGTCAGTAAATTTGAAAAAATGCAACTCCATTATAACATCTCTCCCACAGACAGCTTTATAAACCTTTTCTTTCCCTCAAAGGAACTCATTAATTTACCATTGCTAATACAATTTAAATATTTTAAGAAGCAAAATGTTTCATGTTTTATAATGGTACTTGGCAAACCATGAATTATAAACTCTCTGATTTTATAATTATAAAATCAGTATTCTACATTTGATTTAAAATCTTAATTTCATGTGTCATTTCTTTCATAGTTAACATACTGTATTACCCCAAATCAACCTGTATTACTAATTTAGCCTAGAAAATATTTGTGATATTTTACAGATGTGATCTTTTATAAAGGTGCATCACTCTTTACACACCAAAGCTTAGATTCTAAAGTTTAAAGAGGTGGAGAAGAGGCAGAGAAGAAGCTGCTTTTAATGAAATGGAAAGCAGGGCTGAGTTATAGGTTGATTGTTAGCCTTCGAAGCCAAGAAACAGAAGTGAAAGGCTGGCTCTCCTTCTGGCCTCCCACTCACTTTTATTTTTATTTTTTTCCTTGTTTACAACTTTTTATTTCTCCCACTCACTTTTATTGCAATGTCTTCCATGCCAACCTTCTTGACATTGGCATTTATTGGGTTCATAGCAGGTTCCGTGTGCACCACAGCCAGGCTCACAGACAGCTAGAATCAAAGGAAATAAAAGAATATTTCCTGAGCTTTCCTTTTTCAACAGAATTACATAGTTGCTTTCCTTGCAGTTCTTTAGAATGTGTTAGTTTTGGCTTCATCCCCTACTTTCTTTTTCCTAAGTCAATCTCCAGCTATAAGTTGGTTTTGGACTTTTCGTAAAGTCCTGAGAATGATCTTTAAGCATGATAGTTTTCATTCACAAAAGCTGTTCAGTAGGATTTTGAAACTGCTGGGCCAGAGAAGTTTATTTTCCTTAAGAAAACACCGGGCTGGGTGCGGTGGCTCACGCCTGTAATCCCAGCACTTTGGAAGGCAGAGGTGGTGGATCATGAGGTCAGGAGTTCAAGACCAGCCTGGCCAAGATGGTGAAACCCCATCTCTACTAAAAAATACAAAGGTTGGCTGGGTGCAGTGGCGGGCATCTGTAGCCCCAGCTACTCAGGAGGCTGAGGCAGGAGAATCGCTTGAACTCGGGGAGGTGAAGGTTACAGTGATCCAAGATCGTGTCACAGCACTCCAGCCTGGGCGACAGAGTGAGACACTGTCTCAAAAAACAAAAAAACAAACAACAACAAAACCCCAACATTTTTAGTTAAAACATTCAGTTGCATGTGTAAGTACCCATTATTTTACATGCACAGATTTCATGCAACACCTCTGGTCTACATAAGGAAGCATATATGTCAGTGAAGAAAGGTTAAATGTGATACCCAGGCAACATGCAGCAGGCACAGAAGTATGTAGTGAGAGCCTCCTGCTAGTTTAATGACCCGATAGCCCAGATTGGCAATGTGTATGGGGTACTTACGCTTTGAACAGAGGTCTCCCTGGTAACCTTTGGAACACTTACATTTGCTTTTACCAATGCATTTACCTCCATTTCGACAGGGTTGTGGGCATTTGCCTGAAAAGAGAAGACTGCAACTAAACAAGGAACCCAGTGCTTCATTCAGAGGTAATTACATTTTTCAAAGGAATTACAAGGCTTTGAGAGGACAAATGCTTTTAAATGGCAGTTATTTTCATTTATTTCAGAACTACTCTGGCTTTTATTTTGTTTGAGTTTTGTTTTTGGAACAGACAGGATAATATTTTTAACTTATGCTTTTGGATAATAAATGTGTTGCTAAAATGCTGTACTTATATTCTTTTTTTTCCTTTCTTTTTTTTTTTTTTTTTTTTTTTTTTTTTTTTTTTTTTTTTTTTTTTTTAGTAAAGACAGGGTTTCATCTTATTGGCCAGGGTAGTCTCGAACTCCTGACCTCAAGTGATCCACCCGCCTCGGCCTCCCAAAGTGCTGGGAATACAGGTGTGAGCTACCACGCCTGGCCCAATTACTTGTTAATAAACAGAATAATATTTTAGTTAACCCATAAATACTTGCTAAGATATACTTTACTAAAAGTTATGACATAAATGACCCTTTAAATAATCTTTTCTCTGAGTTTTGATTTTTTTTTTTTTTTTGAGATGGCATCTTGCTCTTTTGCACAGACTAGAGTGCAGTGGTGGGACGTCGGCTCACTGCATCATCTGCCTCCCAGATTCAAATGATTCTCCTGCCTTGGCCTCCACGGTTGTTGAGATCACAGATGGGTGCCACCACGCCCAGCTAATTTTTGTATTTTTAGTAGAGATGGGGTTTCACCATGTTGGCCAGGATGGTCTCGAACTCTTGACCTCAAGTGATCGTCCCACCTCAGCCTCCCAAAATGCTGGGATTGTAGATGTGAGCCACTGTGCCTGGCCGAATTTTGATTTTTGAATGTCACTTTTTCTGAAAGTAACTCTATACCTGTACCTGATGACAGTCTTGGCCTAAGATTCTCCAGAAAGCAGGACCTGCATGCAGACAGTTTACTTGGGGAAGTGATTGTAGGAAACAGGAATGGGGAAATGGGAAGGGTGAAACAGGGAAGGAGGGAAAGGCAACACAAAAGTGTGTTTGTGGGTGAGAAGCAGGAGTATGGGGCAGCTAAATCAAGGTGCAGTGGCAATGGCTGGCGTGAAAGGCTGGCCAAGAGGCTGTGAGATGGGACATAAAAGATGCCCAGTACCACAGCAGTGTGTTATCCTGGAATGTCTTAGATCCATAATGCTACCTCATCATTTTTTTATCTCTTTGCACAATGAGTATTACGAATGCTTTTCACAGATCTTTGAATCACAGAACTTTAGAGCTGGAATAAGACCCTAGGTGTAAAAATCATGTCATACATTTCTCACTTCTTTCTCCAGAGGCTATTTATTCTCCCTCTGTAACTAGAATTTGCTATCTTAAGGCCTAGTTTTTGAAGAAGTGGAAAATAAGGTACTTTTTACCTGGAGCTGAAACCACATCCTATGCCTGGCATAATGTTTTGAAGATGGCAAACAGCCCATAGATTTTGGTAGTGGAGGAGTTTGGATTCCTTTTGTTGTTGTTCTTTTCTTTTCTTTCTTTCTCTTTTTTTTCACTTTAGCAGAACACTCAGTACAAAGGCTTCTGGGTACATAAGAGAACTAATAAAAGTTTTATCCTAAACTAACCCGCCTTTCATTATCTAAGGACTTCTTTTTATTGCCAAAGAAAGCTGTGAAAGAAGTCAACCACCACATGTTTTACTGACAAGCACTATTGTTGGCAAATAAGAAGTAAATTCTCTATGAAAATCATTCACCTAAAAACACTTTATCTGTTTATTTACCTAAAAGGACTTTCTTTATACATAAGTAGACCAAAGAAGTACTTAGTCATTGTGGAGAAACTATAGACATAACAATATTGGGATGTTAGGGTCTCTCACAAACCTGGAATGCCATTAGATGTTGAGGTTTTTGTGAATAGAGGTGTTCTAGAAACAAGTATTAAAACAAACTTAGTAACAGAACATCACCTCTTTATTGACCAAAAGAGGGTCCTTTTTTTTTTGGCCAGGTTAGAATACAAGAATACCGAATACCATTTACTGTTTAGTTAAGATCTCAACTCAACAAGGAATATCTAACCCTAAATTTCCATTTGCATCAAAGAAATACCTGACCCCAACATATACACAAAATTGGGTCACATCATAGTACTCTGCAATGCACCAGGTTTTTTTCAAATGAGCAAGGTATGGGATGACAATTATATGGCAGAAAAGACAGAGTACTCGTATATGAACTACTTGGTGAGCCCAAAATGTCTCATCCTCTATAAGGGGTAAAGTTGGTAAATGGGATAATGCAGAAAATGATTGGTGGAAAGAATCCTTTCATCGACTTCATGAGGTTTTTTGTTTTCATGGCAAGAGGGAAGTGAGAACCCTTACGTTCACCACAGTCAGGAAGCAGGACGTTCTCTCCTGGCTGTTACACAACAGAAACATGACTGCAGGGAGCCAAAATTCACGAAGATCTGATTGTTTTAAAATTCAGAATCCTGGAAATATCTTTAATATTAACATTTCTCCTGAAAATATTTAGCAACCAAATTCTGCGCATTACATAGTGGAAAATTGAGTCGGCTTGAGAGATGGCACATTTTCACTTAAAGAGACTAAGTCCTGGCCTGGTGTGGTGGCTCACATCTGTACTCCCAGCACTTTGAAAGGCCGAGGCAGGCAGACCATTGGATGTCAGGAGTTCGAGACCAGCCTGGCCAATATGGTGAAACCCCAACTGTACTAAAAATATAAAAGAATTAGCTGGGCATGGTGGTGGGCACCTGTAATCCCAGCTACTTGGGAGGCTTTGGCAGGAGAATCACTTGAACTCAGAAGGCAGAGGTTGCAGAAAGCAAAGATGGCACCACTGC
>NW_016107687.1:255841-272883 GCF_001604975.1 Cebus imitator | reverse complement strand
AAAAAAAAAAAAAAAAAAAAAAAAAAAAAAAAAAAAAAAAAAAAAAAAAAAAGAGAGAGAGAGAGAGAGAAAGACTAAGCCCTGCCTGAAGACAAACAGATTTGACTAAGTTTAAGCTGTTAGCATTTTTACTATAACCAATAGATAAGTCCTTGTAAGAATAATGAAATTAGGTATTGACAAAATACATTAAATTTTCTCCACCTATGCAATTGTAGGATAACTTAAATTTGTGACAGTTTAATGAAGAAAAAATATAAAAGGATCTATAAGTGCCAACAATCATCATCTCTGGGTTTTAGGATTATAGGTGATTTCTAATTGTTTTCTCCAGTATTCTAAAAATTTTTAACAGAGAACATTTTATATTGAGAACTTTTATAAGAATAACCCACTCAGTTATTTTTGAAATCCTTTTCTAATAATTCTTGCATTAAAAAAGGATTATAAATAATTCGGGTAGTCTTTTTAACTGAAGTTCCATTAAAGATTTTTGGGAAATCAATGAGCCTTAGATAACAAGATGAATGTGCACACCATCAGTCCAGATGCCTCTAACCATAGTTTTGTTAACCTACAAGTATATCTCACAATCAAGTCAGAATGAAGTTTGAGAAGGTATCATTCTTTTTTTTTGAGATGGAATTTTGCTCTTGTCTCCCAGGCTGGAGTGGTGCAGTGGCTCAGCCTCAGCTGCCTACAACCTCTGCCTTCAGGGTTCAAGCAATTCTCTTGCCTCAGCCTCCTGCGTAGCTGGGACTACAGGCGCTTGCCATTACGCCTGACTAATTTTTGTGTTTTTGGTAGAGACAGGATATTGCTATGTTGGCCAGGCTTGTCTCGAACTCCTGACCTCAGGTGATCTGCCTGCCTCAGCCTCTCAAAGTGCTAGGATTACAGGCGTGAGCCACTGTGCCCAGCTGAGATGGTATCATTCTTGATAGAGATCAGGAGAAATGAAAATAAAGATGATATCAGAATACACATTTCATTAAAACAATAGCCAGTAATGAGGGCTGGTGAGCATGTGGAGAAACTGGAACTCTCCTACACTACTGGTGGGAATTTAAAATGATGCAATTGCTTTGGAAAAAAGTCTGGTAGTTCCTCAAAAAAGTTTTTACTATGTGACCCAGCAATTCCAGCCCCAGGGAAATACTCTGAAGAAATGAAAATGTCCACACAAACATCTTGCACACAGATGTTCATAGCAGTATTATTCATAATAGCCCCAAAGTAGAAATAACCCAAATGCCCAAGAACTGATAAATAAACAAAATGTGGTAAACCCATAAAATGGAATACCATTTGGCAATAAAAAGGAATAATGCACTGATATATGTTACACCGTGGGTTAGCATTGTAAACATTAGAATGAACCCAGGTGAAAGAAGCCACACCAGAAATGCCATATCTTTTATGATTCCATTTATGCGAAATGTTGAGAATAAGCAGGTCTAGAGACAGAAAGTAGCTTAGTGGTTTCCAGGGTCTTGGGGTAGAGGAGGAGGAGTGACTGCTAATAGGTACTGGCTTTCTTTTGGAGATGATAACATGTTCTATAATTTAATACAGGTGATGGCTATACAACCTTGGGAATAACCTGAATGGTACATTTTAAAATGTTAAATTTTATATGATTGTGAGTTATATATTAATTAAAAATAAGAATACATAATTCAACTATACTTTTTTTGTTTCTATACTTTTAGAGGCACTTTTCAACTCAGGACCCATTTCCATATTTTCTTGGTAATGTGGTTCTCATGACAGAAATAGGAAACTTCCTTCAAGGATTTGGGTAAAACTTGCAGTAGGGTCAATCAGGAGCTTTCCAAGACCCACATTTTTTGAGGCAGTTAGAAAAAAAAAAAACAAAATAAAAAGCCAAGAATACAAAACATTGTCTCTGCCAACAGAAGGTCCATAAACCTAAGAGCATGAAAGGAAATACTTACATAAAGGAAAATGAGTCTATGAACAAAGATTCATAACCATGAACCAATTAAGTATACAGAGTCTGAAGTAAGTACAGGGGAAAATTGAGAGCAGTGAGTTCAGAGATATATTTATCTGGGAGGGATAATTAATAAGAATAGAAACCACACTGAGATAATTAATTACATGTTCTATGGAAACTTTAGAGGTATTTCATTTGAACCCTATAAAAAAAGGTTACTTCATCCACTACTCATTAAGGTGCAAAAACCCACGAATAAATTAAAGGTTGAAAGTTCAAACAGGAACTTAGTCTTATTCAACTTTCAATCTACTACAATTTCAGAACTATGATGATCTCAAACAGTGGTGTTTTACAGATACAGCTGGAAATGAAACACAGACCAAGTTTCCCTCAACACGCATCAAGAAAGGCAGGGACACAGGACCCTTAGCAGACAGGTTCACCTTCCTTTTGCTCTTTCTTGAGCATGTGCTTTGGTGCTATCTGATCTTCTGGATTGTAAGGCAATCTAGGAGGGAGTTATCACATTTCTGAGTGAAACAGAAAGGCTACGTGACTTGCTGAGAGCTACATGGTTGGTCATTGGCAGAGCCTAGACAAGCTGTTTGGAATATTGATTCCCAAAACAATGATAAGCTACCACATTTTGCCCTTACATTTTTAACTTTTGCATATTGAAGTATGACAAACATATAGTAAAGGTATAATGTGTACCAATCTTAAGTTTACAGTTCAGATGTTTTTATTTACATAAACAAATATGTGACACTTCACCAATCAGGATACTTAGCATCCCATAAAATTCCTTTTGATCCTATTGTGATTCTCATTTCCACCTTCATCCAGTAGTTTTGCCTGCTCTTGAACTTCAAAAAGATGCAATAGATAATTTTTTGTATCTGGCTACTTTCACTTAGTATCTGTGTGGTTCATTCATGTTGCTTTGTGTGCTGTTATTTCATTCTTTTTTATTGCTGTGCACCTTTTTTCTTGGGTCTACCTTTTTCTCTTAGATGGGTTATTAGGCTCAGTCTAGGATATGTGGAGTGAGTGGCAGGGGAAACAGGTAGGTAGGTGAACAGATCCCAGCTGTCCCAGAGCTCTGATCTACATTTCAAGTCTGAAGCTATGGGTTCCATGTAACAAGGAAGGGAGAAAATTATTAACAGGAAACAATGCAACATGCTGCATCATCCAAACCCATACATAACTGAGTCAGAGAGCATTTCTTCTGAGTCCTCAGAGGTGAGCTGTGTCACTCTTTGCCCCACATTTGGCCAAAATGCATGGCAGCTGAATCTAGCAAAAAGAAACCACTGGGCTAAGATCTTAGACAAGCTGTTCATTCTCTCTGGGCTTCCGATTCCTCCTTGATAAAATGAAGGGGTTAGATTGGGTTTTTAAGGTCCCCCCAAATCAAAAGAAGGCAGAAAGCCAATACTCACTTATTTCACACTGCTCTCCCTCTAATCCTGGAGGGCAAATACATTTTCCAGGGTAGAAACAGGTCCCTCCATTAAAGCAGGTGGTTGAGCAGTTTGCTGTTAGAATGAGTAACAAGGGTATTACATTAAGCAGTAGGTTAAATCTAACACAAATTTCACTTAAAATGAGGTGCTATGTTTTAGGCGTCTGCTACTTGCCCATTTCCTGACTTAATAAAGTAAGCTGCTTTACAAATACAAAAATTGTTACGAATTGCTTGCCTGGGTGCAGACTCTAGAACATAATAGGAGACCACACACATCATATACTACCCACCCATAGGAGTTTCCATCTTAGGGAAGAATGTCACAGTCAAAAATTAACTCATTAATTTTCTTTTTTTTCATTTTAAAGAAATAATTTTATTAAAAAATAATTAAAGTTCAAGTATTTCTAGGTACTGCCAACACATTAATGCATAACTGAATGACTCTAGAAGACTAAATATGAATGATGACAGTTGATTTTTTTTAAATCCAGATTATTTGGACAGTCATTTAAAAATTCTTATACTACTTTTAATTTTTTCCTTTTTACAAATTTATTTATTATACTTTAAGTTCTGGGGTACTTGTACAGAACATGCGGGTTTGTATGTCCTTAAAAGGAGAAGAATGGTATAAACCTAAGGATATTTTTTGTAAACATCAGTTTGGAGGATAAAGGAAGAGTAAAACAGAGAAGACTTACTATAATGCTGATGAATTTGTAGTTACTGCAGCCACCAAGTGTGACTGCATACCCAAAGGTAATAGATTTTATCATATACGTAAGAAAAATTCAGGAACCTATATTAACTTAAATATCAAATTTCTTCTTGTTGGACATCAGTATTTTATCTTTGTGATATGTTCTACTCGTCATTTTTTTTTTTTACTGTACTTTAAGTACAATAGAAGGAAGAAGCAGAATCACTAGTCACTGGAATACTAGATAAAAATATGGCCTTTATACAGACTCTGGAACATTTCACATCAAGGGTTATATAATCTCTTGTGCATTAAAACAAAAAAACGCTGTAGTCAAAAATTTCAACTTAAATAAAAATATAATTATGGAAAATACCAAACAGAATTAGTATTGGTGACTATGTCATAAAAATTATTGCAGATTGTCTCATTCCTAGCTATGTGATTAACAGTTGGATGAATTTTGTATGCAGTTTATTATTTTACATCAAATGTGAAAAATAAACTACAAAGTTTGTGGTTCATAATAAAAGGGAGAGAGAATTACTTTGGAACAGATAAAAAGAAGTTATAAGTATCAGGACTTGACAAAGAAAAAAGCAACTTTCTTTCAGGACAAGATGAACAGAGATTTATCTTAATGGGATTTTTTTTTAAAATAGACTTTTATGACTTTTGGAGAAAAGAGTAATTGTATTCAGAAAAAGACTGTGGGCCTGGGTGAGATCCCATAGGTAGGATTGTGGCCACAGCATGGGCCAGAGAATGATGAAGTTGGCTGTATCATAGTGGGAGCCCAATAACCAGATTATCATCACACTCTGCGATTCATCCTAAACCCTCTCTCACGGTGGCAATTTCTGGAATTTCACTGCTCACTGGCACCTAAAATAGAGGGAGCGTGGAGAAATGGGGAGAGGAAGAGAGGAAATACCTAAAAATAGACAAGTTGGCTCATTCTATAAAGGAAATTAAAATGAGAGCTTGGATTTTTAGCAATTGCAGCTATATGACCTATTTGTTCTTGTTTCATATAAAATTGGCCAAAGTTGGCTATAGATGAACAAAAGCTAAAGTAAGCTCCAAGTAGGAAAATCAGAAAAGAAATCCAAAAGTTCTAAGTGTGTTTTCTTTGTGGAAAAAGAAAGTCCACAAAGTAAAATATTCTATGAATATCATGCTTCTTAAATGACAAATTGTGTTTAAAATCACAAAGATCTCCCAGTTTAAGGCAGTGCTGTGGGCAAAATCAAAATTTTTTTAAAAAACAAAAAACCAAAAAACAGACAGGGTCTTGCTCAGTCTTCCAGGCTGGAGTGCAGTGGCACAATTATAGCTCACTGCAGCCATAACCCCTGCGCTTAAGGGATCTTCCTGCCTCAGCGTCCTGGATGGCTGGGACTAAAGGTGTACACTACCATGCCTGGTTAATTTTGGAATTTTTTTTGTACAAATGGAGTCTCGCTATGTTGCCCAGGCAGGTCACAAAAAAATCAAGCCTCTTAACGTGGAAGGGAGCTGCAGCATTTTGGTATAGGATTTAGGAGTTAGGAGAACCAGCTCTTGGGGCCTCTTCTTTGCTGCAGTATTGCTAAGGCTGGACATTTGTTTTGCTGTGTCCTGTCTCCTCACTTCTGCTTCTTTTGGAGATAAAAGGAAACGATGAGATCAGTGCCCTGAAAAACTTTGGGATCAGTGCCCACTTGGCCCGTGCCCCGTGGGCACTGCCTGATTACTGATGTGTAGAATGCAATGAACCTGGTAGCTTCATAGAAAGTTGTAGAATTGGGCAAAGCTGGTTATATAATTTGGCCTCACTCTTAGTACTTGTATACTATTATATTGTCATGAGCAAGCTTCTCTACATTTCTGTGTGCAATGATTCTCGATTAGAAAAACAAGCAGCTAGAGACATGAAGTATCTTTCTCTGGGGTTAAGATCCCATTGGCCAATGCTAAACTCCTTACGTCCTAAAAGTCGTGATGTCCCAACAGCCAATGAAAGTTATTCTTTAATATTTGTTCAAATATATAGTGCTAAGGTCTAATGCCATAGTAATAATTAAATCATTTTTCAGAGCCTCTCCATACTCCCTCCTGGAGAATAAAAGCATCTTTTTGTTGAGGTAGAATTTTTTTTTTTAATATTCCCAGATCTCCAGTGAGAGACCAAGTGGAATTTTAACACTTTCTAAAAGAATTTTAAAAAATTAATGGAGTCTGATAAGTAGGAAAATCTTTCATTTGAAAGATAAAATGTTATAAAATATAAAATGTACTAGAATACAGACAGATATATTACTTTAACAGACCATGTGGTGTTTGTGACACCATAGCACCAGAAAAACATTGCAATTGATGCTCCGTGATGCAAACCACACCAACAATGGCCACACCTACATAAGAAGGTCTCAGAAATGGTCTTTCTAAACCTGTGAATACATGAGTTCTTTAACCAAACCTCTAGAGGATTTGCTTTATTTATTAATAGTTTTGAGATGATAATAGGTTAATTCTTGGCTGGGCACAGCGGCTTATGCCTATAATCCCAGCACTTTGGGAGGTTGAGGCGGTTGGATCTTGAGGTCAGGAGTTTGAGACTAGCCTGGCCAACATAGTGAAACCCTGTCTCTACTAAAAATACAAAAATTAGCCGGGCACGGTGGCATGCACCTGTAGTCCTAGCTAGTCGGGAGGCTGAGGCAGGAGAATTGCTTGAATCCGGGAGGTGGAGATTGTGATGAACTGAGATTGCACCACTGCACTCCAGCCTAGGCGACAGAGCGAGACTCCACCTCAAAAACAAAAGTTTAGTTCTGCTCTAGAATGCCTAGTTTTGACATAGCAGAGATACTGAATGCTAAATTTAACAAATAAAAAGATTCACAGTAATTAATTTTACTCACTGGCTATTATTAGGGTCATTAGTGCTTAATCTTTGTGAAAATACATTTAAAAAAAATGTTTTTTAATCCAATGCTATAGTTTTAAAAGACTACTTTAAAAAAGGTAGAAATGCTTTCACGTATTATCTCAATATAGTTATTGCATATAGCTCAGGGGTGAGGAACAGGAGGGTCAATGGCTTAATTCCAAGTCTAGAGATAGAAAAACCATGATCCAGAGAGATCAAATTACCTGCCCAGGCTCAGCACTGAGGCCTGAATTAGGTAGCCTGGGTGGCAACATGGTATATAGTGCAGGATATGAATTTGGGTCAACCTACTCAAGTTCCATAAACCTCACTTTGCTTATCTAGAAATGAGAGTGATACTACTTTACATATCTCAAAAGGTGTACCGAGTAAAATCACACAACTCTATGAAAGTACTTTGTACATCATAAAAGAGTAAACATGTCATAAGTTATTCTGACTCATACTGAAGGCTCTTTCCTTTAGCTTTATTTAAAAAAACAAAAAATGGCTTATGGCAATCTTACTTGGTACTAACTGAGTGATTACTAAAAAGATACTTTTTAAAAATAAAATTTATCCTAACATATATGTTTATTAACAAAAAACAATTCTCTATTCATACAATTAACATTTTAACACAGATAACTTCAATAAATATACAAACTTCACAGTATAGTCTTTGTTTTCCACTTAAAAGACGTGAACTGGGTAAAACAGACAGGCATCTTGTAAAAAGTATGAATCATTCAGCAATTTTGGGGCCAGGATTGAATCCACTTGCTGAGAATAATATCTAGCTGTGTTGCCGCAATATGAAGAAGGAAGAACCAGATCTCTCCGGGATGTGATTTGTGAGCAGAGTACTGAATTGGGAGTCAGCAAACTTCTAGGTCAGGCAATGTAGAGCAGGTTGTTTAATTTCAGCCTTAGAAGCTTACCCATGAAACTGATTTAGGACATACCAAAATTCCATGTGGCGTAGACCACTAATTGTTCATAAAAATTTGCACTCCCCTCACATAATATGAGACGTCAGTGGGAGACAGCCGTCCAGCCAGGGGCAACATTTCTTCTGCCTGAATCCAGGTAGGACCATGAGGTTAATTCCTACCTATGGAATAGGTGTGGAAGTTCTGTGGGTTACTTCTCGGCCAGGGCTTTTAAATTTTTTAATTAATCAATTAATTTTTAGCAGTGCTTACTTCAATTCTTCTTGGCCTATTGGCTGGATCTAGAGAGTTGCAAAGCTCTAGGCAGGACCACAAATAGATGGTGCCTGGACCCCTGAGTCACTGCATAGAGAAGAACTGCCCTGCCCACTGGCCAGGCAAAATGCACTGGAGCATTCTATGAATGAAAATAAACTTTTGCTACTATGCTACACTAAAATTGGGGTTTCAGTTACTTTAGCAGCCGTCTTTACCCTAAGCCATACATTCTATTCACAGAGCTGTTATGAAGAGTGAGGACATATTAAGTAACTTATTCTAATCAAACATTTTAAAAGTAAAGATAACTTTGTTCTTAAAAAGAAACTATTACCTTTATCACAATTCACTCCGTAGAATCCAGGTGGGCAGATGCAGAAACCAGGAGTCACACAAAGTCCGCCATTCATACATCGTGGTGTGCAAAGGGCTTATAGGGAGAGAGAACCCTGATTAAGGCCAAATAGTGTTTTGGAGCAGGACCATTTTGAAATGTCAATAATACAACAGGTCTACATTTTCAAGCTTTGTGGTTGACTCTAAAATGATTACTTTTCAGAAATACACATTTGCTATATTAATATTATTTTTGTGGTATAAATCAGGCTGTTTTTCAATTTCTCAGTCAATTTCTTAGAGATGACTTTTGGATTGGTTCCATTTGAACAGTTGAATAAATTTTCCCCAGAACTATTTTGATTAAGATGTGGTCTTCTTAAAACTACAAATATTTTCACTCTGCCTCTTTTCCTTAATCTTCTAAGATAAATGCAAAGAAGAAAAATAAGAAAGTATTCTTCTGCCTTACCTATTTTAAATTTTTTTAAACTTTCTCTTACAGGATGTTCTTATTTCTTGAAGATAAAAAATATTTTGCTTACTTTAGTCAGGTAAGCCCTTAGTATGTAAGCATCTTACGATTAATATTCAATTTCTTGCTTATTTCTTTTTTCATGTATTTTTTAAAATGTATTTCCCTGAAATAGATGTACTTACTACACAAATTCTTTTCATCCCCTTTTTTGCCTTATCGTAACTTCATAACTCAGATATACTCTTAGTTGTGAATCAAGCTACTTTTAATTGGAATAATATCAGGTCAGTGGTGATACTAACTTTTTAAATCCAACTTAAGTAGAGGAAAAAAACTCAAAATTTTTATGAGATTATGCCAAAGTACAGTGACTATATGTGTGAAGTGGGACAGGTTGGGGGAGATAGCCAGGAATGCCCACAGAAAGTGGAGGCATTGTGCCAAAGTTTTCTACGTCTGTGACCAGAAAAATAATTTCAGGTAGTAAAAGTCCACATGGGGCTCCTGCGTGACATCCATGTTCATTAGGAAGTGAGCAAGCGAAGTCAGCTCTGTGTTTTACCTTTCTCACAGTGAGGTCCGTAGAACCCATCAGGACACTCGCAGATGCGTCTTTCATTACAAAAGCCTCCATTTCGGCACCCGCCTGGGCACTCGGCTTCACCAGAGAGGAACAAAATTTATATAGACACCCTTGAATTTATGTTGGGTGAATCACAGCCAGCGTGAGACATTAGCGTTCATTTCTGTTCCAGCCCACCAGTTAATCATGTTAATCAAATACCAATACTTCCAACTCATTCCCTTAATACCACTTGGATTTCACTAAATCTGCTGCAGAGTTAAGATTTTGACTCTGTTATTTCCAACAGTAGGAGGCTCATGGAAGAAGGTAAGGCAAATTTTATTCTGGCTTCATCTCCTCCTACGGATCTACTGTATCTTGTTAAATTCACACTGCAATTGAATGAATGGTATTGCCTTTCCCCTTTCAGAGGGTAGGATGACTTTTGGGTACATTTTTAGAGCACTGAAAGGCTCCTGAGTTTAAACTTTGATCTAGAACAGCTTGTATGGGGTTGTGAAAGGAGCCAGGCCTTTATGCTTAAAAGGGCATCTGAGGTATGATGGGAAGGTACTGAGTGAGGCCTTCACCAGGTAGGGATCACTGGCATGAGGTGGCACCCTGTCTTCCATGGATGTGAGCAGCATCAGGCTTTTGTCGGGAGTTATATTTGTGTTGCCTTTGACAAGTTGGAAGTGCTGGTTATGATGAGCCACCTCATTGTGAGCAAACTGAGCAAGGAAGGGGGAAATTCATGACCACAGGTGAAATACACTGGGACTCCCAGTGATTGTGCTGGAGGACTGGAGAAAGAGGAAGAAAAGGAATTTCGAAAAGGTTCCTATTTCTAATATTATAAGTGGGGTCAAGGTCAGAGAAAATCTATCTTAGTACTGTTACTAAATCCTGTGTTTATCATCTCCTTCCATTGCTGTAGTTATACAGCCATCATCCAAAAAACCGTGTTGTGTGTGTGTGTGTGTGTGTGTGTGTTTGGCCCAAATCCCACTAGAGCCCTTACAACAAGTCTTCTCTGGAATCACCATCAGTGCTTACTTTGTTGACATGTTTTAAAGAAGATAGCATTTTGAGGTGTCTGGAGAATGGTGTTGCCTTCAGAATTCATAACAATCACATTCACTTCAAATGCTGCCACCCCATCTTGTTTTCCAAGACATGGGAAACCAACTTGAACAACTAAAAGAAAAAGAGAGAAAGTATGGCGAAACAGTTAATCTAGTTTATTCTAGTTTTACATAAACCTTGGGAGGAGAGTCAAAGGACAATGCAAAAATGTTCACATGTTGTTGACTTTTGGAGTAGGAACTATATTTTGAGCATCTGCCCTCCACAGAAGTTGGGGATCATGCCAGGTGAAGAAATAATGACTCTTATTAATTTTTATTAATATGGAATTGGGGATATTCTGTTCATAGTCTGGACTTTTACTATCTTAAATATTTTCTCTGGAAATTAAAGATGCAAAGAAGAATCATAAAGTGGTTAATTATACATCACTGTAGCATGAGAAGAACAAAAACAAAACTAAACAAAAAGTGGTTAATTGGGGGAAGAAACTTTGTGGCATTTTCATCAGCCTCCATATTATCCAAAAAGGGCTAGAAATCAGCATCTCATAATCCCTTAAATGAAGGCTGATGAGCTATATCCCACTGGTTTATGTTTACTATGTGTATGTGAAAGTGACAAAATATCTTCTTTGAAAATATTTTGCAACTTAGACTAGAGTCCAATCATTGAACTGAATTAATGAAGTTAATATTTTCTCAGGCTGTTTGTTAATAAGAAATGTCCATATCTCAGGCATCTACAAGAGAGTTTGATGTGATAAAATAATCTCATAAATAGGGTTATATCTAATGGTTCTGTTCCTAAAGAGAAGCTTCCCTTTCTTGTGAGTCTAATGATCACTCGGTTTGTGCAAGTGTTGACAATGAAGTCACAGAACAGGGATTGGGAACTGAAGACATTGTTGTACAGAGGGAAGAATGACACCCATTGTGGAATACCCACAAGCCACTGGGTAAAAATGGGGCAAATCAGACATGATCATTGGCTGAGAAGCTGATTATGTATATTTCCAACATCCACTGGGTTATTATAACCTATCCACCAGGCAAGACTGATCTAGCAGATCCACCAGATTCTTGTTCTTCCTTGTGAATATAAGGAAATATTGCTAATGGGTATGCATGTGAATTTTTGCTTCCTTTTATTTCTGCATTCAGATTATGGCTTCTGCCAAGCTTGTGCAAATTGTATCAAGCTAAGACAAATCCTTTCCTTTTAGAGTATCAATAAGCTTTCTCTATATGTTTATAGGAAGACATGAGCTGGAAACTGGTCTGCCCTTTTCTGTAAAGTATTGCATGCTTTTGGCAACCAAAAACTCTTCTTAAAGCTCTGGCATTGTCAGTGTTCATTGCTATGCCATTCTCAAAGTTACATGGACTTCCATTTCCAGTTCCCCTGAAACTTGAGATTTAAACATTGCAAATCATCATTTATGATGAAAAGAAAACACAGACACTTTAACAGAAATAAAAAGAAAAAACAAAAAAAATTGTGTCTAAATTTCTAAAGCAAAATTGTCCTTATTGAAAACCTTGGCTTAATGAAATCCCATATATAAAAATGCCAGTTTATAAAACATTCATGAATGGAGATTTCTATTTCAGAAAGAAGCAAAGGAATTGACAATTTATTTAAATTGTTTGTACTTTGTTCAATTATAAAACTTTATTTACTCTTTTTATGACTCTTTAACATGGACATATAGGCTAATAATTGCTTTGAGGCATAAAAAGATGGAAAAACCTGAACGGGTATTTAAAGATAGACTTTTAGAATCTTTCTCACTGCATGCCATCATCCAAAATTTATTATTTTCCAGGTGTATGTTTTTTCTGAACCATATTCAGCCTCTCCTTTGCAGCTCACCTAATTCTTTTCTTTTTTTTGAGATAGAGTCTTGCTATGTTGCCCAGGCTGGACTGCAGTGGCGTGATCTTGGCTCACTGCAATCTCTGTCTCCTGGGTTCAAGTGATTCTCATGCTTCAGCCTCCTGAGTAGTTAGAATTACAGGCATGTGCCACCACGCCCAGCTAATTTTTGTATTTTTAGTAGAGATGTGGTTTCACCATGTTGGCCAAGATGGTCTTGATCTCCTGACCTTGTGATCTGCCCGCGTCAGCCTCCCAAAGTGCTGGGATTACAGACGTGAGCCACTGCACCTGGCCCACCTGATTATTTTTAAAAGGCCCTTCAGTTTTATTTTGGCTTTCAAAATCTTGGTAGGGAAGAGAAGATGCTTATCAGTAAACTCATCTTCATTTCTGCTTGCCAGCACTATCAAATTTCAAAACACATCTTGGATGTTAAATATCAAAAACTGCCTTATTAAGGATGTAGGAAATTTAGTTAAGAACAATCATTAGTTCTTTCACATCTTCAGATGTTCTAAAAGACGGTTTATAAATCTGGTTAAATTATGACTACATGTTCACAAGCTCCATTGTCAGTTGTCAGGGGATGCTTCTAGAGGGCTTGGAGTGCTGACATAAAAGTGTGTGGTTTGCCGCCAGGCGCAGTGGCTCATACCTGTAATCCCAGCACTTTGGGAGGCCAAGGCAGGTGCATCACTTGAGGTCGGGAGTTGGAGACTAGCCTGGCCAACATGGTGAAACCCGTGTCCACTAAAAATACAAAAATTAGCTGGCATGTTGGCATACACCTGTAATCCCAGCTACTTGGGAGGCTGAAGCATAAGAATCACTTGAACCAGGAGACAGAGGTTGCAGTGAGCCAAGATTGCGCCACTGCAGTCCAGCCCGGGCAACAGAGCAACCAAAAACTCCATCTCAAAAAAAAGAAAAGTGTATAGTTTGCTTACATCACCTTTAAGTCAATTAAAGTAAAGACATGTTCACAGAGTTCCCAGGCCTGTGGTGATGCTGGAAGATATGGCTCTATACCATTGCAGGAAACAAAATCGAGGTTGCAAAATCTAATGAAAGTTCAAAGTTTTTAAATAGAAAAACTGCAAGCAATTTTGGCAGATAACTAAAGACGCAGTATCTTTATATCATGCCATTACATTTTCTTAGTAAACCAAGAAATGATATCCCTAAAAATTATTTTACTAGAGTTATATTCAATTACTATTATTACTGATATGAAATATTTCCTTCTTATATCTTTTAAAGAACGAACATGCTCTAGGCTTACAATTTTTGCTAATTTTATTTGTGCTTAATAATTCCAATCCTGAAATTCAGCTTCAAGTTAAAAAAGAACACATTCGAAATCCCATCAGCCCAGGTAGATAAGTTTTACCTGCATGTTTCTACCTCTTTTGAAATAGAAGGCATGTAAGTGCAGTTATGATCTGAACCCTACTGCAGAATGATTTGTAAAGAACTAGGAAATAAAGCTTAGAAATTAGGAGGTACCTAGCTTATGGTTTCCATTAATTATTATTATTTTCACTGAGGATATCTTGCTCCAGATCAATAAATTAATTTTTAATGTAAAAGAAGAAATTACAGAAAGATTTGATAAATCATAGCATTACCCTTGCCCATTCTTCAGTCTTAAAACACAAAGTAGAAATTTTAATTCCTCTTGTGCAAACCCCACTTGTCTTTCTTTCTACTTATATGAACTTTATAAGACCATTTGGGCAATAATATTTATAATGAAACACCTTTTAGAAGTTTTTGAAGAATTTTGCTTTAAGAAAACAAAATCTGACTTTATTTAGCCACATCTCCAGTAATTGCCTTTTGTCAACCCTGTGCTCTGCCTAAACTATTTCTCTCAGCTCCCCAAATGTGTAGTGCACGTCCACAATTTCCTGACTGCACACCCAGGTGCTTGGAATGTTCTTTCTTGTATTTTCTGTCATAGTGCCCTCCCACTCAACTTTCAAGGCCAAAATTAAATAGTACTTGCTTTCTTTAGCCTTCCCCAACACCCCCAACCTAAATAATTACATTTATGTATTTTACAAACACCTATATATATTATTTCATTGTGGTGTGATGATTTAATTACGGTTTGCATCCTTTGCTAAGGATGAGAGTTCTCAAAGTCAAGAACTGTATCTTACTTCGTTTTGTAATCTCAGCATCTAGCTTATTGTCTTTCACAAACTAGGTACAAACAGACATGATATATTTTATGGTAGACACAAGCATATACCTTTGTTTTGTGCATAGGCACACACTTTCACTTCCACACATGCACATACCCACACATATACACAGAGACAGAAATTCACCATAGACAGTGGGAGAGGTAGAGAATAAAATACTAACAACATGCACTCAGAAATACTCGTGCACAGTGAAAATGAGACGTTGAAGCCAGAAAAAGCAGAGACTGCTTCCAACGAATAACAGGAATGTGAAAGTCATGTACTTTTGCAACAATAGGCATTTGAGTAAAGAGCTGCTGTTCCCAAAAGCTAGAAGAAGTTAGGTCAGATGTGAATTCCAGTGCAGTCTAGGCTGTATAATCTAAACAAGGTGAATTAAAACAATTCAGAAAAACTAAAGCAGATTGAATGTAACTCACAGCATTGAAATACAGACTGATATGCAATTGATTGCACATCAACTAACTCTTCTACAGAAGAAAGTGGCAAATTTGTTTTAATTGCATACTGCTCCTACACACAGATGGGCATGGTGCTCAGATAGCCTCAGCCTCCAGTCAGTTGAGTCCCTGTCCTTACAACAAGGCAAGAGATGAGAAAGGCAGGCAAGAGCCCATCCTCCACACCACATGATCATGAACCGCTACATCACTAGAAATATCCAATATAAATATTCATCAGTGCTTCAAGCTGTCCTGCCAGCCATTCATTCTCTTACCAAATACTTAGCACAAACTCTGGGCTTCACATTCTGGTAAAAACTGGGGTCACCTGTAAGAAGATGGTATCTCCAGCATGAACACCTATTTAACACAGTATAGACATTGGATTCCTGAAAGCCTTAGTTGAGAAACACCACTGCTCTGTTGGTTTCATGGTCAAAGAGAGTGTTCAAAGAGGCAAAGTCTTGGCTTCATGAAACTGTTTTTTTTTTATACAACTCAGTAATTTTACTGAACCACCCTGCAGTTTGTAGTTCCTGTTTTTGTTCTCTTCTGATGCCAGAAGGCAGGTACTTCATAACTGTTAAAGATCAAGAGTTTTCTTTTTTTCGTGCAATGTTTAGGCATATAGGAGTCATGGGATAAAAGAACAGTTTAGCAGCTTGGGGGTATAAAATAAACCTGTAGAATAATGAATGCTACCTGGATGCTTAAGAGCAAAGACACACTGATTTGGTTACCTTTTTAATAATTCAAGGTACCTTCGCCTTTCCTACTAGAAGGACTGAGTTAATGAGGCTAATGAGTAACTGCCCTGCAATGGTCTAAGAGTCCCATAAACTTCTTGCACCTGCATTTCTACAAATAAATCTTACATCTGCTTCTAAAAGACTGTGTGTGGTGGGGTGAGGGGGTCGTATATACAAAGGATGTGTGTGTGTGTACAAGTCTGTGTGCACACATGGGCACATGTGCACATATCACCTGGTTCCCAAAGAAGGCTTGTTTTTAGTTTCATCTTGACCGAAGTGTCACCTACTTTTTCCTCTACATTTCTTATTTACAAAGAATCTAAATTATTAGAAAATGTTCTATCTAAGCATGATCTATTAAAATATCCTCACATCATATGTTCAAAATCATATGTGTCAATATCCTAAGAAGTAGAATTTCAGTAAGATTTTTTTTCAAAATCATATGTGTCAATATCCTAAGAAGCAGAATTTCAGTAAGATTTTTTTTAACTAGACACAAAAAGTGAAAGAAACACTTAGGATACAAGCATTAAATTAGAAATTAAAAGGTACAAGATTTCCTAGAAGCTGAGCAGGTAGTTAATGTATTTTTAATGGACTATGATGAGGTTGTATTCCTTTATTAATCAGAAAAAAAGGAAAATGTATAAAATAGAAATTGAGAGATGTTATGTACTTATTTTATTCTGACTACTTCAGAAAAAAAAAGAGCAAAAATATAATCAAGAAGAATTTTATAGAAAATTATCTGTAGCCTGGTGCAGTGGCTCATACCTGTAATCCCAACACTTTGGGAGGCCAAGGCGGGCAGATCACTTGAGGTCAGGAGTTTGAGACCAGCCTGGCCAACATGGTGAAACCCTATCTCTACTAAAAATACAAATATTAGTCAGGCATGGTGGGACGTGCCTGTAATCCCAGCTATTTGGGAGGCTGAGGCAGAAGAATTGCTTAAATCCAGGAGGTGGAGGTTGCAGTGAGCTGAGACTGTGCCATTGCATTCTAGCCTAGGCGACAGAAGGA
>NW_016107687.1:199855-254601 GCF_001604975.1 Cebus imitator | reverse complement strand
ACTGACCCCAGTGTGTAGTGCTCCCCTCCCTGTGTCCATGTGTTCTCATTGTTCAACACCCGCCTATGAGTGAGAACATGCGGTGTTTGATCTTCTGCTGTCCTGTCAGTTTGCTGAGAATGATGGTTGAATCAATTCAACTTCTTACATCAGAAAAGTTAATGACTCAAAAATAATTGAAGTTAGAGCCTTATTTCATACTATTCCCAAAATAAATTTTTATTTTATTAATAAAATAAATAAAAATTTAAATTTTTATTTTATTAACTTACAAGCATGTGTAAGTTATCACTCAACTGCTCTCTGGAATAGGAATTAATATCAAAACATAAAAGCCATAGAAAAAAATTGCAAAGGAAAAGATAGATAGGTTTGACCACATAGGATTTTAAAGTCTCTGCATATTCTCCTCCAAAATAAAATAAAATAAAATATAAACGTTAAATTGAAAAAAATGCAATAAGTGGTAAATATACCTAATATACAGCAAGCTTTGCAGATCAATAGGAAGAACACAATTATCTCAATATAAAAATGAGCATGGTACACATTTTTCATGGTCTAATAGACACATAACCTCTCTGATATAGGACATTTGCGTCTTAAATATTCTCATCGCCATTACATTTTAAGTGTAAACTTTTCTTCCGGCAAAGACCACCCACCTGATGCCTTGTGAGGCACTGTTCCCAGCAGAGGGACATTGACGGTTGGATCTGCCATGATGCCTTTATCCAGGGAGCGCAAGGAAAGGAATTCATAGAAGTATTCTTCCTACAAAGAAAGGCACTGACAGTTAGTACCACAGAAACCACAGAGAGGGAAAAGCCACCACTTAATTCATGCTCCATCTGATAGGGCAGAGATAATTTTCATTACAGAAACTTGGAGCACGTGGCATCCAAGATACTGTGTAGGCACAAGTATTAGATTCTGTTTGGAGAGAAGTAATCCCTAAAAACTTTAAAAACAGCCATGAAAGGTAATTCTTTTTTTTTTTTTTTTTTTTTTTTTTTAAGATAGAGTCTTGCTTTTTTGCCAGGCTGTAGTGCAGTGATGCAATCTCAGCTCACTGCAACCTCTGCCTCCCTGGTTCAAGTGATTCTCTTGCCACAGCCTCCTGAGTAGTTGGAATTATAGGTGTGTACCATCACACCTGGCTAATTTTTGTATTTTTAGTAGAGACGGGTTTTTACCATGCTGGTGGGGCTTGTCTCAAACTCCTGACCTCAAGTGATCCACCTACCTTGGCCTACCAAAGTGTTGGGGTTAGAGGATTTAGCTACCATGCCTAGCCGGTAATCTTTTAACTTAAATGATATTCTTTAATTGCTGTCTCTTTAAAAGATTGAGAAAAAAAAATTCTCTTAGTGATGTCAAACCAGTCATTGACTAGAATTCATCTCAACTATTTTAGTCATTCTTTAATACTCTAAATTCTGAAGTGAGTCCTTTGATCAGAATTTGGAGAATTGTAATAAAGTTCCAAATTTCATGATCCTGTTGTTAACATTTACTTTTCACTCTCACTCCCTTTGAAAGGTTTATATTTAATGTCTCAATTTAATTATGGAGAGAAAAGCCAAGGAATTCAAAAACCACCATAACAATAAGACAACAAACCATATACCTTTACATTGTAAACATTTTCATTTTCTCACTAAGTCTAGTTGAGAAAATGATTCCTGCTACTCAGATGGCCATGAATACTGAAAGTAATGATGAATAATCTCACCATAGAGCTTTAATGCTTAATGGATTCCCAATTGGGTTATTAAAAGGGTTTGTGAAGGCCGGGCACAGTGGCTCACACCTGTAATCCCGTCACTTTGGGAGGCTGAGGTGGGTGGATCACTTGAGGTCAGGAGTTCCAGACCAGCCTGACCAAAATGGTGAAACCCTGTCTCTACTAAAAATACAAAAATTATCTGGGCATGGTGGCAGGTACCTGTAGTCCCAGCTACTTGGGAGGCTGAGGCAGGAAAATTGCTTGAACTTGGGAGGTGGAGGTTGCAGTGAGCTGAGATCATGCCACTGCACTCCAGCCTGGGGGGTGACAGTGAGACTCTGCATAAAAAAAAAAAAGTGGAGGGGGGACAGTTTGTGAAGGTAACAATATGTTCTTGCTTAGAAATAAAGAACAATCAATAAATGGCACCAATGCTAACATGAGAGTTAGGCAAGTTGAGTGGTTCTGCAATTACCTGTAGTAACATCCAGAATTACATCAGCTTAATGTTATTAATTACATTAATATGTGCTAGAAGGAGGTTAAAAAAGAATATTGCACCCTACATGCAATATAAATATATATATATATATATTATATATATATATTATATTGCACCCTACATGAAATATAAAATATAGTTTACAACATGGAAGATATTAAGAGACACATGGCAGACATTCAAACAATTTGCTGCTTTAAATCCCAGTATCACATGTAGTAGGCTTTAAGGACTTTATATGAGGATACTAATGCCAAGGGGTAGTCTCAGATGCTGTGGGGACTTGTCTATACTTGAAGTGAATTGAGAAACACTTCCTGGTTTCACTAGGCTGAAAGGAGCACCTTCCTGGAACAAATTCCCACTGCATCCCCTCCTGTGAGTTGTGGCTGAGGTTCCAGAAGATCACTGTGAACAGCTCCTTAGTGGGGTAACAGTGTTGTGTAAATTAATTTATTAAATTGATTCACTAGGATAACCCTGAGAATAAAGAGTCATAAGACAGGTAATTCTTACCCTGTTTAAGGGAAAGTAGAGGTTTAAAAGAAGTCTCATGAAAGGAGTGTTGTCATGAAAGGTAATTCAATTTGGAATGAGTTCCTTTGAAAGAGAGAACAGTATTTCTGTCCCTGCAGGGAAACCAATGACTATTAAAAGTGGATTGGTTTTCATGAATCCAGGTGGTTTTAATGACTTCTGCCAGCTGTGCTTCCATCTACACTTTGCTAGATAATATGTATCATTTAACATATTGTTCTAAGACATATTTTAGTTGGCACTGTGAAAGGATTTAGTGACAGATGCCTTTATAATGAATAACATTTGAATTATTTATATTACCTAAGTACAGTAACAACAACACAATAAACATGAGTGTAATACACACCATGTGCCAAAACACTAAACACTTTATCAACAGGGTATATCCTGATGGAAGAGAACTGAATGGATAGAAAGTAAAAACTTTGAAATGAAAAGGTCAATTACCATATAAGTTATCATTTGCTATCCTATAGTTATATCTTTGAGTTTTGTCACATTATAAATTATTCCTATGTGTGATATTTAAAAATTACATTTGTAAAACTATAATATTTTAACAAAAATATAATATTTTAATTTAAAAAATAAACTTTTAGTTAAGAAAAACTAGATAAGATTAAAACAATGATTGTGTAGAATTGATGTTTTTTTATTTTCTCTCTTTTTCAGATTTTCTATATGTGAATTTATATCTTTTAGTGAAATAAGAGCATTTATTTAAAAACAGGCATTAATCATGTACCCTCCTTTCAGTTCTGTGGCTGATGATTCTATTTGCGTAATTCTCTGATCATAGATAAAATATTCTTCTTGAACATCTATTTAACATGACTGTGTTTACGCAACAATTTTATTTAAATCTCTTCCATGTCTCCTTGAAAGTGTGCTTCAAGGAAACAGCAATCAGCATAAAAAAGCTTCTGATTGTCTCTTTCTTTCAAAAAGTTTTGATGATGTTCAAAAAACGTGGAACTGAAAAAATTTCATTCAGAGGCCAGAAACATAACTTCACAGAGCCTTCACGTATGGCCACAGAAGGTAGGCTGAAAAGCATGGAATATGTTATACTCAGCATCAGAGAGTTGATAATGAGCAGTGGCATGACTGCTCCACATGATGCAGCTAGGCTTAATAGATTTCTCTGGACAGCCAATACTCTGATCTAATCGATAACAAACTTTACACAAATGTGTCCCTTTTGTTTCTTTGAGAATCAGCAAACGTTTGTCTTATTCTAATAAGACTGGATAAGGCAGGAACTGGTGAAAAGCTTCTTTCTTGGATGTTATCAGCAAAAGGCAGTTACCAGAGTAAATCGTTTTCTTTCTTGTTGAGGATGATAATGATGCTTGAATCTCTGAAACATATAATTTCCATTATACTTGGTATATTTCTTACAAAAAGATTTTGTCTGTGGTTTTCATTGCCTCTTTAAAAATGCTAACTTTACAGTGGGAAGTTTTAAGATAAAAAAAAAAAAAGAAAAGAGAAAAAAGAAAAATAAAATTTTAACTTGAAAACGATTTAGTTAGGTTTTCAAGTTAAAAACTGACTGAACTTTTGTCTCTGATGTTGACACTAACTTCTTTCAAAGTTTTACTTTGCCACTGTAAAGAAATCTAAAACCATCAATACTGTAAAATATTTCTACAAATATAGTATCATCATGAACTATAGAGTAAATAGATCCTTCATTTAACTTAAGGGCTTAAATTAAAAGCCATAAGAAATGGCTGATGAACAATATATTTATGCCATACTCTAACTTCTAGACAGGACTTTCTGTTTTTACTTTATTTATAATAAATCTTCTTAGACTCAAATCTCTCCATTGGAAAAACTTATTTGAGAGCAAATAAAATCTAAATTCTATGCCAAAGAGAACAGAGAACTAGCTTAAAAGTTTGGGAACAATTTCCACAAATTGCAGATTTATTATTTAGATAAAAGGAACTCAGAGCCTGAACTGGTATACTGGAGAGTCTAAAACCTCTATTAGGAAAAAGTATATTTGGTTCTATTAAATGACACTAGAGAAAACTCAGGTAGAGGCAAACAGGGTGATTATTTGGGAAACACATGAAAAGCTTGCTTTGTATTCAAGCAAATAATGGGTCTATTCAGGAGAATAATTCACTGGCCTGGTTTGCCATGCAGTAAATTTTCTTTTCATGGAGAAGCATAAAAGACACCCAAATATTATCAAGAGAGGAGTGCTGGAGGTCATTTAACTTGCTTCCAATCAACTTGGCTGAATATGTCCTTCTAGAACAGATGAAGAAATCATATAAACAATGCAAAATGGGACAACTTGTAAGGCCTTTGCTCTGGCACTCCTTTTGGGGTAGGCATAGAAAAGGAGCAGAGAATTGCATTAACTATTGAGAAGAATGAAGAGAATCCAGTATTTCTCTTCTGCCTTTGAAGTTCTATGTTTATGGTGTGTACTTAATCTAATAAGCACAATAATTGCAGGAGCCTCTGAGTTAAGAATCAAAGGTTGTTCATAAAACCAAGGACTTCAAACCTCTTTTAACCCATATATCATGATGCTGACCTAAGTGCTCATGGAAGAACATTAAAACAATAAAGGTATCATCTTTGTTCTAAAGAAGATTTCAGGCATTTTTAGATACAAAACACACAGAAGCTGTAGGGTTTGAAAATTTTCAAGTAATTTTTGTTGAACATTTATTATACTGCAGTCACTGTTCATTTAATTCTCACAACAGCCTATTATTAAGTGAATTCAGATTAGTAAAGTACTGGGTATTAGGTACTAAAGAGATATAAAATAGCTCTCACACTATATGTGAAGGGCTGGAAAAAAATCTAAAATAAACAAGAAAGGAAAATAGTTCAATGTTAAAGACCCAAACAAAACAAATAAGCATGATCAATGCTTAAAATAATCTGAATGTCTAGAGCAAAATTTGGCAGATCTCACATTCTTCTTGTTACCTCTCTGTAAAATTTTATCCTTCAAACTCAAAGCTCATTATCCTTGGACTCTGACACTCTGCTGATTCTCATTCCACTTCTTGATTTTCCTGTGTTTCCTCATTTACTCTCCTCTTAGTTCAAAATCATAGAAATATCACTAAGCCTCTTTGTATATTGTCATGAAACTCAGGTATTTTAACAGATTGAACCATTTCCTTGTTAGGCAGTGATGCTCAACATGAACCATACACACCCATCTTCCAAAGCTCAGACTTTTCTTGCCATCTGCCTCATGCCCATGCTCACATGCATGGAGCCTGGTTCATTATCTTCCAAAATCAGCCTCCCTACTTGACTTCTTCTTCGTGGGTTTTTTTTTTTTTTTTTTTTTGCATCTCATTCTGTTGCCCAGGCTGGGATGCCGTGGGATGATCATGGCTCACTGCAGACTCAACCTCCTGGGCTCAAGCCATCCTCCCACCTTACCCCTTCCAAGTAGCTAGGACAGGCATGAGCCACTGTGCCCAGCCCCACTTGATTTCTTTTTAGCTGCCAAGCCTTGTTATTGTTCCAATTAACAAAGATACTGAATTCAGATCATTGCCGTTTCTTACCTCTATCTCATCTCCCCATAAAAAGACACCAAAATCTTATCCTTTCTTCTTGTATATCTTATGATTCTGTGTCTTTCTTTTATCCTCACCACTTCCACCTCAATCCAGCCTTTATTTCCTCATATTGGCATTATTATAACATTTGAAATATCCTTCTTGCCTTTCTCTTTAAAAGTGGCCAATACATCTAATTAAACCACCACTTTTGCCACATTACAATCCCTTCCTGTCCCCAGTTATGGCTGGGATAAGGTCCTCAACCTGTTAAGTGTCTCCACTGCCTGGTTCCTTTATCTTTTGATCTCTCACTATTCTCCAACAGGGATCAGCTTCTAGAGCTCACTGACTTGAGGTGATACCATAGCCATGCCTATATTCCAGTGATTTCACTTCTACTGACCTTTGATAAGACTTAAACCAGCTTGGCCCTTAAACATCTGCCACTATGTATTATTATTTAACTTTTCATATGTTTATATCTTGTATTCTCATCTAAATGTTGAATTCCTTGTGGCTAAGAGCAAGACTATATATTTTTTTCCAATAGTCTATTGGAGACTTACTCAGCATTGTGCACAGCAAGGCATTTGAAAAATATTTGCTGAATATGTGAATGAACGATGTACTGAGAAGCATCCAGAAGTGTAAACCCAGTGTGTTCCAGAACACATTGTTGTGGTGAAACGGCATTAGCCTCTGATTCTAGTGATAGGCAGCAGAATCTGTTTTGGCAATTGCTAAGTTACTTTTACGGGCCAAAAACTTCTCTCTTACTTTTCGGTGTGGTCAGTCATCACAGCCCCCAATTGAGAATACAGGATACTTTTGAAAAAAAGAACAATCAAACATTGACGTTTGATATCTATCTTATCTGTGTGTAGTTTATAACTGTTTTATGCTTATTCTGGCACAAAGCTTTGGCAATGAGGCTCCCAGAAAGAATGTAAGCAGACAATGTAAATGAGATCCTGTTCTGACACAAGACTTTGCCGAAGGCTCTTCCGGTTTATATTTCCCTCTTGGGTTTCGAGTCACTTTGCCTTCTATAAATTACAGGATGTAATTGTGACATCACTGGGAAACTGTGAAATCCAGATTGAGTATCCCTTATCCAAAATGCTTGGGACCAGAAGTGTTTTGGATTTTAGATTTTTTTCAAATTTTGGAATATTTGAATATATATAATAAGATATCTTGGGGATGGGACCCAACTCTAAACACAAAATTCATCTGTGTTTCATATGCACCTTATAGGCTGAAGAAAATTTTATATAATGTTTTAAATAATTTTGCAACCAGTCACATGAAGTCAGGTGTGGAATTTTCCACTTGTGGGGTCATGTTGGCTGTCAGAAAGTTTCAGATTTTGGATTAGGAATGCTCAACCTGTATCAACACTGACTATTTTTCCCTGCCTCCTTTTGAAACTAGCTGTTAGAAGAACTTGTTCTATAAAGGAAAAGGGAAAGCACCTTCTCATGCAGAGTGGTTATTTATTTTACTGATCATGGCTTAAATAGGCAATGGAAGAAACATTGTCTAAAAAGAAAATCTCAATTAGCCAACTTCTTCTGTTCTAGTCATTGTTTCTACACACACTAGACTAGACCACAGCCAGTGGGCTGGATTGAGGGAGTGAAGTTATTGGACTATAATGGTGACATTAAAACTTGAACTTCAAGTAAACACATCCAGGACCATGAGAGTTTGGTAAACTAAAACTGGCAGGAGATCACAGCTTGGCTTCACATAAATCTGAAATTTCTAAGACATTTTCCATTTTTTCCTCCTAGGGTTTGGAATCACCACTGCTCATGTAAACCAGAAACAGACCTGGCCATCTATCAAATCGTTGGCTAGTCACTCTCTTTCAAGATTTCTAAAGATAGGGAGGCAACAGAGAGCTATATTGCTATGTTGCATTAAATAAAACCAACAGTTAAGGTTTTTTTATTTTTATTTTTTGAGGAAGGGGTGACAGAAAAGTAGAAAAGCAACACACTAGGAAATGGAAGACACTTTTTCAGCTCATCTAAAAATTGAAAAAACAAAAGTATTAGTATGAATACAAAGTAGTATTTAAACCAAATTTAGCCCTGTTCGACACACTGTTTTTACTGGCTTGTCAAAATTTATAACAGAAAGGGCGGTGTAAACAGCAGCGGGGCTTCTGAAAGCTTCTATTCCCCTCAAGTTTCCAGGACGAGTAAGCCTGCTCTAACTCAAGCAGCTGCAAAGTCCTGAGTCAATGCAAACCTAAAAATTGGGCATAGGAAAGAAGGAAGCATTAGACTGAGGAAAGAAAATGTCATTATAAGTGGCGTGGCTGGCACTGTGGGGACCAAGGACAGTCTAAATAGGAGGTGTGGAAAAAGAAACTGTGGAGAAACTCGAGAGCACAACTACACGTTTCTGTTAGATGCTAAGACAGCATGATGACTCCAGAGCATGGAGGTGCCCAGAAAGCAGCAGGGTGTGCGCAGGTACTTGGGAGAGGAAGGGAGAGGGAGGCAGTTCTGGAAAGGGAAAAGGAATCTCTTTCCTAGAGTTTTCTTTCATCTCATCTCAAGATATACATTTGAATATTTCTTAAAGCTTCAGATGCAGTCATTGAGTATTCATCTGTATGGAGGGAAAAGAGAACTGTTCTAAGAGCTATTTCTTTAATAAGAATTTTTTAAAACTTGAACAATTGGCAGGGCGTGATGGCTCACACCTGTAATCCCGGCACTTTGGGAAGCCAAGGCCGGTGGATCACGAGGTCAGGAATTCGAGACCAGGCTGACCAACATAGTGAAACCTCATCTCTACTAAAAATACAAAAAACAAACAAACAAAAAAACAAAAAAACAAACAAAAAAACAAACAAAAAAACCCAGCTGAGTGAGTGGTACATGCCTGTAATCCCAGCTACTCCAAAGGCTGAGGCAGGAGAATTGCTTAAACCCAGGAGGCGGAGGTTGCAGTGAGCCAAGATGGCACCACTGCACTCCAGTGTGGATGACAGAGCGAGACTCCATCTAGGGGGAAAAAAAACAAACCAAACCAAACCAAAAAAAACCTGAGCAATTACCCTTACACCTCATGCAGTACATTTGTTCTTCATCAGTATCTCATTTCTTTGTTCTCTCCTTCATGCATTTCACATGGCGGTATATTTCAGCAAATTAACATTTTTAGGACAGAATGATATTTACAAAGTATACATAAAAACTTGAGTAGCACATATAAGTAGCTCAAAGGGGCAAAATTAACATTCCATTTCTTTCACAGTTCTTTAAAATGCATAGTTACCTTCAGGGGCATACAGTTACTTCATTCTATTGATAAAAAGTAAATGTCAAAATTTTAAACTTAGAAATGTCAGGAGATGTACTCAGTGATGACTTTCAAAATATTTAAAATTAGGTCACATTTTTCTTAGGTAGCTTGAGGTAGTTTTCTAAAATCTTTAGTATTTTTTCATTGAATCCACATGGACAGTATTAACTTATTCTTTGATTAAAAGAAGAAAAAAACCCAGATTTCCCCCTTAGCTTAATGTTTTGAAAAAATGCATTAGACACTTTTGTAAAGGTTATGAGATGTACCTTAATTTAACATTTTTGTTCAAGTAATTGCAATTGCATATTTCAGAATACTATCTTCTAATAGTATTTCTTCTAATGACCAGTTTGTTCTTTCCTACGTCAGAATCAAACAGAAAAAAAAAAAGTCTAAAACCTCTTGGTTACAGATTTACAAAGTCCAAAATTTAGGGGACTAACCTTGCCAAAGAAGAATTTAAGAATAGTCATGCACTCGATTAATTTTATTTTACACTTTAGAAAAAGTCATTGCCTAGAAGATATACCATACTTGGCTCTTTTAATCTTCTTCTAAGATCTTCTAGTCATTTGATATTTAAAAATTGTACTCATACATGCATTATTCATTCCGTTTAAGAAAAAGAGAAAGTAAGGCAGAACTGAAAATTTCCTGAGGAGCACTAATGATGACAATCCATAATCTGAGGTCTAACTAAATCTATGTGGCCAACTTCAATTGTCCTCCCAATCCTCAAGAAATTCTTGTAAACATCATTAGTCTCTCCCTTTTTGTACACACAACAATTGCGTAGTTTCCCCCCAGGTATGCTGTCCCATTCCTGCTGTCTTCTCTCAACTGATGTCAATATCCTATTCATAAAGAAAACAGAGATTATTACATATGAATCCTCTCAATATTCCCCCTATCTAATGGTCTATGCACATCCAATCCTGCTTCCTTTCCATATCCTCTGAGACTGGCTCCATCATTTGTGCCATCTTTACTCATGTAGGTATACTAATGTGATGAAAAGATAAAAGGCTGTCTCTGCCATCATTATCATGCTTTTAAAAGAGTCTATAACCATGGCCTCAATTTTCTTGCCCATCAGTCTTTACTACAGTATGGTTTTGCCCCAGTCACTATTAAAATTTCTCATAAAAGATTACTGATAACCTCCAAGTTGCTAATTCCAATGAACCCTTTCCCATCTTTATCTCTCCTGCCTTCTCTGAAATTTTTTAAGACAATTAACTTTTCCTTCTCTTCTTTTTTGATGTATTCATAGCAACTCTCTCTGAGTTTACCTTCTCCTTCTCTAATCACTTTCTCTAGTCACCTTTACATGCTCTTCTCTCTATAATTGCAACTCAAAAAAAAAAAAGAGTTCTGAATGTGGGTCTATGCATTCTTAGAGAATTCATAGCTTTGATGTTCATATGCATATGAATATTTTTCTGGGGAGAGCAGGCCCTAGCTTTCTTCACATTCTCAAAAGAATCTATGACTCAAAAAAAGTGAAGAACCATTGTCTTAAGTGTTGATTTTCTGGCTTATGCCACTAGTCTGCTAGTATTCTGCTCTTCTAGCTTATGTTCTCTTCTTGAGGGCATCTTATCTACTTCTATGACTTCAAATTACCCCTACATTTCATTAACCTCCAAGTTTTTTATCTGCAGTATTCACCTTCCTACTAACAACTGTGTACCAGACATTTCCCTTTGGACTTAACATTGGAAAGATAATGGACAAACTCATTATCTTCCCAGTGAAGCTGTACACTTGTATTCCTTAAGAAAGCATAATATACCTATTACCCAAGACATAAACTTGGTGGTTTTTCTAGACTCCTAACTTCCTTCTCACCAACTACCTCCACAACTTCTCATTGATTTCTCAGCTTTATTCCCTTCTTTTCCTTCCCATGTTACTACCAGAATTCAGATATTTCTCCTTCATGCTCCTGTGAGCTAACCTACCTCCCCAGTAACTCACATCCTTCAGATTTATTCCTTCAGCACTCTCAATCTACACCATCATCCAATTTTTCTTCTTAAATGCCAACTGGAATAGATCACTGCTCCCACTTAACACCCTTAATGGTTTCTTATTACAATGAAGACTTTAGGTAAAACTTTAAATCTAGCTCTGCCCACCAGCCTCTTCTCCCATATCCTGCCTCACAGGTCTTTGATCTGGCTATAGCAAGCTTCAAGTTAACTGAGCCACCAGCCTCTACCATGAATCTTATTTCATACTCTATGCCTGGAGTGTCCACTCCCTGCCCTTGTCCACCAAGCAAACTTTGACTTATCTCTCTAAGTTTGGTTGAAATGTCCTCTCTTTGGTAAAACTGCCCATGTTAACAGATGCTTCTTTCCTGTCACCCTTTCCTCATCTTTACTATTGTATTTACAGCAAAAATCTATTTTCTTGTCTCTTCCCCCACCTTCTACCCCAATTAAACTCTCCTCATTGGAAGGGATTATTTTTCTTATTTGAATCTCCAGTGACTAATCTATTTTTTGTGGCTCAAAAAATGTTTCTAAAAAATGAATGCAATCTTTGGGTTAAGTTAGTCATAGTCTAAAAAAAAAATAGGTAAGTCACTTTTTACCATGTCCATTCAAGTCATGAAATTGCTGAATTTCAATGAAACAGAAGCTCAAGTATACTTGAATGTCTTGGCTAAGAGAGATAGACATTTGGGTCCCAGTCAACAGTCAGCAGGAAATGGGAATGGGGGCCAAAAAGGGAGACTATGCTGGTCCAGAGCTGGCTCTTGAAGGGAGAGAGCCAGCAGTCCAAATAACAATGGTCACGAGGCTGGGGAGAACGTGGGTGAAATCTGGGCTAGAGTGAGACCAGCTTGGCTTGAATTCTAACTCTACTATTTACTAGCTGGCTTTGGGTACAGGCTTAGCCTCACATTCATTCAACACATATGTATGGAGTGTGCCAGGCATTAGGCATTGTGTGTGCCTGAGATGCCAAGCTGAGTAAAAACAGACCAAGTATTTGTCCTTATGGAGCCTGCAGGCTGGAAGAAAGCTGGTCATTCAAGTGAGTAAAAAATTAAGACTGTCATAAAGGGCTTCAGAAATGTACATGGTTCTTTGAGAATGTGTATTTTGGCTTATTTTGGGGGTCAGGAACAGCTTGCTTGAAAAAGGATGGCAGAATTGAGATCTGCTCAATGAACAAAGGTTAAACAGATAAAGGAGGGGGAGCTTTTTAAGCAGAAGAAAGATCAGATGTGTAAGCTCTGGCAGGACTCTGGCAAGCTTGAGGAATCCAAGGAAGCCAGTGTCTACTTTGCAGTGCTGTTGTGAGGATTAAATAATGCATGTAATGTAGGTGCAAATGTTGGCACATTGTAAGCTTTCAACAAATGCATTACTATACACAGGATCAATATAAAGTCCCTTACTGATGTGGTGTGGTAGCAGGAGTCCCTAGGCAGTGGCAGTACCTATAGAAAAAAGCAATTTGGAGATCCCTGGATGCTGAGAGCTGGAGGGATGTGATCAAGGGAGGGTCTCTGTAAGGCATTGTGGGTATAGGGAGTAAGGTTCAGAATGAAAGCAGGGACTGTGAAAATAGTCCAAAACAATCTTTCTTTTCTAGTTCAAGTTGGCACATATAGGCAAAATTAGAATTATCTTATTTCTTTAACTTTAAAACAAATTAGAAATGTCTTATCAAACTATTAATTTGCAGGAAATTTAGAGGATAGAGGAACAAGTTAAACTACACCACAAAGATGTAATCAATAAAATCCAGACTATGGGAAACTCTACAGGGCAAAAACCTAGCTTCTTTAATAAAAATTTGAAGGAATGAAAAAAAAAAAGACATAGGAAATCTCCATGTGTTTTCCAGTATTATGTAAGGCAAGTATTATATATATTATATATAATCCATATATAATATATATATTCTACATTATATGTATTATTCCCAGTATTATACGGGGACATCTCCATGTATCTCCCAATATTATACAAGGCAAAACTACAGAAGAAGTCTTAGTCCCTATCTTTGAGAATCTCTGATAATAATATGTGCCTGAACTTACTTACTAAGAGTATCTGCTCCTGTTTAAATTAAATTCAATATTGTATCCTATATAAACAATTTCCTATATTACATTTTGGATAAGAAGAAATCAGACTAGGTAAAATGATATTGTGATTAAAGTCTACTGTGCTTGTATTTCCAAAAGCAATTTTGATTTTCATAGATCTTGCCTTTTACTCTAGGAATCCATTTCAGCCAATAGCTCTGATCAAAGATTTAAATGTAAATTAATTCTAATTAAGAACAAAATCTTTTCCAAATTGAGATATACACAGAAGAGTAAATCATTATATCTGGCTGCTTTTTATGTGTTCATGCCTTCTTTCATTCATTTGCCCAGCAAATATTTACTGAGCACTTTCCATGTGCCAGGCTCTGCTCTAGGCCCCAGTGATGTAGCAGTCAGCAAAAGAGGTAAAAACTCTAGGCCCTCAGGGAGCCTACTTCTGATGTGATGAAGAGGAGGAGACACATAATTTTTAAAGAAATGTTTAAATGGACATATAATTTATCAAGTAATGACAGGCACTGTGTGGAAGACTTCAGCAGAGAAAGATGACAGAGAATTAAGAATATGCATGGTAGGGGATTGCTGTTTCAGAAAGGACAGACCGGGAAGGCTGCTGGGCTGGGATATTTTAATACAGACTGGAATAGAGTGAGAAAACAAGAAGAGCAGAGGGAATGCTTAGTGCCAGGTCCCTCAGGTGGCAGCATACCTGGCACATTCATGAAAACAGCGAAGAGGCCAGTATGGCTGTACCAGAGTGGATGGGCACCATGGTTATGAGCATGCAGCCCGAGGGGAAGCAATGCCTTAACCCAGGCAAAGCTGTGTGGAGATTCCAGGGGAGGAACCCAGGAAAGTGCCCATAATAACAAGATCAGTTTTAACATCCTCTGGGGCCAGAGGAAACACTGTAGGTGACAACAGCTCCTATCTGCCTCTTACCTCTCATCTCTCTTGTCCATGACCCCTCTCCTGGAGGAGCTAGACCCTACTGATAAGGGTCAACCACGTTGCAACCAACCAAGCTGCAGTTAAGGGAGAGGACAATCTTAAATTTAAATAAAGGTCAGAATTTTAACTGCAACACAGAAGAGGAGACTTTAATTACTGGCATGAGAATAATCTTAGCACTAAAGTAATCAGAGGACATTTTATTATCTTAGGCCGACTATAGAAATCCCAAGATCTGCCTGATCATCCATCATCCAATGACTCAGAGAGAAAACAGCCTAGTGGTAGGCTGCAGGAGCTGCTGTGAGAAAGCGTCAAGATTGTTCTGTGTGATTACACCTGATGGCATTTTGCTTCTATGGTGTAATAATTTATGTAAGGATTTTAAGAGTAAAAGAGGGGCAGCAGATTTGCCATTTGTAACGTTAGCCAAACTCACAGTCTGGTTTGTTTGTTTGTTTGTTTTGCCTGCTTAAAACATGCCAGAATATTAGGACAAAATTGAACCCTCCTTCATTACTTTTTACTTTTATTAAGTTACACATTAGCTTTTTAATTTCTAAGAATTATTTTCTGAAAATATTTGAGTACTTGCAATTCCTGTTCCTAGATGTATATCTACTTAATGATAATCACTCTCTTCTGAAAGCACAGTGAATGACAGTATTTTACAGTCAAAATAAATGGTTATATGACAAATGAAAGCAGACTCTATAGTCAAGCTGATTCATCAAAAAAAGCGCACACACACACACACACACACACACACACACACACACACACAGAGACACATTAAAGTTGAATCAACTGTCATCTTTTAGTGATGACTGTTGATCTGATGTGATGAGAGAAAGTTCCCGCACGTGGATAGGTGGACTCGGCTCCTAGATGCTCTGGAACGTCGTTAACTCATACAGACTGATTCTGGCCCTGGTCCAAACTTCTAAGCCTTTGTTCTTGAGGCTCAGAGGATGGCTTTGAAGTTCAGGATAAAGCTCTTCTAACACACCATTACCAAAGAATAACCTTTTGATTATGATCTCATGAAAGTATAATCAATAACTTACATAAGTTAAAACTGTGGCAAACAGTGACGGTTCTGTAATTGGGCCTTTATGAATTCCATATGTTACAATCTTTGCATTAGCGAACAGTACTGCATAATACACATATCTCTTCCCCAAACATAGCTGCTGAACTTTCTTAAAAGGCTATGAAACTTTTCAGAGCTACTGTCAGCCTTGAACTCTTCAGACCCCTAAGCGTGGGTGTTGTACCTAAAGGGCAGGATTTTTGGAAAGCCTAAAAGGACAAATATTTCCCCCAGATCCAATATACACTCATGTGTGTAAAGCAATTTAATTGAAGACAGTAACTTTTTAACTAATTGCATGGCTTGTGTGCTTTGAAAAATATATCTGGGGAAAAAAAGACTTTTTGGACAAATCATTGTTAAAATATAAGTAAAAATATATTCATTTAGCAAAGGCATGCTGTCATGTGAAGATCTCAAATGTCTGGGACCTGGGTAGGAAGCCATTATGTCGTTAACTACATTATCTAGGGCTTATATTTGCTTTCTCTCTCTGATTAAATGAAATTGCATTATTAGCAAATTAGAAATGTGGGTGTTTAGCATAGCTTGATTGCCTTCGCTTTGGGCGAAAAGGGCAGTAAGCTTGGAAAAAAAACAAAACCAACAGAATTTTCTTATCTATATGAGGGGACAACAAAGAAGTCTGAATTGAATGAGCACTTAATGACAGAATAAGATATCCAAGGAAAGATTAGTCCCATCTTTTTGGACTAAACATGAGATCTTTGAAGAGAGATGAGTATATAAAGCCGAATGCAATAAATAAAGAGGGTACACATCAAAGGAGTTATTTTTGTGTCTTGGTTTCTTCCTTTTCAGTAACTCCCTTCGCACTCCCCACTCCATCATTACCTTAGTCAATTTTGTTACTTCTTGTCATGAATTTTCCTCCCTCTCACCACCAACACCACCACCACCTCCTCCTCCCTCTTCTTCTTCTTCTTCTTCTTCTTCCTCTTCCTCTTCTTATTCTCCTCTTCCTCCTCCTCTCCTTCTTCTCCTTCTTCTTTCTATTTTTTTGAGACACGGTGTTTCTCTGTCACCCAGGATAAAGTGCAGTGGTGCAATTCTGACTCACTGCAGTCTCCATCTTCTGGACTCAAGCCATCCTTCCACCTCAACCTCTGCGGTAGCTGGGACTGCAGGTGCATGCCACCACACCAGGCTCATTTTTGTATATATATATATATATTTTTTTTTTTTGTAGAGGTAGGGTCTTACTATGTTGCCCAGGCTGGTCTCAAACTCCTGGGCTCAAGCAATCCTCATGCCTCAGGCCTCCCAAAGTACTAGGATAACAGGTGTGATCCACTAGTACCCAGCTTAAATTTTTCTTTATTTTGGAACATATTTGAAAGTTACCAAAGCTACTTTTGAGCAAATTTGTGCATCTCTAGATTTTCTAGTTCAAAATAACATTGCTCAAGCAATCCTTGTGACTCTACTGCCACTATGGAACTTTTCCTCTTGTAAATATGTTAGTAGCTTTCAAATTAGAATTACTGACTCACGATGCATTCATTGAACTCATTTGCATTCAAAATATGATATTTGGCCCCATATCTCCTCTATTTGATTATAATTCCTAGAGGCAGCGATGATAACTATTTATCAGTCTATTTTCAATGGTCCATTTATTTTGTAAAGGTAATTTCAAATGTCTTACACACAAAAAAAGGATGATCAAAGACCACTAACACCAAAGGGGAGAGAGATCAGGCTTTTGAATATCTTCAGTTTGACTATTTTTAAAGAAAATATCAGTGAGCTTGTTAGGGTCCTAATTGTAATAGAGGGAAATAAGTTACATAAAGAAGAAAAGGAAAGAAATAGATTGTCCTCACTTCAATAACACATAAACGAAAATTGCAATGATACAGAGAAGATTAGCATGGCCCCTGCACAAGGATGACATGCAAATTTGTGAAGTGTTTCATATTTTTCAAAAATTAATTCAAGATAGATTAAAGACTTAAATGTAAAACCCCAAACCATAAAAATCCTAGAAGAAAACCTAAGCAATACCATTCAGGACATAGGCATGGGGCAAAGACTTCGTAATGAAAACACCAAAAGCAATTTCAACAAAAGCCAAATTTGACAAACGGGATATAAATAAACAAAAGGGCTTCTTCACGGCAAAAGAATCTATCATCAGAATGAACAGGCAACCTACAGAAGGGGAGAAAATTTTTGCAATCTACCCATCTGACAAAGGGCTAATATCCAGAATCTAAAACGAACTTAAATTTACAAGAAAAAAAAAACCCCATCAAAAAGTAGGTGAAGGATATGAACAGACACTTCAAAAGAAGACATTTATGCGGCCAAAAAACATATTTAAAAAAGCTCATCCTCACTGATCATTAGAGAAATGCAAATCAAAACTACAATGAGATACTATCTCACGCCAATTAGAATGGTAATCATTAAAAAGTCTGGAAACGACAGATACTGGAGGGAATGTGGAGAAACAGGAACACTTTTATACTGTTGTTGGGAGTGTAAATTAGTTCAACCATTGTGGAAGACAGGGTAGCAATTCCTCAAGGATCTAGAACCAGAAATACCATTTGACCCAGCAATCCCATTACTGCATATATACCCCCCAAATTATAAATCATTCTACTACAAAGACACATGCACATGTATGTTTATTGCAACACTATTTATAATAGCAAAGTCTTGGAACCAACCCAAATGCTCATCAATGATAGACTGGATGAAGAAAATGGAATCATGGAATACTATGCAGCCCTAAAAAATGAGATCATGTCCTTTGCAAGGACATGGATGAAGCTGGAAGCCATCATTCTTAGCAAACTAACACAGGAACTGAAACCTAAACACCACATGTTCTCATTCATAAGTGGGAGTTGAACAATGAGAACACATGGACACAGGGAAGGGAACATCACACACCAGGGCATGTCAGGGAGTTGGGGGCAAGGGTAGAGATGCCATTAAGATAAATACCTAATGCATGTGGGACTTCAAACCTAGGTGACAGGTTGACAGGTGCAGCAATCCACCATGGCACCTGTATACCTATATAACAAACCTGCACATTCTGCACATGTAACCCAGAACTTAAAGTAAAAAAGGAAACAGATCAATAGAAAAAACTGAATGTATCCAAATAAGCAAGGCTAATGTAATCTGATTCATGATTTGTGTGGATGCATGGAAACTAAGAGCTCTGAAAACTGGGCCTCTTTTTTTTTTAAAAGTCTCTGAGAACTATATATCAGTCAGTATCAATATTTGTTTTCATGGCTCTATTAATAGCTAGATGAACAACATAGACATCAACATAGAGCCACAAGATGCAAGCCATGCCATACTAAATTCATGTCTTTGCTCAAAAGAGAGGACAGGAAACAATAGAGATAATCTACCTCCATTTCAAAATTGATATTGATTCCTTCCTAAATGGCATAGCTATAAAATGGGAAATCTAGCCTCTACCATTCTAGGGGATGGCTAAACAATAGATTTAAGAGCCACACTCAAAGTAGAAACCTATGTCAGCCTGGTGACACATTGGGTGGTATTTTCTTCAGATGAGTCTCAGAAGTGAATCTATTAGATATTCTTGTTAAAATATCTAACTTAACTTTGACAAACACAATATGAAGATGCTCACATTGCCTACTTTTTCTCCTACCTTTCCCCACTTCCAAGTCGTATCATGTTACTTTTATCTATGTTACTCTTCCTGATCTCTCCAAAATCACTTTGTTTCAAAAAATCAAATCCTTCCTCAGCATTTATTCCTAAATTATCTACTGCCCAGAGAGTAAATCTTTCCATAGAACTCTTTCTGTTGCCATTTGTATAATTACCTTAGCATTGCCTTTATGTATTTCTGTCTTTGGTGTCTTCCCTTAGTTTTCTTTGGTTGTATCATATCACTTCGTGTGATATGATTAGAGGAAATTAAAATTTTAAATGTTCTAGTATCATAGGGGAAAAACATGTTTACTAAATGGAAGAAGTGAAGAAGAGGGGAGGAGTTGTAATTCTAAAACTGGGGGGTTCTGGTGAAAATAACTCATCTCCAAGAATGAGCCAAAACTATAAAACAAATTAAGAGAAGGACAATAGCACACCAGGGTTAGTACATGTTGTGCTAGCATAATGTCTTTCCTGCCCCACAGGCTACGGATAAAAGAAGTCAATTTATGAACACAGACTTTTAGAAACAGGTTAACATAGGGTCAGGCCAATTTTTCAAAGTCATGTAAAAACAGTACTATTTTTAAACTTATATATTATCTGACTGTTAAACACTTTTCAACTCGGTTTGAAAAATCTGTATCTGTAGTTCCTTTTGATGCTCTTGGAATGTCCATAATAAGGAATCTGGGAGAGCTTTGTAAATAGGCCAGTCTTCACAAAGCCCTTCTAAGGGAAAATAGCAGATCACAATACTTACAACACTCTAGAGCTGGAAAAATTCTAAGAGATCATATGGGGAAGTGAAGGACCAGGTAGGTTAAGTTACATTTCCAAAGCCCACCCTGTCAGGACTGGCTCAGCACACTTTTCATGATCTCAAATGGTCCCAACACCAGCCACTTCTGTTTTGCTATTGTTCAGTACCTACCATGTCCTGGGCACTTGCTGGGCAAAATGGATCATGGCCAGTACTGAGTCACCAAATAGTGCCTGTAACCAGCCCACTCAGCTACTGCCTCAAAATTGAACATTAAATTGTGTGTGTGTGTGTGTGTGTGTATACTGGACAACACAAAAACAGATCAATGGCCTTCCCCGTAATCCATTCCAGAGAAAAACTGTAGGCAACTTTTTCTTTCCACATTTTATGGGACTGTGATATGGTGATGTTGTACCCTAAGACTGAAGGACAGTGAAAAACTCTGCCCTGGTTGTCAGAAAACATGTGCTCTTTTGCCAGCTCTGTTGTTAACTCCCTCTGGGAAGTTGGTCATCAGTTCCAGTCCTTGGTTTCCTCATCTGAAAAATAAGGTCGTTGAACTAATCTTTAAGATTCCTTCCCTTCTAAGAGTTTAGAATTCTAAAGAAGCCCTTAGCAATTTCTTCCAAGATTTAATGTACAGTCCTGAACATTTGGGAAGAGAATATAGCTCATTCTGCATACAGACTTGGTAGAGAATTGATGAGCTTGACATAGTCTTAGGTCTTAAAGTCCCAGCATAATTGTTCTGTACTCTTAGTGACCTAAGATCTAATAAGCAATCTTCTCAGAAACACATACGAAGCTAGAAATTTGGTGCACAAATCTCTTTGGAGTTATATCTTTGCCTTTATCAATTCCTGATGTTATCAAAATGTATAGAAATTTTTTGATAGCCAATTTATGAGATTACTTAGGGTAAGCCAATGGGATGGTTGAGAATGATTTCCCTGGATCAGACCTGCCCATTTCCCTCCTGTTTGCTGCATGTTCACCGCAGCAGATTTCGCTCAAATAAGCTATGTGATGCTCCCGCTTTGAAGTGGCTACAAAAGGTGCTCTGCAGCAGAGAGGCCAGCAGTCTATAAACAATAATTTGTGTCTACCTACCAGGCTCCTCTTCTCCCACACTCGCCACCTTGAACTGTTTTATTCCATGGAGAGCAAATTCAGCAGAAGTTAAAAGACACTGCAAAGCCTGAAACAGAGTATTTACTTACATATCAAGACTCCTGGTTCAAGTGAAGCCAGTTCTTTGGCTGTCTGGGTACTTTCTCCAAAGACTCTCCTATGTCTCTTCTTTCCTCTTCTTCCACTTGGATATACAGCTCTGGGAGCTCTGATTAGCAAGTTTATTTGCCTTTTGTTTTGTAAGCACCCGTAAGAGTGTATTGGTTAACTCAGTTTCCTCATTTTTTTACAATGTGGCACACATAGCACTCTTTCTCTTAAAAAGTGCTATTTTCCAAAGACCTGGAACCAACCCAAATGCCCATCGATGATAGACTGGACAGGGAAAATGTGGCATATATACACCATAGAATATTATGCAGCCATAAAAAATGATGAGTTTGTGTCCTTTGTAGGGACATGGATGAACTTGGAAACCATCATTCTCAGCAAACTGACAGAAGAGCAGAAGATCAAACACCGCATGTTCTCACTCATAGGCGGGTGTTGAACAATGAGAACACATGGACACAGGGAGGGGAGCACTACACACTGGGGTCAGTTGGGGGGAATAGGGGAGGGGGGGGGGGGGGGGGGAAGCTGGGGAGAGATAGCAAGGGGAGAAATGCCAGATGTAGGTGATGGGGAGGAAGGCAGCAAATCACACTGCCACGTGTGTACCTATGCAACAATCTTGCATGTTCTTCACATGTACCCAAAACCTAAAATGCAATAAAATAAATAAATGGGAAAAAAAACAAAAACCAAAAAACAAACAAACAAAATGCTATTTTCCAGCCAGTAATGACAATAACTCTTTAAGTTTTGAAGTTGATCTACTTGCTAATCCCACTCTACTTTGTCCTTCAGAAAACTGAAAAAAAATACCCCTGAGTGTTGGGAGAATAAATTACTTAATGTATTTTAAAAATTTTAAAGTATTTATACAAAAATAAATATTCTAAACTCTGTTATTTTAAAATATTTATGGATAAATTCATGGGTACATGTATATGAAGCATACAAAGAAACTCATAAAAATATTTTGTTCATTCATTAAAAGTAGTAGAAAATATGCTTCCTTACCATGTTCAAAAGGAATTACTTGGTTTATTTTTTAGAAATTACCTACCAGTTTTATATTTGCAGGCTAGAAGTATAATTTATAATGTAGTGTCTATCTGATGGGTCCCGTATTCACAATTAATTGTCATCCCCATGCAAAGCCTCTTACCTTGAGGGATCTTAACAGCTCTGATGAAAAGGGAGGAGGATCACTCACCTACCACTTACTGATCTCCCACTGGCCCCTACAGTATAAAATTCCCACTGAGAAAAACTTGTCCTAACTGAACAAAAATGTAGGCACAAATCAACAATGATCAATACTCCTTGGAAAGCTTCATTTGGAAGGTTTTTAAAAAGCCACGAAAGCATACTAAAAAAGAGACTCTTATATAATTCTGCTAGAAGTATGGAGTAGTCATTACGAGCCAATGCATGTGCCAAGAGCCCATAGAATGATTGGCAATTTGACTTAAAAAGTCCACTTCTGGAACTCAGTCCTATGGCAGTAATCCTAATATGGATTGCATATATATATATATATATATATATATATATATATATATATAATTTAAATAGGAGAATGTTTAAATAAACCACAGAATAGGGTCAGGTGTGGTGACTCACACCTGTACTCCCAGCACTTTGGGAGGCTGAGGTGGAAGGATTACTTGAGCCCAGGAGTTCAAGACTAGCCTGGGCAACATAGTGAGATCCCATCTATACAAAAAAGAAGTAAAAAAAGACCATAAAATATTGTGTAGCCACTTAATAAAACCATGCTTACAGAGTATGTAATAACACAGGAAAGTACCCTACTGCCCTTAAGTGAAAAACAAACAGAAAAGGACACAAATTTTCTTAGGTAAGTTAACTATATGTGAATGCTCTTTTCCCATTCTTCTTTCTCCTTTTGGGTATTTTCCAAACAATTTTAAGGATGTACTAATTTATTATGGAAAAATGTAGTGAACTTAAAACTCAGTCAGGATTCATAAAAACAAATGGTTATATCCAGAAAATTAAGTCCTGCAAACTTTAATGAAGTCCAGTTTATGTTCTTGGTAAGTAATGGGTTTTGCAAGTTATAATTACTACAAAGACAACTAGCAATGTAAAAACCTCAGTTTGTAACACAGAGACAAAAATCTCAGAGCCAATTTCTCAGTTCTTTGTAAAGAGCCAAGCCAAGAATAAATGTCATGAATATCTAGAAAGAAGCTACCATTTGAGGAGGACTTACAGGATAAATATTAGTAATATAGCTGTCCTGTCTACCAGCCTTAGAGTATAACCCTAAAGTCAGATTATTAGTCAACCTGAAGATACTGAAATCAAGCAAATAGAGAAACCAGACAAAAACTCAAGAGTTTAGTTGATCAAGATTTAACCTGTGCTGCCTTTGCTTCTCTTTGATAGTAACTTCTCTCACTGGCGGTCAGTAAAGACAGAATAGATGCTATACCAGTCACGGTTCTCCAGAAAAACAGAAAATGGATTTTAGTAGATTTTGTTAACATTTTATCTGGCAAACAGTATTTTGAAAAGCTAATTTTGCTCAAAACTTGCTTTATTTTTGTTACAAGTAATTGTATTGTCCACGCTATTTTTCCTACTGTGATTTAAATTCAAATGCAAAGCTAAGAACAATGTAGAAATGATAATGACCAATCATAAATCACAGACATTTTAGAGCTGAAAAGAAAAAAAAAAACAAACAAAAAACCTGTAATTTACCAATGAGAACAAAAGTGAAATACTTGTCTGAGGGCTCAGATAGGTGGTGTGGAAGCCAGGTTGGGAGCCAGGTCTCCTAAGGTCAGCTCAGTGTGATATTCTGAGTTCAGAGAGTGGGATACCATTCACTTATAGTGGCATTTGGGCATATTGCCAGCACATCCCCCAGCTTAAGATCAGGCAGACCAGCTTTCTTTGGCCTCATGACTCTCACCTAGCACTAACAGCTCATTAATACAAAGGGAAGAAGAGACCCCACTTTTTCAGTGTCTACTATGTGTCAAGAATTTTGTTCACACTATGCAACTGCATTTTGCTGCCATTATAAAAACTAAGTTAATTATTTCCTTTTACTACTTGAAGAAACTGAGGCCCTCAAGAGTTTAGTTGATCAAGATTTAACCTGTGCTGCCTTTTGCTTCTCTTTGGTAGTAACTTCTCTCACTGGTGGAAAGTTAAGACAGAATACATGGTATAATGGTCAGGGTTCTCCAGAAAAACAGAACCAATAGGAGATATATACCGAGATTTCTTATAAGGAAATTGGCTCACATGATTATGGAGGTTGACAAGTCTCATGATCTGCAGTTGGCAAGCTGGAGTCCCAGAAAAGCCCATGGTGTAGTTCCAGTCTGATGACCCTTGAGACGCCTAAGAAACCAGTGTTGCAACCAGAGGGCAGTCAAACAGGAGTTCTCTTTCCCCACAGGAGGGGCAGCCTTGTTCTATTCAGGCCTTCAATTGACGGTTGGAGGCCCACCTACATTGGGTGGAGGGCAATCTACTTTATTCAGTCTATGATTTCAAATGTTAACCTCATCCAGAAACCGAAACACCCTCAAAGACACACCCGGAATAATATATGTGACCAAATGTCTGGGCACCCCATGGCCCAGTCAAGTTGACATATAAAATTAACATCACACATGATGTTTTGCCAGTATGTTCAGTTCAGGGCCTTGGACTAGGCGGGTAAGGTCCTCAGGGTATGAATTTACAGAGGCACTTATTCCTACGCTGATATAAGCATCCTGAATATCTTTCTTGCTGTGCCCTAGTCCTGGCCCTCTGTCCCACCCAAAAGGGTATCAATCACATCTCTTAGCTTGCAGTATTTTATATTGGGTGGACAGCTTTCTACAACCAAGTAAATACCATTCTAGAAAATCCTTGGATATACAGAGTTTCTGAAAGAATGGATGGCAAAAAATATCTAAAATATTGAGCACAAAAATAGATGATGGATAAGTATTTCTATGGTCACTACGTAATGAAATGGAAATCCACTTATATTTTCCACTCAAAATGTTTCCTTATTCAAATAGTATTTATTGACTGGGCCCTTATATATTTTTATTGAAAGGAAAAAGCATTTCTATAAATCAAAAACACACAAATCCTTTATGCATTATAGAAAAATGCACAACTATTAAAGATCAGGTTTGGATTATTTTACTTTTGGCTAAAGGCCACTTACTGTAAATTATCAGTTACTCCTTATATGTATTTAGTTATCTAAAACTTCACTAATGCATGATTTTTCCTCAGTTTTTGAGAGAACTGAATGAATTTAATGAGATAAAATAAATGAAAGCATGTTTTAAATGATTAAGTGCATGAACAGCATCATTACTGTTAGCAGAATAGAATAACATCTTACTTTAATTCAGGAGAGCTGTACCCATTGATACTTTGTCTCTTAGTTTATGAGTGAACACTTCCTCAAACTCTAGACTATCTAGGACATGCAATAAACTCTAAACTCAAGCCTGTAGGTAACTGAGAAACCAGATAAATGTTCAAACTTTGGGAATCAAAACTATTCAGCCAGTCTGGAGCCAAGTGGATTTTGTTCTATTTGGCTTTTGAACTAAACCTTGAATATGATTATTTGATATATGCCTTGTAAGGTAGTACTATACACATGAAACTACCTTTTTAAAGATTGATTTGAGTGGACAGGTAGGCCTACCCTTGTATAATATAGAGGTAAAATAATATGCACATACGTACATGTACCTTGGTATTTGACTGCTAGGGTTCAGATCCAGGCTTTGCAGGTGTGACCTTGGGCAAGTTACTTAATTTCCCTGTGCCTCCAACTTCTCATACGTTTAGTGTAGTGACTTCAGGTCTGAATGACTTGGTGACACCCTGTATCTACAAAATGTTTTAAAAATCAGGCATGGTGGTGCATACCTGTAGTCCTAGCTACCTGGGAGGCTGATGTGGGAAGAACGCTTGAGTCCAGGCCATAGCAGTGAGCCATGTTCATGCCACTGTAATCCAGACTGGGTGACACAGTAAGACTCCATTCCACCACCAAAAAAATCAGTGGTTTCAGCACATATAATTGGTTAAAGTATTAAATGAGATAATCCATGTAAATTACCTTAGAAGAGCAGCTGGCAGACAGTAAATGGCCAATTTATGCCAGTTCTTATTATTAGGTTAAATCATATAAAATTCAAGCATTTTGACATATTAAAAAGACAATTCAAGCAAGTGCACCCAATATTTACTGAAGCCACACTATTTTAACTTCCTCCAAAAGGATGAATTCTTCTTAGTCAGGGTCTTTATTTAAACTCAACCTCGACAGCACACAGAAGGATACCCTTCGTGTGCATGCAACAGAATGTCTAAATAATACAGATGAAGATTCGGAAAGATCCTGATTTCAAAGAAGTCAAATTGTAATTCATCATGGATTCTGCAGTCAGTCTACCTGAGTGTACATCTTGGCTCTACTACCTATGAGCTGTGTGACCTCAGGCAAGTTATTTAACCTTTTTGTGATCCAGTGGCCATTTTTGTAAAATGAAAATATCAGTAATGCTTATCTCATAGGGTTGTAAGAATTAAATTAGACAACGATGAAAAGTATTAAGCGCCATGATTGGCAAATGAGCAATATTTAATAAGCATTAGCGATTTTCCTCTATTTTCTTCTTCTACTCCTCCTCCTTCCATCCACCCCTTCTTCTTCTTTAGTTCATAATGCAAGGTTTACAAAGCAAAATATGATTTTAACATTCTGTAAGTTAATTTCTAATTCTAGCAATCAACTCTTTTTTCATCAGAGTATAAAGAGTAAAAGACCGGTAAAGTCCATCTGTGACAATTTTATACTTTTGATAAGTATTTAGGAGTCAGGGCTTAAAAAATGCAAAGCTGAATATGTTAAGTAGCTGAAGAAATTAGGGGTGTTTATTATAGAGAAAGGATGATTTGAAGGAGATGGGAACTGATCTCAAATGCCTATGGGCTGATTTCAAATAAGAAAGGGGTTAAAATATACTCCCAGTGGTTCCAGAGGATAAGGAGAGGACCAAGATCAGGAATTACTGATGTGACCAGGCACACTGATAATAGGAGTGGAGCTCCAATTGGCATTTTGGGTTCAGCTGTGTCTCCGGTGGTCTGTGGCATCCACTGGCATGCATGAGATGCCAGGGATCCACTAATGGGGAGTTTGTTTATTCAGTTGCCTAGGAAATAAGGGAGCAGGAAAAGCTAGAGGTACAAATTTGTACTGAAAGATTCTAAGGCCTGGCTCTAAGGACCAGGCCTGATTTCCAGGGGAACATGGGCTAAAGGAACTTAACACTGGTGTATTTTGTTAGGATCAGGGTATTAAGCCATGCTGTCTGTTTTAGTCTGTTTTGTGTTGCTATAACAGAATAGGCTGAGTAATTTTTAAAGAGTTTATTTAGCTCATGATTCTGGTAGCTGGAAAGTCCAAGCGCATGGTAGTAGCAACTGCTTGGGTTCTGGTGAGGGCATTGTGCTATGTCACATCATGGAGGAGAAGCAGAAAGGCAAGCGAGTATGTGCAGAGTAAGGGAAATTAGGGATTTTGTGGGGTCTTGAACTAGTACACCAGGGTATATCTGATAAGGCTTGACCCAGTTTCTAAGAACCCACTTTCATGGAAACTAATCCACTGAGGCTGGCCCAGTTTCTAGGAACCCACTTTCATGGAAACTTATCTCGTCTCATGAGAGCAAGCACTCACTCACTACTGTGAGGGTGGTACCAATTGATTCACAAGGGATCTGCCCCCATGACCCAAACACCTCCCACTGGGCCCCACCTCCCAACACTACCACACTGGCAATTAAACTTCAAGATGAGTTTTGGCAGGGACAAACTACATCTAAACCATTGCACTGCTTTAGGTACCAAATGACAAAGTTCAATGCCAAATAAGGAAAGGGGTAGACTCTTCTCTGTTTCTACCCAAGCTGCTCTGAGGTCATAAGGTCTGTAGAGAATACAGGTCAGCTTGACCCTTGAGTGTTTACAGCTTAAGAAGCATGGACAGATTGCACTCAGGTCTGAGAAACAGCCTTCTCACTAGTAGCACCACGGGTCAACGTATCTCCATTCAGGATGGCATGGGTGGAACTTTTCTAAGGACTCACAGAATCAGCTGGTCTTTGCAAAGGGAAAAGTATGAGTAAATGAAGCAGAATCCCTACATGAGCAATAGAGGGGACAGGTCAGCACTTCAGAGTATAAATGCAAGGTAGGAGTCTCCAAATGTAAGCCCATAGACTGGTAGAGTTCAGGGACATTCAAGTTATACTGGGAGGACAGATTTGGACTCATTATAAAGAACAACTTTCTATGATTAACAGGGTCTCTATCTATCTATCTATCTATCTATCTATCTATCTATATGGATCTCCGTCTCAAGAAAAAAATATATTGATCTATATCTCTTTATATATAGATCGCCATATATTTTTATATATAAATATATAATATATATATATCGATGCATATATATTTTTCTTGAGATGGAGATCTATATATATATTGATTGATACATAAAAAATATATAGATAGATATATCTATATAGATCAGTCTGTATCTATATATATATTTTGCTGCTGTTGTTGTTGTTGTTGTTTTTCTTGAGACAGTTTCACTCTTGTCACCCAGGCTGGAGTGCAGTTGTATGCTTCCACTCACTGCAACCTCTGCCTCCCAGGTTCAAGTGATTCTCCTGCCTCAGCCTCCCCAGTAGCTGGGACTGCAGGTGCTCACCACCACACCCAGCTAATTTTTGTATTTTTAGAAGAGATGAGATTTCACCATATTGGCCAGGCTGGTCTTAAACTCCTGACCTTAGGTTATCCACCCACCTTGGTCTCCCACAGTGTTAGGATTACTGGCATGAGCCACTGCACCCAGCCCAAAAATATTTTTTAAACTCCACCTTAATGGGCTCCCTGGCAGTGGGCATGTTCAACCAGATGCAAAGGGATCACAGTTCATTGATAATTTGGAGAAAGATTGAGCTCTCTGAGTTGGATGAGCTCTGGAATCTCTTCCAACTCTGTTCTTCTGTGTCTTAAAAGACACAGCCAGAGAAGGCAAAGAAGAAACTGGATGAATATGAAGAGATAGCTCAAAACTTGACTTCTGCCTAAATTTGAGTAATTACTTAAAAGAAAAAAATATGTAATCAGTGTGTAATGAATCATTCACATTTTTAACGAAGATGAGTTCTAACTTATGATGAGCTTGAGTTGTATCAGTGGCAATGAATTTGGGAAACTTTATTTTCCAACCTACTAAATATAGTAATGGTCTATTGAAATGAGTGACATAAAGATCACAAATAGGCTTCTGTTACACAGAGAGCACCTGCAGGTTTAAAACAAAATGTTGAGATGAAAAATTTCATAAAGAAGTAACAATTACATTGCCATAAGCTCTAAGAACACAGAACAGCTCCTGGCACATACCAGGCAGCTACTTTGGGCTGGGGAAGTAGAGGAAGGCTTCACCAAGGAGACACATAACAGTGGAACTGGAGCTCAAAGGATGTTCGTGAAGCTGTTTAACCAGCTGAGATGGGAGGAAGGCACAGGGAGAAAAGTTATTACAGGCAGGGGCACCAGAGTTGTAAAAGTGCATTCTGGGAAATGTTAATAAGTCTGGGACTTGGTGTGTGGAAGGGAAAATATTGGGGGCCTGGGGCAGGGGAGAGATGATGACATGAGGCTGGACATGCGGTCAGGGCCAGATGGCAAAACACTGTGGAAAGGTCACTTAGACCATTTGGTCTCCAACACTTTTATCTATAAGAAAAACAGTTTGGATTATCTCTAAACTTTCAAATTCTAAACTATAATGATTCTGTCTTTGAAGTAAAACATCTTCAGTCATTTAACATTAGATCTGTCTCCAAGTTTTCAAAAATCAAAGCATAAAGATTCTCTTCTCCAAAATTGTATTGTTTGTTGCCAAATTTTAAAAGATTCACCTCCTAATACCCTTTGTGTATCCTATTACTGTCATTAGTTACTTGGCACATACTCTGGGCCAGGCACCCTTCTAAGCGATTTACAGATCATCTCTCAGTGAATCCTCATAACAACCCCAAGACAGGTAACTTCTTATCCCCAGTTTATAGATGAGGAAACAAAAGAAGAAGGAAATCAAGTTACTTGCTGAGGATCACACAGCTAAATGCACATATTAATATACTTTTGGATTTGAAATCCAAAAAGAAGATAAAATGTACAGTTCAGAAAGACAGACATTCATATGTCTAGCTGAGAAAAACAGGGAAGGCCAGTAATTGTCCCATGACTTAAGAGTTTGTGCTAATAATCAGTTTTAAAGGGAAATCAAATATTTGAAGATGTAAGCTTATTTCAAATAAATCCATTTCCAGTGTTCAGCTTCTCATTTTGTAAACTTAAGGATTACCTGCCAACTTTAATTTCTATACTTTTTTTGTACTTTTCCTGGTACTTTAAAAGGTAGTGTAGAAGTTGAGAATAGATGCTAAGTCAATTATTTTTCCAGTTAAAATACTGTTTTCCTTATTTACGCTCCCTTTTATATTATGTTCAAAGTTCTAGACTCCATTACAAAATGAAATTAGTTTTAGTTCTATATACTCACAAAAAGAAGTTTTTTTTAAAATAGTTCCATGCCCTCATCACACACACACGCGCGCGCGCGCACACACACACACACACACACACACACCCCCCAACCTGGAGCTGAGACTAATTGCAAACTCTTTTGAAAGTTTATTAAGAAAGAAGAGCTAAATGAGGGTTGTGGAAAAACTGTTGCCAACCCAACATATACCCAAAGATTTACTCAATACACATTTACAAGATGTTGAATCCACTCTCTCCATAGTCAAGAAGAGAGAAATTTCCCTGAGTTCTTTCTGTCTTCTACTTCTTTCCCCCAAAACTCTCTCTCCATTATTTGGCCCTGACCTCCCTTAACTGGGCTTCCATTACTTCTCAGATGAGATATAAAGCCCCTCACGATCACCTAGAATATGTTTCCCCCTCTAAGGCCTCCAAGCATCAGGACATCCTGAGCTCTCCCCTGGGAAGGCATTTTCCTCCTTTGCTGATGGGACTCATCCTTTGGAATTAATTCAAACATCACTTGCTCAGTGAACCCAACGAAGTACCCCTAGCTCCCTTCCTTTCCCAGTCAGGAAAAAGAGTGGCTTCCTTCCAGCACTCAGCAAAACCTGTGCTTCCTAACCTCATTTGGATGAGTGAGTTTTCTAGAGTACAAGCCCTCAGAGGGCAGGTACTGGCTTTAGATTTATTTCTCTTTGTATGCACTGCACCTAACTCTGTGTTTGTTGATTGAGTGCTTGAGCCAGAGAGAAAGGCTGCAGGGGAGAACAACTTTTCATTCACCAAGATTCCATGGGAATGTGAGCAAGTTACTCACATGTAACTTTACTGAGTTGGCTAGGTTACTGCAGTAAAAGAAGCCCTGAACTGACAAGGCCTCCTCCTGAGGTCCAGCAACAGGATAAGGGGCATTTTCACTGAACTCAATCCTCAAAGCTTTTCCCTAACCACACCCATCTTATTCAACAGGGACAGTTAAGTTAAATCAGTTCGATCCAAAATAAAATGCTTTATTGAATATCATACCTTTCTGCTTCACTACAACAATTTCAAAGACTTTATTTGAGCAAGTGATTTAAAATCAGGAATAAATAGGGAGGGTGCCAGCAGAGGGTTTGTTTACGTGCTTTTACACCACCATGAAAGGAAGACATAGCAGAGTTTACATTTATGCCATGTAAATTGCCATAGAACCAGATGTGGCTTACAAGGTACCTTGTAACTCATCTCCTTTAAGCAATAAAGCCTCTTTTTTTTTCTTCTGGCAAAAGTTTGAGAAACTTACTGCTGTTTTCTATCAGCAGATACAACAGATGGCTGGCACATGCCTGCTTTGTTAAATGAAATGGGCTCTCTGCAGAACTACTCTTTGATCCCTAGTGGCATGTCTATAACACCACAATGCAAAATACCACAGCACAGCAGAATCTAAACATTAAAGGTTTAAAGCTGTGCTTTCGATATGAGTACCTTCTGAAAAAAATCATGCCCACAGTATGTAAACATATTCACATTCCCACTTTGAAACCATGGAATAGGGGTCAGAAAATGAGGCATTTCCTCCATTTGGTGACATAAAACCACTACTAAGGTATGACGGCAAACCCCAGGAGTGCAAAGGTATGAAACCACTTGGATTGTAACTACCAAAACAATCATAACTCTATTAGGGAAAAATGTGGACAGTACACATTAAGAGATTTCCATAATAATAATAATAAGTGTTACCATAACTGCAGGGTTGGAAAGAGGTGTTTAAAGGGATTTGGCAGTTCCTTTGAAGTTGGAGAGGGAATTCTTGAATTTAAATTTACCTTTTTTTCTTTTTTGGTTTATATCAAGGGGAGAAAGGAAGGAAAAAAACATATATTTTTCCCCATTTATTTATTTTATTGCATTTTAGGTTTTGGGGTACATGTGAAGAACATGCAAGATTGTTGCATAGGTACACACGTGGCAGTGTGATTTGCTGCCTTCCTCCCCATCACCTACATCTGGCATTTCTCCCCTTGCTATCTCTCCCCAACTCCCCACCCCCCACCGTCCCTCCCCTATTTCCCCCCAACTGACCTCAGTGTGTAGTGCTCCCCTCCCTGTGTCCATGTGTTCTCACTGTTCAACACCCACTCATAGGCGGGTGTTGAAAAACATATTTTTAATATAGGACTAACTCCAGTGCAATGGGAAACTTGAGACTGCAGACTGCAGCCCATTTAATGGGACCAGTGTTACAACATATCAAACACTATATTACAGAAACATATCAGTAAGATGACTGTTTTTGTAAAATCAGCAATGAGTCCATTGTCAGAGAAATGGCCCATTTCTGTTTTCCCTTTTTTCCAATGGTACTTTCCTCACTTTAAAGCTGAATTTGAATGATACTGACTGTAATCATTCACAAACACACACAAATCGATTCTGATTTGTCTAACAAAACTTCTCATTAAATTTTTACTTGAAAGCCATTGGGTTTAGAAAGGGTTATTTTCCAAATAAAATGTTTAATTAGTGCCTTATTTAGAAAACTAAAATTGTTGCTCATGGCCCCTGCATGTCTCAAGGTTCTTAAGCTTTTGTTACAATTGATTTTTAAACTATTATTGTTGTTACTTCTGGCAGTTTTCAATAATTCAAGAAGTTTTTTAAAACTGATAGGGAGCTAGGCTAGTGTCACTAACTCATTTGTAATAAACCTTACATGTTGGAAAATGTTTCACTTGATACTCTCTTTCTTCAACATATCTAATATTTTCTGTTTTCAGTGGTTATATATAAAAACAAACAAACACATTCCTGCAGTTTACCAACTTTTTATACAATATATATATGTATATATATATATACAATATATATATATACATATATATATTGTATAAAAAGTTGGTTTTTATACAATATATATATGACCTCCCATATCCCCAGGGCAGCAGACAAAATTCTCCTGTTGTTTTCCTGTATCCACAGCAACACTTCAGTTTTGTTTTTAAACATCTGGAGATACAGAAAAATGAAGCTACTCCATTGACTTCTAGTAGTTATGAGAATTCTGCACACTATACATGATAAAAAGCTCACTTTAAGATCTGGACCTGTTGGTACAGATGGCTAGAGCTTGCCTAGTAATCCAGGTGGTGGGTTTAAAATTAATATTGATTGGTTATCATCACCCAGAGAATTTCTATTCTATAGACACCAGTTTCATCCCAACCCTTGCCATCCGTCTCTACTAGAGACCTCTACTTGGTCAGAAGGAGGTTGGAAAACTAGTACAGATGGCTCTGCATAAATCCATTGTCACTGCTAAAAAAAAAAAAAAAATAAAAGAAAAAAGAAAAAAAAAAGGCAACCTCAAAAGGGATGCCCTATTAACTAAGTTACTAAATTCAGAGTACTTTAGCATATTTATGCAAATGACAGAACATATTATAGTTATCAAGATCAAGTCTATGTGACCTTTGTAAATAAAAATCTATTTATAGGAACTACATAAATAAAAACGTTTGGCCTTATACCAAATTGGTTCATATTGAAATGAGCACAGTGGTATCCAAATGTTTGATTCTGATTTGTCTAACAAAACTTCTCGTTAAATTTTTACTTAAAAGCCATTGGATTTAGAAAGGGTTATTTTCCAAATAAAATGTTTAATTAGTGCCTCATTTAGAAAACTAAAATTGTTGCTCATGGCCCCTGCCTGTCTCAAATTTAGGGAAAAAGAATAAACATGCTTCATTGAAAAATATCATTTACTGAAAAGTTTTATACAAGAATAAAGAGTAGTTTTGGTCAATTACTAAAAATCCTTTAAGGCTAAGCCTCTGCAGCAGAAACTCTTCTCTCACCTAAAAGCCTTGAGTGGAGGCACATCAAAAAATGAGTAATGGAAGGTTAAATGGAGGCAAAGTGCTCCATGAAAAATGAGAATTGCTGGGAGAAGGAGGGTTCAGGAAAAATGATTTGAGGCAAGAAAGATTTCGGAGAACCTCAAAAGAAATTGGTGAGAATCTGATGAGCATCAATGAATTATTTGGTCTTCATAGTTACAACGACCCATGAAAATCACTGGTGTCACCATTTTGTTAAGTGACAAGTAGTTTAAAAATGATACCAGATAATAAAGTATTTATAATACAAAATATCCTACAATATTAAACTCACACAACTTTTATATAAATTTAATAATTTTTAAAATTACAAATAAATTCATTGTGGTAAAACCAGAACATAATAGATGAAGAAATTTTCGTTTTCTAAATGAGGCACTAATTAAACATTTTATTTGGAAAATAACCCTTTCTAAACCCAATGGCTTTTAAGTAAAAATTTAATGAGAACTTTTGTTAGACAAATCAGAATCGAACATTTGGATACCACTGTGCTCATTTCAATATGAAATCTTACACTTTGGAAGATCAGATGTTGATCAGATGATTTTTTCTATGTCTGCCAACATATTTTGTAATGGAATCAAACAGAATATACTATATTATAGACCCAACCCCTGGGCCACATATCACTACTGGCCCATGGCCTGTTAGGAACCAGGCCGCATGCAGGAGGTGAGCAGTGGGCGAGTGCTCCCCATCACTCACATTGCTGCCTGAGCTCTGCCTCCTGTTTGATAAGCAGCGGCATTAGTTCCCATAGAAGTGCGAACCCTGTGGTGAACTGCACATGTAAGGGGTCTAGGTTATACACCTTTTATGAGAATCTAATGCCCAATGATCCATCACTGTCTCCCATCACCCCCAGATGGGACCATCGAGTTGCAGAAAGACAAGCTCATGGATCCCACCAATTTCACATTATGGTGAGTTATATAATTATTTCATTATATATTACAATGTAATAATAATAGAAATAAAGTGTACAATGTGATGTGCTTGAATCATCCTGAAACCACCCCTATCCCTGGCTCATAGAAAAATTGTCTTCCATGAAACCAGTCTCTGGGCCAAAAAGGTTGGGGATCACATTTATAAGCTACTTAATTTGCATGAGATTCTTTCTATGACACCAAATGGAGGTCTAGAATATTCTTACAATCGCTTCATTTTATTCTTCTGCCACTATGCTGGACCCTAAGTTGTATCTAATTTTAAAAATTTTTATAAACAGCATGATGAGGAACACTGTTGGACCTAAATTTTTATTTATGTCCATGCTTATTTCCTTAGCATAAATCTCTGGAAGTAAAATTGTCCAGTCAAAAAGTCTATATCCAGCCTTTTCCCATCAGAGTCTAACTGCCCTGCAAAAAGGTTTACATGCACACCAGCATATGATAATGCACTATTCTCCACATACTAAAACCACTTTTACAAGATCTGACCAAGTTGATGTGGGGAAATGAATCTCACTGTAATTTTTATTTGCATTTGTTTGAAGTGGAACACGAGATCTATTTTAAGTGGCCCCAAGAACACTTTGGGTTACTGCAGTGGTCCCCAACCTTTTGGGCACCAGGGACTGGTTTTGTGGAAGACAATTTTTCCACAGACCAGGAGGTGAAGGAATGATTTCCAGATGATTCAAGCACATCATATTATTGTGTACTTTATTTCTATTATTACATTGTAATATGTAATGAAATAAGTATACAAGTCACCATATTGTAGAATCAGTGGGAGCCCTGAGCTTGTTTTCCTGCAACTAGATGGTCTCATCTGGAGGTGATGGGAGACAGCAACGGATCCTCAAACATTAGATTCTCATAAAAAGTGTGCAACCTAGATCCCTCACATGTGCAGTTCACAATAGGGTTCACACTCCCATGAGAATCTTATGCCGCTGCCAATCTAACAGGAGGCAGAGCTCAGGCAGTAATGTGAGTGATGGGGAGCAATCTCTCAGTACAGACAAAACTTCAGTCACTCGTGTGCCACTCACCTCCTGCTGTGCGTCCTGGTTCCCAACAGGCCATGGACTAGCACTGGTCTGTAGCCCAGGGGTGGGGGACCCCTGGGTTACTGGATTCATTATTTACTGGAAGTGACACTTTACTGCTTCTATGAGGTCTTCAATCCTGAAGTTATTTTAATGTTGTCCACATATTGCTAAGATAATTAAATATAAAATTTAAAACTTCATTAATCAGCTATGTGTTCTGTTTATGTATTGTTGAAATGCCTAAATATTTTATATCATTTGGATGAAATAATCAGATAACGAAATGAACTTTTCATTTTCCATGTAAATGTTTTGATGTGGTTTGGCTTTATCCATTAGAAATAGATGCCTTTCAAAATACTTAATTGGTATTGAAGTCATTATTTTTCCCATCTTCAGAATTTCCATGCATTTCAAAAATTATGATGCTGGAATTACGTAACTTTAGTGAGCAAATTAGTCATACTTAAATAATATTTAAAAATAAGAGATAATATTTTAAAGCATCTTGCTGCTTGGTATTGTGTAGATTCTTCCCCCTCATCACCCTTTCCCCTAAAAAAACCAGACACGAGATTTTATGTAGTTACTTGTGGTAACCTATCCAAAGCCAAATGAGCAGAGAGAAAGGTAACTTAATTGAGGTGCTAACATTGTCCCTCATAATTAGATCATCCACATAGGTGAGTAACACTTAAGCAGGAGACAAAAATATTACAAACTTCATCTTCATGCCAGTTCCACTATCCTCCCTAATCCCCTGCAGAACATATTCCTGAGATTGTGTGAAATGTCAGTCCATTTTATACTCACCAATATGCCAATATTTGCAAACATGCATTATACTATTAGGTAATAGGGGAGACAACATGGAATTTAAGCCTTTGCTTCAAATTCTATTTTTCAGCAGAGGAACATAAGTGAGAGAGAAAGAGTTGGGGGGAGGGAGAGAAGGAGAGAGAGAGAAAGAGAGAGAGAGAGAGAGAAAGAGAGAGAGAGAGAGTGTGTGCTATTGGCACTTTCTGCTTCTCCTATGGTTAACCAGTTACCAAACCCTTCCAGCTGGAGGGGTGCAGTTCAAGCTACCCTTCAGTGGTTCTTATGAATCCATAAAGGTATAGGTTAAAAAGTATCTTTTCAAAAATATAGAATTAATTGGCCATTTAATTAATGACCATCTGATGAGCAGTCAACTACAAGTAAACGGATTCTGATGAAAAGGAGATAATGAAAGGCCATTCACTGGTTTATAACTGATTTCACAATATTCCCAACTTAATTGTTGATAAAGTATCTATAAAGAGGGACTTTTAGGGAGAAAAGAAATAATTTTGCTATAGAGCAATAGAAACCTCGATTAACCTATCTGCAATTAGAATAGATGACTTTCCCGTTATAATCCTCAGTGAATCCAAAACCTCATTTTTTTAAAACCACATAGCAATGGAAGTATTGAAGGGTCAGATTTGATCTCTTTCAGAAGAAGAAAAAAAGAACAGATTGAGGGGGAAAATACAGCTAAAATGGTCATGTCTATACTGTAACAGGTAATTAGAGGGAATCAAAGTGGTTTCTTAATTCAAAATAGTTACTTTTTACAAAGTGTTTTCTGTACCACATTCTTCTTGAAAATAGCCATTTAAGGAACTTTAGAATAAAAAAGACCTCAAAATGTGATTTTAATTATAATTACAATGATTTTCATAGTAGACACATTTTTACCAACTAATAAACCCAATGATTTTCATAGTAGACACATTTTACCAACTAATAAACCAAAGAATTTATTACTTATCATTTGTCCTCTAAATTCTCCAATTGTACAAAAGAAATTAAATTCACATAAGCATTTTATTCTTTCTTTCTAAAATTAGAAGCCATAAAAATATAAAAAAGGTAACATGTAAAAGATGCTAGTGTGCTAAGGAATAAAAGGAATGCTTCTTCATAAAAAATAGATTTCAGTTTTCTTTTCCATATGAAAGCATTTAAAATGGTAACTTGAAAAAATAGGCTGCATTATTTTACAACGTTCTTACATGACACCTTTTGGATCTAACGTCTACCAGAAAAATGCAACATTCACGTTCCAGTGAATAACATTCAACACACTGACTCTTTAAAAGTGCACAATGTCAAAAATATGTATAGACTTTAAAGCTTATTGTAAAGTATAAAGAATGTCACAAGTGATTAGGAACTGCTATGGAAAAAGAGTCTTCTAAGTATGTTAAATTTTAATGTCAATGATTACAGAAACACAGTGATGTTGGTATTTGAGGTCTTTATATTTCCAGCAGCCTCAGGACACTGAGCCTTTTCAAAATAATGGGCTTAGGCACATGGCTTACTCTTTTCTTTGGAAAATTGTTAATTTATATGGCAACTTTAAATACACAGAAATTCGTTCTTTATTTGGTTTGGCAATCAGATGAGAAATTTCTCTTAATAACTGTAAAATGTACCAGACTACACACTATGCAGTATTATTTCCACCTGCCATAAGGCAGTAGAAATATTGACGGGTAATTTTCTCAGAACTTACCTGCCCTGAAGCTTGCCAGGTAAAATTCATGGAACGGATATTGACAGGAATAGCTGGCATCCTCTGTTGTGCTTTTCTGAAATCATGTGTAAAAGGTGCCATTTTCCCCTCTGAAACAATCAGGATATCTTCTTCAAATCCTGGTTTTTAAAATAATAAACACAATGATCAAACTAGGTAGACTTAAAGTCATCTAAATCAGAAGTTTCAAGCAAAAAGAGAACCAAAGAATTAGTATGGGTCATTTCTGTTCACAAGGCATCTGAATGCTACTAAGATTAATTTTCCTCTGTAGATGATGAGAATGATGCCAATAGACCCATGCTTTCAGGGGAAAGGGATGGACATGGAGTTCACCGATGCAAACAAATGCTGGGTGCACCTAAAAACGCAGGGCTATAAAAACGAACAGCATGATCCGAACACTAGATCAGCTTTGTTTTCTTAGGGGAGAAGTTTATAAGTTTTCAGATGGAAAATCTCTAGAGGGGGAACACTTTTTTGGAAATGCAGGTCTCCTTCCTTCTTGAAGAGTGGAGAGGAGGAGGACACAGGCAGGGGAAGGCGCTGGGCTCGGGGGCCTTACCTATGAGCACTCTCGCCTGGTGAGCATCGATCCACAGGTACAGGCCCTCCTCCCGCGGCTGCCCGGCCTCCGCCCGCAGGGCCAGCAGACACAGGACGATGCTCCAGGGCCAGAGCTTGGCAGCAGGGAAGGCGCTCCTCCGGGCCATGCTGCTCAGGACCTCCTCGCTGTGGGGTTAACTCCTGGTGCCGCACCTAAGCAACCTGAGGCGGTCAGAGCCTCGGCGGCGCTGCAGCTCCTTCAGCCGGAGCTGTTCCCGCTTAGACGGCTGGGCGCATCGCCTCCCGGCCTGGGTGCCAGGGATCCTTGGTGTGCCAGAGGAGGAGGGGGCAGGCAGGAGGTGGGAGAAAGGAGGGGACCAGCGGGCGCGAGCCGCGCAAGAAGATGGGGCGCGGGCGGGAGAGGGGACGGCAGAGACGTTAAGACTGGCAAAGCGGGCGAGGCCAGCAGTCGGGGGGGACAAGCAGTGCGAGAGCAGAAGAGCGGGAAGCGCTGGCGCCAGCGAGGTGCGAGCGAGGAGTGGGGCCCGCGAGGCCGGGGCGGCCGCCACTTGAGAGCGCGCAGGGGGTGCAGGGGCGGGGCCGCGCGGGACCCCTGAGGCTGCGTTCCCTGCGCGGTGCGCCCAGTGGAGCACGAGCAAAGTGGTCGTGTGGGGCTGCTGGACGCGGGAAAGGGCACTCAGAGACCTCTGGGACGTCACGCGTCCCCTCCTCCGGCCAAGGGAGGCCTAGGGGGAGGGAAATGGGAAGAGCAGACAACACTGGGCTTGACTGAGCGCTGATGATAGTGATGGTGATGAGGTCAGGACTCCCGTTCCTCCTCTGGCTCTCACTGAAGGCGCAAATTGCCCATCGTCTCCCTTTCCGCCAGCAGGATTCCTCCCTCCGCAAACCCTATGCGCTCTGTTCCGCGCTAGGCTGACACTTTGTGCGCTCCTAGGCAGTTAAGACTCGAGGTTCGACTGTCAGGTGGTGCCGACGGCAGGCGCTGGGCTTGGCTTGAGGCGCAAGGATTTCAGCTGGCACTTGATCCAGCAGTTGGGGAGGTCCACCTGTCTCCCCAGTAACCCGACAGTGCCCAGAAGAGTGCCCTGGGCCCTGGATGATAACTGTACCTGACCCTCCGTGGTAGGGCTCCACTAAAGTCTTGGATATCTTCACATTTGCTGATGTTTTTTAAAAAAGTTATTGAATTCGGCCGGGCGCAGTGGCTCACGCCTGTAATCCCAGCACTTTGGGAGGCTGACGCGGGGGGATCACCTGAGGTCAGGAGTTCGAGACCAACGTGGTCAACGTGGTGAAACCCCGCCTCTACTAAAAATGCAAAAATTAGCTGGGCGTGGTGGTGCGTGCCTGTAATCCCAGCTACTCGAGAAGCTGAGGTAGGAGCATCTCTTGAACCCAGGAGACGGAGGTTGCAGTGAGCCGAGATAGCGCCACTGCACTCCAGCCTGGGCGACAGACTGAGACTCCCCGTCTCCAAAAAAAAAAAAAAAAAAAAAAATGCTGACTTCACAGCTGGGTGGAGGCCTCACCTCGTCTGTGGGAAGCATGCTTGGCCGGCAGTGGGATGCAGCATAACCTACCCACCTGGCCCAGCAGAAAGAATTTATTTTTGCCTCCTGCCTAATTTCTTGAATGCGCAAAGAAAACGGAAGCAAGTTTTTTTGTTTTTATTTTTGTTTTTTAATTAAAAAACAGCCTTCAGACTCAGAAAAGTTCGCTTACTTGTCTTTGTTCTTTAGTACCCCGATGCTGTGACAAATGCCTCAAGGATCAAATGTCTGGGGCTGGGCATGGCGTTCAATCAGTCCTTGGTAGAGTAGCTGACTGCCTGAAGAGGGAAAAACAAATAGAAACAACTGAACAGAAGCTGGGCATGTGGAGGCATCAAGTTAAATCAGTGTTAGGTTATGAGAATATACATTTTCACTAAGGAAATATTTGCAGCTATGCAACCAACCAATAGAAAAAAAGGAAAAAAGGAATTAGAAAAGATGTCTAATTATTACTGATTTGAACTTGCTGTGTCTTAATTTTTAAAGTAGTTTTAAGTGCTTACTTAATCCTTACAACTCTTAAGTACTGCTATTATTCCCATTTTACTTGTTGAGGGCTCAACAAGTCCAGTAAATTGACTGTGGATAGCCAGCTGGTAAATGAGAGTCAGGTTCAAATCCCAGACTCTCTGATTTCAAAGTCCATTCTCTTGGCAACTTATGCTTTATACTGATAAGTAAATCATAATTAAGTCTGTTTGCATCCAAAGCTTCACAGTCGTTCTTCCTTTTAAAATAAAAATATTTACCTCATTCCCAACATTTCATTATTTTTTATTTCTGTGAATATTCATGTATATATGAATACATTACACTACTTTTAGAATACTTTAACGTTGTAATACCAATGTCTTCCAGGCGAAGATAATAATTTCACAGCACAATAGACATTTTCTTTGACTTGGAGCGTGTGGTTTTAATTGAACATTTTTTTCCTTGTTCTGCACAAACCTCTATGGCTCTTGGTGCAAGGACGCCCTCTACAGGTTTACCTAATGAAATACACATTGAGAAATATTCATAAAATTTATTTTTTGGTGCAAGAAAAAGAGGGACTAAATTCTCTCCTAATTCAGTTTCGTGAGTGAGGTTCTTCTGCAACAGTTGAGTTTGGTGTTGATAACAATGGTAATCTATCTTGCTATAAGAACATTTTTTCTTCCAGAATAGTTGTTTTCTGTTTGCTTCTCTCCAGCAGAGGACACTTAGAAAAATTATATTTTGTTAGAGATAGATAAAGAAAAATGCTATTTAAAAAATTTGGATATAGCTCTTTTGGTTATTAAAGGGGAGGAAGGAACATACAACAGTCAGCTATTTTTAAGAGTGGCAGCATGGATTTTTTTGTAGGGAGGTCCATGTCTAAGAGATGAATCAGGGCTGACTCTCCTTTCTGTTGTTAAGGACCAGTTAATGTAGCTATTTCATTTATAATTGAGGTAAGTTTTTAAATTTCTCTATCAAAACAGTCATGAGACAATATTTACTAGCACATGATTAAAAACTAGAAATAATGTGCTAGGCAGTCAACTTCATTTTGTTTGAAAATTCTGCCACTTATTTTCCAGTTCATTATGCTTCCTTTCCTTGTGTGACTCCCTCTTATCAATTATGTGTGTAGGCAGCTTCATTTATTTGTTCATTAACTCATTCACTTATTCAACAAAGATTTATTAAATACCTATAATGTGTAAAACAGTGATCTGGATATTATAGTACAAATGAAACATGATCATGCCCTTCAAACAGCAACAGAGCTACTAAAATAAGACAAGCACCTAAACAATCTTAATACAAGGCAGAATGTATTGATTGTTGGCAAGGCAGAAAGACTAGAAATTCATAGAAGAAATCTTGTATCTAGAATTCTTTACATTTGTTCATTCGTTCACTCATTCAAAATCTATTTATCCAGTGTCTGACATATGCCCTATATAAGCCTGGGGGATAGAAAGGTAAGTAAAAAGACAGCCCTGCTCACAAAGAACTCTCAGCCTAACAAGGGAGGTGTGTTGAGAATAACCAATAGAGAGGAATGAATGCCATAATGGGAACATGCACAGGATATTTTGGGACTCGAGGAAAGTCCCTAGAGGCAGACTGGGTTCTGGGAAGCTTTCTAGAATAGAGCATACTTGAGTAGTCTTAAAGGTCAAAGGGAAATGGAGCATGCAAGGGAGAAGATAACACCCATGTGTAGACAGTGGCAATAGTGAGAGCGAGAGATATGAGAAAGAATGGCACCATGCAGGATCTGTAGGTGCCAGCCTGTAGTATAATGAGCCTGAATGGGAGAGGGAGGGAGCAGCTGGGGATGAAGCCCAAAAGGTAGGTAGGACCTGGTCATGGAAGATTGTGCTGAGAACAATCCCAAATAATTTGTGTAGAGACACTGTCCTCAAAGAGGTGAGGTGTAACTCCCCACTCCTGAAGTGTGGGATGTGCAGAGTGACTTCCTTTTATAGCGTGCAGTATGGAAAGTGGAGAAAGTAACAAACCTGGCAAACACTACTTCAACCAAGTGATCAAGATCATTAACAGTGATGAGTCATGTGAATATGTGTGCCCTTGATATGATGTGATGAGAATGTAATTTACCTCTGTGATCTTCCTCCTGAAAACCCAGAACCCCAGTCTAGTCACAGGAAAAATATCAGAAAAACCCAATTGAGGGATATTCTACAAAATACCTGATCCATGATTAAAACTGTCAGTGATTTAAAAAAAAAAAAAAGGTAGTCTGAGAAACTTGTAGCCAAGAGGAACCTAAAGATGCATGACTACCAAATGTAATGTGCTATCCTGCATAGGATCCAGGAATAGAAAAAGGACATTGGGCAAAACTAAGGAAATGTAAATCAACTACTAATAACACTGTATCATTATTGGCTCATTAATTGTGACAAATATACCATTCTAACATAGGATGTTAATAACAGGGAAAATTGGATGTGAGGGGTATATGGAAACTCTCTGAACTATCTTTGCCATTTTTTGCTGTAAATCTAAAACTGTTCTAATATATAAAGCTTATTTTAAAAATTAAAGATCAAGACCTGAATATGTTTTAAAAATCTTAGCTACCAACATTTGAAAATCAGAAGATATTTTAATGAAAAATTTGATCTCTGGCTTCTCTTGAAAATGTAGAGATCTGACAATATTTCCTTTTTACAAAGGGAGAATCAGATGGTGTGAGTAGCGGCTGCCATTCAAACAGGGCTAGCGTGCCCAGTTCTTACAGTTGCACTACTCTCCCATCCAGCATGCTTTGCTCTTTTACTTTTTCATCTAGGCTTCTGTAGGCTCCTGAGTTTGCCACACATATCCTGGAGGAGACATGGAGGGACAGGGAAGGAGAAGGTATCTGAGGAGGCTGAAGCCAGTGCTCATCTGGGAAGTGCGGTTGTTTGGGAACCAGGGCAAACACTGCTCTAGACGTAGGTCTTGTCAGCGTATCAACCATTCACTCACCCAGGCAAGTTGCCAGGACTATCTTTGTGACTGCAGGCATTGGGACTGGGGCATATCAGCTGCACTTTGAGCTGTGTTTTGGAGAAGGGAGCAGATACCCCTGTACTACATTGCTGTGGAGAGATAGCTGCAAGATAGTAAACGAAGAGGGCAAGTTGCCGAGGATTACGCCTAATGCAGTCCAGTTTTTAAAAAACAGACTCTCTACTTATACAACTATATATAATAACTATACATAACTATCTACCTATTCTATAATGTCTGAAAGTTTATATAACAAAATATTTCCAGTGGTTATCTATGGGAAGTAGGAACAGGGATGGGGAATGATTTTCCCTTTATGCACAAATATTTTCTGATTTGTAATAAAATGAGCAGATGCTTTTGTAATTAAAAACCACTTTTAAGAAGAGAAAAATGTTGTTTTATGCCTGCTTCAGTCAGTTTCTCCTGAAGTAAGCAGCTGTCAACACCTAGATCCGCACCTCTCGCTATGCGGCTTGCACACTTCACCACTTAAGAACTGCACGTCGCAACACATGACAGCTCATTACTGAAGTGCAGCAGACTGGAGCATTCCTCATCATTCTATGTGACATTCTTGCTCTTCTTTCTTCACATGATGGCATTGCCAAGCAACCTAGCATATCTTGTCTTCCAAAAAACCATATCCATTATTTTCTGTTCATTCATTCTGTTTGATCCTTATGACATTTAATGAAGATTTTTTTTTAATGATAGGGAAGAAAGGGAAAACAATTTCATTGCCCAATAGTAGAGGAATGAGAAGGCAAATTAGAATACCTTCATAGGAAGGGGTATTATGGAATTAAAATTGATGTTCTGACATAGGTATTTAACCATGAATCTATCACCACAGTAAAGATAATAGACTTTACCTATCATTCCCAAAACTTTAACATAATATACACTTTAAATATGTGCAGTTTATTTGATGTCAACTGTATTTAATTAAACCTGTTTTAAAATGTTTTAAAGATATTTTTTAAAATAGTGTTTCATCAGGGAGAAAAAACCCAGTAAATTGGACTGTATTAAAATTAATAACTTCTTATCAAAATAAAATATTGACAAGCCATAGAATGGGAGAAGATATTTGGATGTATGAGACTCTTACCCAGATCAAATAAAGAATTTCTACAAATCTACAAGAGAAAGGAGAGTCCAGTAGAAAAATGGTCAAAGCCTTGAACTATTTGCCTGAACTATCTTGGTGACTACAGGCATTGGGACTAGGGCATATCAGCTGCACCCTGATTTGTGTCTTGGAGAAGGAAGGAAGCAGATAGCCCTGTATTACATTGCTGTGGAGAAAGCAAAACCTCTGTTAAATGTGATAAGTATGAAACAGCATAGATGAACAGAAAATAATGGTGTTTCTTTAGGTGCTTCACTAAAGAACATACCTAAATGCCAATTAAAACATTAAAAATAACAACTTCATTAGCCATCAGATAAATGTGAATTAAAACTGCAGTGAGAAACTCTTCAGACCCATCAGAATGGTTAAAATGAAATAGAAAGAATATATGAGGTTGGTGAGGTTATGAAGCAAACAAAACTTATATACTGCTGATGGGAATGTAAATTGGTACAACCATTTTGGAAAACTGAAAAGAACTATTAAAACTGAACCCAGCAATTATATCTTAAGTATAAGCCCAGCCAAAAAAGATATATGTGTCTATATATATACAGTCATCCAAAGACATATACAGGTATGTGTCTGTGTGTGTGTGTGTATACATATATGGTCATCCAAAGACATGTCCCTGTTTATAATAGCACTAAAATGGAAACAACCCAAATATCTACTGACAGTGGAATGGATAAAGAAATTATTACGTATTTATAAATGGAATACTACATAGCAATAAGAATAAAAAATTTTATTAGTTTTTTGCAATTAAAAGTAATGGTAAAAAGTGGCAATTACTTTTGCACCATCCTAATAATTACAACATTAATAAAACACCATGTTAAGTTTAAAAGGCCAAAATGTACATACTTTGGCTTTAAATATGATTCCATATTTTAAAAAATCAAACAGGAGAAACTATGATATTAGAAATCAAGATAGTGGTAATCTTTGAAGAGTGGTAATGATTGAAAGGGATATAAAAGAAGCTCAGTGGCGCTTGTAATATTTTATTTCTTGATTTGAATCTTGGCTACATGAGAATGTCTCTTTTGTGAAAATTCATTAAATTGTCCACTTATGATTGACATACTTTTCTATATGCATGTTATATTTTAATAAAGCATTTATTAAAAATGAGAAAAAAAATCATGAATGAGCCAGATGAAAACATGGGCAAATGTACATATAAGTTTAGAATATGGAAGGCCTTTCTAATGAAGATGAAAACCATTTTAAAAAGACACATAAATTTGGCCAGGCCCTGTAGCTCATGCCTATAATCCCAGCACTTCAGGAGGCTGAAGTGGGAGGATTGCTTCAGCTCAGGAGTTTGAGACTAGTCTGGGCAACACAGCAAGATCCCCATCTCTACAAAAAAGTTTTAAAAATAGCCAGGTGTGGTGGCACGGGTCTGTAGTCCTAACTGCTTGGGGACCTGAGGTAGGAAGATCTCTTGAGCTCAGGAATTTAAGGCTGCAGTGAGCTATGATCATGCTATTGCACTTCAGCCTGGGCAACAGAGCAAGACTATGTCTCAAAAAATGTACAAACACACACACACACACACACACACACACACACACACACAATATAAGCTTTTTGATGTGCTGTTGGATTTGGTTTGCCAGTATTAAGAATTTTCACATCAATGTTCATCATGGATATTGGCCTGAAATTTTCTTTTTTAGTTGTGTCTCTGTTAGGTTTTGGTATCAAGATGATGTTGGTCTCACAAACTGCGTTAGGGAGGAGTCTCTCTTTTTGTATTGTTTGGAATAGTTTCAGAAGAAATGGTACCAGCTCCTCTTTGTACTTCTGATAGAATTTGGCTGTGAACCTGTCTGTTCCTGGACGTTTTTTGGTTGGTAGGCTATTAATTGCTGCCTCAACTTCAGACCTTGTTATAGGTCTATTGAAGGATTCAGCTTCTTCCTAGTTTAGTCTTGGGAGGGTGTAAATGTCCAGGAATTTATCCATTTCTTCTAGATTTACTGGATTATTCATATAAGGTGTTTGTAGTAATCTCTGAGGGTAGATTGTATTTCTGTTGAATCGGTGGTGATATCTTCTTTATCATCTTTTATTGCATCTATTCAATTCTTCTCTCTTTTCTTTTTTGTTAATCTGGCTAGCAGTCTACCTATTTTGTTCATCATTTCAAAAAACCAACCCCTGGATTTACTGATTTTTTGAAGGGTTTTTTTGTGTCTCTATCTCCTTCGGTTCTGCTCTGATCCTAGCTATTTCTTGTCTTCTGCTAGCTTTTGAATTTCTTTAATCTTGCTCCTCTAGTTCTTTTAATTGTGGTGTTAGGGTGTCAATTTTAGATCTTTCCTTGCTTCTCATGGGGGCATTTAGTGCTATAAATTTCCCTCTAGACACTGCTTTAAATGTGTCCCAGAAATTCTGGTATGTTGTGTGTTTGTTCTTATTGGTCTCAAAAAACATCTTTATTTCTGCCTTCATTTCATTATTTATCCAATAATCGTTTTGGAGCAGGTTGTTCAGTTTCCATGTAGCTGTGCAGTTTTGAGTGAGTTTCTTAATCCTGAGTTCTAATTTGATTGTACTGTGGTCTGAGAGACTGTTTGTTATGATTTCCATTCTTTTGCATTTGTTGAGGAGTGATTTACTTCCAAAAAGCTTATCCATCATGATCAAGTAGGCTTCATCCCGGGGATGCAAGGCTGGTTTAACATACACAAATCTGTAAATGTTATCCATCTTATAACCAGAACCAAAGACAAAAATCACATGATCATCTCAATAGATGCAGAGAAGGTCTTCGACAAATTCAACAGCCCTTTATGCTAAAAACTCTCAATAAACTAGTTATCAATGGAACTTATCTCAAAATAATAAAAGCTATTTAGGACAAACCCACAGCTAATATCATACTGAATGGGCAAAACCTGGAAGCATTTCCTTTGAAAACCAGCACAAGACATGGGTGCCCTCTCTAACCACTCCTATTCAACACAGTATTGGAAGTTCTAGCCAGAGCAATCAGGCAAGAAAAAGAAATAAAGCATATTCGATTAGGAAAAGAGGAAGTCAAATTATCTCTATTTGCAGATGACATGATTGTATATTTACAAGACCCCATCATCTGAGCCCCAAATCTCCTTAAGCTGATAAGCAATTTCAGCAAAGTCTCAGGTTATAAAATTAATGTGCAAAAATCACAAGCATTCCTATACACCAATAACAGACTTAAAGAGAGCCAAATCAGGAGTGAATTCCCATTCACAACTGCTACAAAGAGAATAAAATACCTAGGAATACAACTAACAAGGGATGTGAAGGACCTCTTCAAGGAGAACTATAAACCACTGCTCAAGGAAATAAGAGAGGACACAAACAGATAGAAAAACATTCTATGCTCATAGTTAGGAAGAATCAATCTCATGAAAATGGCCATACTGCCCAAAGTAGTTTATAGATCCAATGCTATCCCCATCAAGCTACCATTGACCTTCTTCACAGAACTGAAAAAACCACCTTAAACTTCATATGGAACCAAAAAAAAGCTCTCATAGCCAAGTCAATTCTAAGCAAAAAGAACAAAGCTGAAGGCATCACGCTACCTGACTTCACACTGTACTACAAGGCAACAGTAATCAAAACAGCATGGTATGGGTACCAAAACAAACAGAGATATAGACCAATGGAACAGAACAGAGGCCTTGGAAATAATGCCACACATCTACAATCACCTGATCTTTGACAAACCTGACAAAGACAAGCAATGGGGAAAGAATTCCATATTTAATAAATGGTGTTGGGAAAAGTGGTTAGCCATGTGCAAAAAGCTGAAACTGGACACCTTCCTTACACTTTATACAAAAATTAACTCCAGATGGATTAAAGATTTAAACATAAGACCTAACACCATAAAAACCCTAGAAGAAAACCTAGACAATACCATTCAGGACATAGGCATAAGCAAAGACTTCATGACAAACACCAAAAGCAATGGCAACAAAAGCTAAAATAGACAAATGGGATCTAATTAAACTTAAGGGCTTCTGCACAGCAAAAGAAACTATAATTAGAGGGAACCAGCAACCAACAGAATGGGAAACATTTTTGCAATCTACCCATCTGACAAAGGGCTAATACCCAGAATCTACCAAGAACTTAAACAAATTTACAAGAAAAAAACAACCCCATCAAAAAGTGGGTGAAGGACATGAACAGACACTTTTTAAAAGAAGACATTTATGCAGCCAACAAACATATGAAAAAATGGTCATCATCATTGGTCATTAGAGAAATGCAAATCAAAACCACATTGAGATATCATCTCATGCCAGTTAGAATGGCAATCATTAAAAAAATCTGGAGATAACAGATGCTGGTGAGGATGTGGAGAAATAGAAATGCTTTTACACTGTTGGTGGGAGTATAAATTAGTTCAGCCATTGTGGAAGACAGAGTGGTGATTCTTCAAGGATCTAGAACTAGAAATACCATTTGACCCAGCAATCCCATTACTCTGTATATACACCCAAAGGATCATGAATTATTCAATTATAAAGATGCATGCACATGTTTATTCATTGTGGCACTGTTTACAATAGCAAAGACTTGGAACCAACCCAAAAGCCCATCAACGATAGACTGGATAAAGAAAAATGTGGCACATATATACCGTGGAATACTATGCAGCCATAAAAAAGGATGAGTTCATGTCCTTTGCAGGGACATGGATGAAGCTGTAAACTATCATTCTCAGCAAACTGACACAAGAACAGAAAACCAAACACTGCATGTTCTTACTCATAAGTGGTTGCTGAACAATGAGAATACATGGACACAGGGAAGGGAACATCACACAGTGGGGCCTATTGGAGCATGGGAGAGCTAAGAGGTGGATAGCAGGGGCTGGGGGCATTGGGGAGTGATAACATTAGGAGAAATATTTAATGTAGATGATGAGGGGATGGATGCAGTAAACCACCATGGCATGTGTATACCTATGTAATAATCCTGCATGAGCTGCACATGTACCCCAGAACTTAAAGCATTAAAAAAAAAAAGATTAAAAAAAAAAGCCTTTAGAGTAAACTAAATAAGTTGAATCACAGATGTGTAACTGCCCCCTAGTGACAGAATGTTACAATACACTCTGAAAGCATTCCTGCATCATCCAAAAGATCCAAATTAATTAAAAAGTTGGCAATGAAAAAAAATCCTTAATATAAGGCAATTCTTGCCAAATTTTTAAAAAACAGATGAACATAAAATAATTTTTAAAAAAGAGACAAATATTCCAATAAAAATTTGGCAAAGATTCAGGTAATTCACACATACACACAACACTCAAATACATGAAAAACTATGGTCATGTAACATTTTAAAAAGATGTTTAACTTTAGCGGTAATCACGGAAATACAAATTAAAGCAATTACATATTCTTTTTGTTACCTTTCCTAAAAGTGAAGATGAAAATGATAACATTCATTGAGAGTATAAATTGGTGCAGTCTTTCCAGAGAGCAAGATGGCAATTTGTATCAATATTTTACATGGGGATATGCTTTTTTTTTTTTTTTCTATTTCTGAGACAGAGTCTTCCTCTGTCGCCAGGCTGGAATGCAGTGGCCCAATCTTGGCTCTCTACAACCTCCGCCTCCAGGGTTCAAGCAATTCTTCTGCTTCAGTCATATACTCTTTAACAATAATTTTTTTCTTCTGAGAATGTATGAAATAATTAGATATGCATAACATTTTTGTTCAAAACATATGAACAAAAATGTTCTTGGGAAACTTTATAATACTAAAGAGTTAGAAACAATACTCTTATGTAATACATCCATGTAACAAACCTGCACATGTACCTCCTGAATCTAAATTTTTTTTAAAAATCCTTATTTTAAAAAATCTTCAATATATGGATTTGCTTAATTTTAAAATTGTGCTTCAAAAGTAATTAATAGTAAGTTACTAGTAGATGAACAGTGGCTTAAACTTTATTGAATACTTTAGATAAAGTCTCATCAGTCTTTTACTAAGAGATGAGTCTTTTTGTTACAGCTCTCTCAGTCCTGTGGGGACCTCAATGAGGAATGTTGTTTGACACTGGAAGTCGAAGACTTGAGAATATTTTTGTAACACATTTTGACAAAATAAATTCATTTTTTTAAAAAAAGCTTTATGAGACATTATTAATATCAAGAAAGGAGAAATTGTCTTTCTATTTCCTAGGAATTAAGATTTAAACCATCAAAGATCATCACCAAGTCTAACTTGATTTAGCTCATAATAGAACAAACAGCATATATACGAATTGCCTACCAACGTACTCTTATACCCTGAGCAGCATTGAAAAATTAGCCTGATAAGGAAGGAAGGAAGATAAGTAGGGTTTTATCAAGATCTGGGCAGATCTTTCACAAATAAAGCTAACTGCAAGGCCAAGCTGGATATTTCTTGGTTCATTTTAGGAAAGTAGATATTAATATTTTGTAGTTAGCTGATGAATGTTTTGACCAATGTGAGTTAAGTTAGTCTCCCTTTCTAATTTTTCTTCCAAATTATCCTGATCCAACTACAAATTATTTGGGTAATGTAGGCAAAATAAGAGGTTTGGTCTTGCTTATACAACCAGTAGAATCAGACAGACCTTCCAGGAGCATCTCATTCATCTACTCTTCCATTTTGACTACATCTTACTTCTCTAGTACCTTTGTTAATAGGACATGTGCTTCATGATAAAGAACTGGATAAAAGCTTGAATACTGCATGTGACAGATTTTTAAAATTTGTATATTGAGTACTTGAGTATGTAAAAATAAAATTGATCTATATGTGATTTTAAATAAATTTTTAGAATTTGGAAAAGAAACAATGTTTATCAAAATTAAGTAAGCTAGACAATGAAATGCAATGTTGCAGGTTAAAATGGTGTCTAATTAAATTTGTTGACACAGAAAACGATAGATGTTGGTATGAATGCATGAAAAAGGAATGCTTATACATTGTTGGTGAGAATGTAAATTGTATGACCTCTATGGAAAACAGTATGGAGATTTCTCAGAGAACTAAAAGTAAATCTACCATTTGATCCAGCAATCCCATTATTGGGTATCTACCCAAAGGAAAAGAATTTTCTTTTTAAGATAGCCTTATTGAGGAATAATTGATATACAAAAACTTCACATATTTAATGTGTACAATTTAAAGTGTTTTGGCATATGCAAACACTTGCGATATTATCACCGCAATCAAGTTAACAGACGCATACAACACCTCTCGAAGTGTCCTTCTGTTCCTTTGTTTTTGTTTTTGTTCTGTGTATGTATGTGTGGGGTGAGGACACTTAATATAATTGTTAAGATATACCCTCAACAAATTTAGAAGCACACTATCCTGTATAGGCACTATGCTGTATAGCAGATCTCTAGAATGTATTCATCTAGCATAACTGGAACTTTATGCTCATTGAACAACTCCCCATTTTCCCCACCTCTCTGCCCCTGGAAACCACTCTTGTATTTTTTGCTTCTGTGAGTTTGGCTATTATAGATACCTCATATAAATGGAATCATATGGTATTTGTCCTTCTGTGAGTGGGTTATTTTACTTGGTATAAATGTCCTCCACATTTATTCATGTTATCATAATGGTAGGATTTTCTTCCTTTTTAAGGCTGAATAATATTCCACTGTATATATTAAATATATACAACATTTCTTTATTCATTCATCTGTTGATGGGCACTTGTGTTGTTTCCATGTCTTGACTATTATGAATAATGCTGCAAAGAACAAGGGAGTGCAGGTATCTTTTAAAAACAGCAATGCAACAACAACAAACCCAGAAATCCTGTTTTCAACTATTTTAGATATATACCCAGAAGTGGAAGTGCTGAATCACCTAATAGTTCTATTTTTAATTTTTTGAGGAACTTTCATACTGTTTTCCAGGACTGTACCATTTTACATTCCCACCTACAGTGTACATGGTTTCCAATTTCTCCACTTCCATGCAATATTTGTTATCTTTTGTGTGTACGTATGTGTGTTTTTAAAATAATAGTCATTCTAAGAGGTATGAGGTGATATCTCATTGTGGTTTTGATTTGCATTTCCTTGATAATTGATGATGTTGAACATCCTTTCATATACCTGTTGACCATTTGTATGTCTTCTTTGGAGAAATGCCTGTTCAAGTCCTTTGCTCATTTTTAAATTGAGTTATTGGTATTTTTGTTACTGAGTTGTATGAGTTCCTTATGTGTTTTAGATATTAACCTCTAATCAGATTTATGATTTTCAAATATTTTCTCTCATTTCATAGGTTTTCTTTTTACTCTGTTGGTTGTTTCCTGCACTGTGCAGATGATTTTTAGTTTTATAAAATCCCACTTGTCTATTTTTAATTTTGGGGTCAGATCTAAGAAACCATTACGAAGACTAA
>NW_016107687.1:143647-199826 GCF_001604975.1 Cebus imitator | reverse complement strand
TTTTTTTCAGAGGGAATCTTACTCTGTCATCCAGGCTAGAGTATAGTGGTGTGATCTCAGCTCACTGCAACCTCCACCTCCTGGGTTCAAATGATTCTCCTACCTCAGCCTCCTGAGTAGCTGAGATTACAGGTGCATGCCACCAGGCCTGGCTAATTTTTGTGTTTTTAGTAGAGACAGGGTTTCACCATGTTGGTCAGGCTGGTCTCAAATTCCTAACCTCATGATCCACCTGCCATGGCCTCCAACAGTGCTGGGATTACAGGCGTAAGCTACTGCGCCCAGTCTTTTTCTCATGTTTTCTTCTAGGAGTTTTACAGTTTCTTATTTTATGTTTAAGTCTATTTTTTATGTTTTACAGTTTCAGGTTTCATATTTAAGTTTTGCATTTAATCCATTTTGAGTTGATGTTTGTGTATAACATAAAGTAAGAGTGCAATTTCATTTTTTTTTGCATGTGGATATACAGTTTTGCCAACATCATTTGTTAAAGAGATTATCCTTTCTCCTTAGTGTATATGCTTGACATTTTGTTGAAGATCATTGACAGTATAGGCATGGGTTTATTTCTGGGCTCTATATTAAGTTCCATTGGTCAATATGTCTATCTTTATGCCAGTACCATACTGTTTTAATTACTGTAGCTTTATCATAAATTTTGAAATGAGAAAGTGTGATACCTCCAGCTTTGTTCTTCTATCTCAAGATTTCTTTAACTATTCTGGGTTCCTTGTGGTTGCATATGAATTTTAGAATTTAAAAAAATTTTTGTAAAAAATGCCAGCAAGATTTGGATAGAAATAGCATTGCATCTGTAGATCACTTTGGGTAGTATGTACATTTTTAACAAGATTATGTCTTTTAATCCATGAACATGAGATGTCTTTTCAATTATTTGTGTCTGCTTTAATTTCTTTCATCAGTGTTTTATAGTTTTCAGTGCACAAGTCTTTCATCTCGTTTTTTAAGTTTATTCCTAAGTATTTTATTCCTTTTGACACTATTGTAAATGGGATTGTCTTCTTGATTTCCTTTTTGGGTGGTTTGTTATTAATGTACAGAAATGGACCTGACTTTTGTTTGCTGAATTTGTATCCTGCAACTTTACTGCATTAATTTATTAGTTTCAAGAGATTTTTTTTTTCATGTGTGGTGTCTTTAGGGTTTTTATGTATAGGATTATGTCATCTGTAAACAGGGATAATTTTACTCCTTTTTTTTCCCCCCAATTTGGATTCCTTTTATTTATTTATTTTTGCCTAATTGCTCTGGCTAGGACTTCTACGTCAAATAAAAGTGGCAAAAGTGAGCATCCTTGCCATGTTCCTGATCGTAGAGGAAAAGTTTCAATTTCTCATCCTAGTGCATGATGTTAGCTGTGGGTTTGTCATATATGGCCTTTACTATGTTGAAGTATATGCCTTCTATTCGTAGTTTGTTGCACATCTTTACAAAAGCATGTTGAATTTTATCAAATGCTTTCTCTACATCAACTGAGTTAATCATGAAGTTGTTATCCTTCATTCTGTTTATGTGGGTGTTACATGTATTGATTTGAATATGTTAAACCATCCTTGCATCCAGGGAAACAACTCATTTGATTACGGTGTATGCTCCTTTCAGTGTGCTATTAAATTTGGTTTGCTAGTATTTTGTTGAGGAGTTTTGCATCTATATTCTTCAGAAACATTGGCATCTAATTTTTTTCTTGTTATGTCTTTGACTTTGGAATCAAGAGAACACTGACTCCATAAAATAATTTTGGAAGTGTTCTCTTCAATTGTTTGGAGGGGTTTGAGAAGGATTGGCATAACTTTTTCTTTAAATGTTTGGTCGAATTCACTAGTGATGCCATCTGGTCCTGCAGATTTCTTCACTGGAAGTTTTTTAATTATCTATTTAATCCTCTTACTCATTATTGGTCTCTTTAGATTTTCCAATCTTCATGATTCAATTTTGATAGGCTGTACGTATCTAGGAATTTATTCATTTCTTCTAGGTTGTCTAATTTGCTGACACACAGTGATTAACTTTGAATAGTTAACTTACTTGAGATTTTCACTTGCTTCTTTATGTTGTTTAATTGTATTATCTAAATCATTTACATTCAACATGTAAAAAGAAAAAGTAGTAAAACTATTTCACTTCGTTTGAAAATATTTAATTTTTTTCAGAGAGATGGAATCAAAATTTCTTGTCTTCCCACAAATGATGATTGTTTTGTAGCCTGCTATAGCATTATTAAAGGTCAGCTATCAATATATTTGATAAAGGCAAGCCTTACAAAGACCTCTCTCATTTTTCCAAGAATACCAAGGAACTGAATCCTCTCTGGAGCCTTGTTTACAACTTATTATAGTCTACAGAATTCTCTTTAGGCTCCTATCACCATTTGGGAGTCAATGTAGAGTCATGGAAAGAATATAAACTGTGGAATCAAGGCTTCTTCCACTTCCCCTCTCACCTCCTAACCTCCAATTGATTATGTATTTGAGGACTCCTTATTTGGTTAGCTACTTCAGCTCGGATTCAGTTTAAGGAATACTTCTGGCTTCAAAATATCCTGAAATATAATATACGCTTCATGAGTGTCTGTTAAATATATATTGAGAGAGTTAACACAGTGTTTGGCTGGTTCCCTCTTGAAAGTTACTAGTTTCTTTCAAATTACTATAGACAGCCTATGAAAATTTACTCTTAACTCAGGCCTTTCTAATAATATAAACACCTGCAATATTTATCACTCATTTATATGGACCTACATAATCCCAAGAGGCATTTGCTCTGCCTTTTAGAGATTGCAGTAGAAAGTTATGTATATTGCAAACAGAAAGGCATTTGCTCTGACTTTAGGATAGATAATGGAGGTACAGGTCTAGGTTCATCAACCTTAGCAGCACCAACTAGAATCTCAAAGGAAGGAATGTAACTCTAAAAACCTTTCCATATGCTAAAAGAAAAATATTCATAATTAAAAACTTTTACCAAAGACCTTATATATTGTGGAAGTTGCCTTATTGATTACTGACAATCCCACTTGATCATGTTTATGCATCTTTCAAAGTGCTATCAAAATCAGTTTGCTAGTATTTTGTTTAGGATTTTTGCATTTATATTCTTCAGGGATATTGGCCTGTAATTTTTTTTTTTTTAAATAAGAGTTGAGTTCTGCCAGATAGGGTGGCTCACGCCTGTAATCCCAGCACTTTGGAAGGCCAAGGCAGGTGTATCACCTGAGGTTGGGAATTCAAGACCAGCCTGACCAACATGGAAAAACCCCATCTCTACTAAAAATACAAAATTATCTGGGCATGGTGGCACATGCCTGTAATCGAAGCTACTTGGGAACCTGAGACAGGAGAATTGCTTAATCCCAGGTACTTGGGAGGCTGAGGCAGCACAATTGCTTGAACCCAGAAGGCAGAGGTTGTGGTGAGCCGAGATCATGCCATTGCACACCAGCCTGGGCAACAAGAGTGAAACTCCATCTCAAAAAAAAAAAAAAAANAAAAAAAAAAAAAAAAAGAGTTGAATTCTTGTGTTTTGCACTCATTCTTGAGAATACTTAAGATCTGAACATGATACATTTCCTTTCCATGTATGGGAAATCAAACAATACCAGATTGTGCGACTGGCTTTATTCTGATGAATGCTGAAGAGCATTTGTGCCAGTAGTAACCTTCTTCTTAGAAAATATGTAATTATAGAATTTTAAAAGGAGACCTTCAACATTTCAAGGGAGATCAGCTAATTATAAAAGGAAAACCTAATGAAGGGATAATACCTTGGCTGAGTTAACACTAAAAAGTTAGTTTTGTGCAGACAAATCTAGTCTTATCAACTTCCAAGTTGATCAGGACCTCAGATTGTTTCAGGCTAAAAAATACTCAAAACAGAACTGGCATAAACAAAAATGATTATTAATTAATCTCTATTTTGTGTCTTTATGTGTGGTCAGTCAGGCGCAGTCACAAGAAGAGATACAAGAGAAGCTCAGGAAAACAAAATTTACTGTACTCATAGGTCCCAGAAACAGGAGGAGGATCAGCAAACCACACAAGACCACATGTGAGGCAGAGCCTTGGCTATGGCCTTTATTGGAGTTTCCATGGAAGAGGCAGGGGAGGACAAACAGACTAGGATTGGTTGTTTGAATAATTTCAGGGGGCTCCAAACTTTAAGAATAGTCCCTAGCTGCCTGGTACCTGGCCCTGGAATGATTAAAGCAAAAGAATATTGCTTCCCAGGATGTAAGGGTAATAAACAGGAGGTATGGCTCTGAACTGGTTAGTTTGCATATCAGAAGTATTATTTTTGCTATTTCTAAGAATTGGCTTGTCCCCAGAAGGAGCAGCCTCTCTCCAGCAAGAAAGATTTTTAAACTGTCAAAGCATTGTATTTTATAGAAAATAAACACATATAAGCAATACAATATCCAATATGAAAGTCTATCTCTAGAGACTAGAGCACAAAAGTAGCACTTCAAGATATTCCTTTCCTAGTGTGAACTTATCTGAGAAATTCAACTGGTATCAGAAGATTGGCAAACATTGATCCAGGATGATCATCCAGCATGAGATTACTAGATGGCAAAAGAGATACTTCATCTTGGCCACTGTGTCTCAACTATAGCCCACCAGGAAGCATTTTAGAAATATTTTGGTTGTTGAGCCTGGAGAGTACTTTGGGCTCTTAAGCTATAAGCCAGGGATGGTAGATATCCTGCTATGCTTGAGGCAGGATCACAATGGAATAGTCCCAAGTTTACACATCTTCTCATTGCCCCAGTGGAGATTTACATAGATGAAAAAAACCTATTCATACTTATCCAAACCCTAGGCTGCATTTTATATTAAAAAACACTCATTTTTTTTTTTTTTGAGAGAGTCTTGCTGCAACACCCAGGCTAGAGTGCAATGGTGTGATCTCACTGCAACTTTCACCTCCTCCATTCAAGAAATTCTCTGCCTCAGCCTCCCGAGAAGCTGGGATTACAGGCATATACACTAAATTTTCCAGAACTACAACTCTTGTGATAAGATTTTCTGAAAAGTACACTGCCATGTGTGTACCTATGCAACAATCTTGCATGTTCTTCACATGTACCCCAAAACCTAAAATGCAAAAAAAATAAATAAAATAAAAAAAAAAAAAAAAAAAAAAAAAACAATAAAATTCAGTAAAAAAAAAAAAAAAAAAGATTCTCTGAAAAGTGAGAAAGTAAAATTCTACTTGGTTTTGTTCTGATCCTTACTAAGAATTGTTTGTATTTTAGAAAAATTACATCATCATGCCTCTGATTTTTTTCTTTTTATTTTCCTGTATTTTTTAATGCAGAACAGCTTTTGATCTTGTTACCTCCCTTAAAACAAAAACTTTTTTTAATCAAAGTAGACATAAGCATCTCATTACTTCACTTGTGCTCAACACTTGTCATTGTGAATACATGATTTTATTACTTTTTTGCTTCTTTTATTTATGTTAGAGTAGAATATTGATTTTTTTGAAATTATATTTGTCAAAGTAGTATTATTTATGGATTCTATTTGAAGATTATAAAGAGATAATAGCAGAATATCTGTTATAAAAGGGCAGCTTTGGCTCATCCTGTGAAGGCTATACGCTCTATGATTCCATTTATGTGACATTCTAGAAAATCAACAGAATGGGGAACACATTAATTGTTATCAGGGACTAAGGGTTTGAGGGAGGATTTGATTACATAGGAGTAGAATGAAGGAATTTTTTTTGAGAGCGGTTCAATGTTAACTGCTGTGAATATTGACTATTGTGGTAATTTCATGACTATTTGCAGTTGTCAAACATTATAGACATAAACACCAAAAAAGGGAGTTTTACTGTATATAAATTTAAATAATTTTAAAGCTGGAGGACAAACACAAATAAAATCTGGAAAATGAAACAACCAAAATGATGGCATTCAGTCTCATGTTAAGAACCACTGAACTAGGCCTTTGAAACCCATGATGACATTCCTGCCTCCAGAAACAGTTCACATCTCTAGTGAATGAACTACTTATTCCTATCAGGGGCAATTTCATTCTCCTGTGACTAGTGTCAGCTATGTGGAGAAAAAAAATTCTTTTTATTGACTTCATAGTAATGAATGAACTATATTTCAACCAAAGCCAGCAACATATTGGCAGTTAGAATGAAAACTTAGTTTACTTAATAATTCTAATGATCTTTTTACTATGCCATACTGCCTCACTAGTTTTGTGCTAATGTGAAAGAATACTGTGAATTCTTAAGTCTTTCGATTCATTGCTGGCATTACGCCTCTAAAGTAAAATAAAATAAAATAAAATAAAATACCACTACTCACATTATAGTGCCACCTGCGTTTACTAAGGATGCAGGAAAAAAAAGCGATTTTCTTAATAACATTAGCATTCACATTTCTAGAGAAAAGTGTACTGTAATGTCACTTCTCTTGACACAAAATACAAGTCTCTTGTGTTTTTATAAGGTGTTGACAATAGGTTAGTGTTTTGGCTAGGGTGTTAAATGCTTTTTGCCATTTATGGTATATTCTGTAGCCTTCTAAAACTGTTTTGGGAAATTTTAACATGTAGAAATATTTAGTTCACTTATTGCAGGCAATTAAAATAGTTAAGGGAGGAACATTAGCTAATAAAATGTCTTAATTTGGATAATATCCAAATAATAGGTGTCAAAATGATGAATTATATAGCTCTTTAAATTGACTTGCCAAACAACTATTCAACCAATCAAGCTTTATGAGTAAGAAGCAAGAATATAACATTTAGATGACTATTAACTGGCACCTATGCAAAAAACCTGTAATTCAAATTCAGTATGTTTGGCTTTCTAAAAGAAGAACCAAATAAATGTTGGTTTAATAAATTTGCTTCATGGCAATTGACATTGAAATTGAGTGTGAATTCAAATAATTTAGAAATAATAAACAAAATATACTTTTATGTATTGCACACTGAATCTTGGATTTGAAGGCAGGATGACAGTTCTTCATGCCCACATTGCACATTGCACTATCTGTAGCACATAGTCAGCCTTCAAGAGGTATTCCTACTTCAGCTACTCATGACTGAGTGTGCAATTATCCTGGCCACCATCAGTTTAAAATTGGTAGTTTCCATGATTTATCTAACAGGGGAGTGAGTGGGGTAGAGGTATAGATGAAATAAGACTGTCCATGAATATTCAATTAAGATAAATATAAGCTGAACTTTCTCCCGCTAGCTATGATGGAGTAATGGAACTGGACTTGTCCTCCTATTGCAAACAACTAGAAAGTTGGAGTCTCTGAGGGGACCAAAAGTGGGAGGCTGAGGTAACTGGCATTTGTAGAGCAAAGAACTTAGAGAATAGAGCTATGGAAGGAAGGAAGGAAAGAAGGAAGGAAGGAAGGAAGGTGGGTGGGCAGGAGGGAGGGAGGAAGGAAGGAAGGAAGGAAGGAGAGACCAGCAGAAAAAGAAGAGAGAAAGAAAGAGAAAAGAAAGAAAGAAGAAGAAAGAAAGGAAGGAAGGAAGGGAAAGCAAGAGAAGGAGGAAGGAAGGAGGGGAGGAAGGAAAGAAGAAACAAGAGAAAGAAAAAAGAAAAGGAATGGAGAAGAAAGGAAGGGAAGAAGGAAAGAAAGAAAAGAAAAAGGAAGGAGGAAAGGAGGAAGGAAGGAAGAAATGAAGACAGGAAAGAAGGAAGATAGGAAGGGGGAAGGAAGGAAGGAAGGAATTCTACATTCAATGATAATATTCTTCAGTAAATTAATATGAAATTTAAAAATTTCAAACAGACATTGAAAAAATTTGTCACCAAAAGACCTGCATTTCAAGAAATACAAAAGGAAGTCTCAGGCTGAAGGAAAACCAGAGAGAAATCAGAAGTGCTAAATATGTAGATTAAATATAAAATAGTATTTTCTCTTTTAAAAATTTTCTTGAAAAAGAATTGACTCTTTAAAGCAAAGATAATAACAATGTGAAGTTTATAATACATAAAAATAAAGGTTATAACAACAGCACAAAGAATGAGAAGGTGGAAATAGAAATATCTATTGTAAGCTTATTATATGTGAAGTGGTACAATATTATTTTAAGGTGAATGTGTTAAGTTAAAGATGAATATTATAAATCCTAGAAAAAGCCAGGTGTGGTGACCCATGCCTGTAATCCCAGGATTTTGAAAGGGCAAGGCAGGTGGATCACCTCAGGTCAGGAGTTCGAGACCAGCCTCGCCAACATGGTAAACCCCATCTCTGCTAAAAATACAAAAAATTAGCCAGGCACGGTGGCACACACCTGTAATCCCAGCTACTTGGGAGGCTGAGGCAGGAGAATTGCTTGAACCTGGAAGGCGGAGGTTGCAGTGAGCCAAGATTGGGACATTACACTCCAGCCTGGGCAACAAAGTGAAACTCCATTAAAAAAAAAATCCTAGAAAAAGCACCAAATAAATAAATAAATAAATAAATAAAACAAAGAGCTGTAGCCAATAAGCTACTCTTAGAGATTAAATGGAATACTAAAACATAGCCAATTAGTCTAAAACAAGGAAAAAAGGAACATAGAACAGATGTGGCAAACAGAAAAAAATAGCCAAATGATAGATTTAAAGGTAACCATGTTATAAATTATAGGAACTATAAATGTTCAAACATGCCCATGTAAAAAGCAGAGATGGTCAGGATTGTTAAAAGGAAGACTCAATGATGCTGTCTACAAAAAAAAAAGTGTATTTTAAATATGAAGACTCATATAGGTTAAAAGTAAAGGAATAGAAAAAAACATATACCAAGAAAACACTATTTATAAGAAAACTGGAGTGGATTTCTTAATGTCAGACAAAATCAGCTTCGGGAGTATGAATACTGGCGGAGAAATTGTTGAAGCTCGGTGACTGATAAAGAACAGTTCACAACACCATTCTATCTACTTTTGTTTATTGTTGAGATTTTTCATAATAAAACAATAAAATTGAGAAGTGATAAATGTGTTAAGACAATCAAAAAACGTGCGTGCACGTGTGTCTCTGTGTGTGTGTGTGTGTGTGTGTGTGTGTGTGTGTGTGTGTGTGTTTATACTGAATATACTCATCACTTATTTTGGTTACCTATTTTGAAACAAAAATAGCTTTATTGTTTTTCCATTAGCAGCCTTACATTACAGAGGCCTACTCTTTTCTTCTTTTATTACTCTAATTTCTCTTATAATGATTATAATACACACATTTTTTTAAATAATGATACCTAGGGATATTAAGAAGGGTTAATAATTCTCCTGGTGAATATGAGTATTAAGTTCTGGAAAACGGTGGTAGATTTCAGTTTTAAAGAATTCCCAGAATTACTGTATATTAAAACACTGTTTGAAACTCTTATTTTATAGCTATTTTTTTCAAATACTCCAAAACAGAAAAGAATGCTTTTTGTTATTAACAGAATGTTTTTCTTTTTTTTGCAAAAAAAGAGAAGCAATGCGATAAAAAGGCATTTAGTTTACATGACAAAAATCACTTCACAAGAGACGTACTGTAAATAACATTTAGCCCAATATTGAATAGATTTTATCATTTAACTTCCTTTCTCCCTATTATTTATTATTCTTACAAGAATTTCATGCAGTTTATCACAGATAGGTATTATTTCATTTTCAATCTTAGCAAGGTTTTGTAGATAAGCACCTAAGCTCTTCTCATATTCAGACGTTAGAAACAAAATATGTTTATGCATTTTGTTTTCTAATTTACCAGGTATCACTCAAATTTCCACCAGAAACTAAAAGATAATACAATTTTACGAAATATACTGCCTTAAACACAGCAATTTTTGTTACTCAGTAATTTTAACTTTGTAAACTTTTATGAAACCATCCAAAGTCCTTTCGTATGGTAATTCATTAACATTTATTTAGCAAATATCATGTGCCAAGCACTTTTCGTGAGCAGAAACACAGCTTTATTCGTTTTAATTTATTCCCTAATTTGTTTTGACAAGGATTTTAAAAGTGTTTAAAAGATACATTGGATATAACTAGATTGCATACATTTTCCAGCCAAGGACCATCTTACTGTCTAAGTCAGAAGATATCATTGCATGCCTCTGCTCTAACTTTTCCAAGAGCTTCCTTTCCCTCTCAGGAAAGAGCCTATCAGTTGCTTATATTGCTCACATTTGTGGTTCTCAATCCTGGCTGCATGTTAGAATTACCTAGGGTCCTTTTAAAACCTACCCCAATTTAGGTTCTATTTCAACCCAGTGAAGTAGGGATTGGTTGCATCCAGTTGGGGCTCTCCAGGAAATTCCAATGTGCACTCAGGGTTCAGAACATCTACTCTGTACCCATCAAGCTTTACTCAACGCATACAATCTTCCCCCATCCCTCCACCCCCCAGAACCTCTTCTCCTACAACTTTCCCCACAAACCATTTCTCTCAAGCCACACTAGCTCCTCAAGGATATTCCAACACACTGGGCATACTCCCAGATCATGGCCTTGGCCTCAACTAATCCCTCTACCTGAAATTCTTGCAATCACAAGTCTTGCTCCTTCACTTCTTTCAGGTCTTTGCTCAAATTCATCTTTGCATTGAGGGTTCCCTGTGTCTGCTTTTAAACCATCCCCTCCTTCCACCATGCTCTGATACTCCCTAATCTCCCTTTTCTGCTTTATTTTGATTGGCAGCACTTTTCACCCTCTGATTTATTATACATATCATTTATGCATTTGTTTATTCTCTCTCTCTATGTGTCTGTAATCGCCACATCTTCCCACTTCCCAAAACTAAGCGCACTAAGCAGGGCTTTGTCTGTTCCATTCATGACTATAGTCTCAGAACCTAGGACAGTGCCTGACACTTATTTGGCACACAATGCCTATTTGTCGAATTAATCAAGAGCAAACAAAACAACACCTTATATAGGAAAATGGCATGAACCATCTCACAGTAATCCTTACCACAACACTAGGAAGTAGCTACTTGTAATTTTTTTCTCAGTCTCTGTCCTTCTCAGGCCACCTCCCTTACCTTTCTGGACCACCACACATTTTGGGCTCACTCCCATCTGCAATCCCAAATCTGTTGTTATTCTCATATGATGCTCTTGGCTTCACACAAGCATCAGGAGGAAGTGAATGTGGGGTAGGCCACACGTTCAAGCTTGCATTCCCCACTCACCCCTTACATATTAGTACAGATATATCACACTTCGGTGAAGTCTTGGGGAAGAAGAGAAAGATGTTTATGTTAAGGAAGTGCAAAAGTAGACTTGAATATTAGACTTCCTTTTCCTAAAAGTTCTATATTGGTTCACCTTGATTCAAACTGGCTTTCTTTCCACACGGACTCCAGGCTTCAACCTCTTGTTTCATCTCCTCTCTCTCCTGTGTTCTCCCTCATCCCTAATTTCTATTTATTTCTTCATTAAGTACAGTTTAGCCATCTCTTTAGTTAAAATTTCTCCTTCCAATACATACCCTTAGGCCCTACTTGCACTTACAACTCTTCGTTAAGCTCATTTCCTAAATAAAAATAGCTCTCTTCTACCTTAAGAACTATGTTGCCGATCATAGAAATAATTTTTCTCTGTTCAAGAAGTAGTTACATAGGACCAGTGTGGTGGCTCACGCCTGTAATCCCAGCACTTTGGGAGGCAGAGGTGGGCGGATCATGAGGTTAGGAGTTTGAGACCAGCCTGACCAACATGGTGAAACCTGTCTGTACTAAAAATACAAAAATTAGCTGGGCGTGGTGGCATGTGCATGTAATCCCAGCTACTCAGGAGGCTGAGGCGGGAGAATCGCTTGAACCTGGGAGGCAGAGGTTGCATTGAGCTGAGATCGTGCCACTGCACTCCAGCCTGGGTGACACAGCGAGACTCTGTCTCAAAAAAAAAAAAAAGAAGTTACATAAAGGTTGGGTGCAGTAGCTCCTGCCTGCAATCCTTACACTTTGGGAGGCCAAGGTAGGAGGATCACTTGAGCCTAGGAGTCCAAAACCTGCCCGAACAATATAGCAAGACCCCATTGCTAAAAAACACCACCTCTTAAAATTTAGCCAGGCATAGTGGTGTGTGCCTGTAGTCCTAGCTACTGAGGAGGCTGAGGCAGGAGGATCACTTGGGCCCAAGAGTTCAAAGCTACAGTGCATGATCGTGGCCCTGCACTCCAGCCTGGGTAACAAAGCAAGACCCTGTTTTTATTTTTTTTAATTATAAACAAAGAAAGGAAAGAGGTTAAGTGACTTCCCTAAGGTAAAATATTTAGTAATTAGAATTCAAATCTAGATGATCTGTGATACCTATATTTCTTAATTTGTTGATAATATTTTTAAAAAAGCTCTGGGTTAGGTAGACATTAGCATTGCCATTTCACAGAAAAAGATACCAGCTCATCTTGTTCAGCTTTGTTTATAAATAAAAAGACACTGGTCTTTTCATTATCACACTGTAACAGAAGCTGAAATAGCTTACGTTGAAAAATTGTGGGTTTGGTTTATGTAACAAATATAACTGTCATGCTCTGTTTTGAGAAACTATAAATTAAGGGAGGTATGTAATTATAGCCAACAATTTATAGCATTTCCAGGTAACAGGCACTCTTCTAAGCATTCTACATGTGTTAGAGTACCTAACTGATATAACCTATATGGCAACCCCATGAGGTGGGAATTATTATTGTTATTATTATTATTATCCTCACGTTATAGTCACACAGCTAGTAAATGATAGAGCTGGAATTTTAAACCAGGTAGTTTGACTCCAGAGTATGTGCTCTTAATCACTCTGTAATGTGAAGAAACCACTCCTACTTTAAATTCTGACCCCGCCCACACATTTGAGGATTTACTATATGCCAGACTATTCTAAGTGCTTTACATATTGTATTAAAATTTATTTAGCCTGCTATTACAAAATAACTGAGACTGGGTAATTTATAAAGAACAAAATTTACTTCTCACAGTTCTGGAGGCTGGGAGCTTCTTAAGATGCCAGAAGATTTAGTGTCTGGCAAGGGCTTCTCTCTGCTTCCAAGATGGTACTTTGAACACTATGTCTTATGGTAGAGAACAAAAAGGGTGAAAGGGAGCTAGGTAGTTCTTTTGGGCCCTTTCATAAAGGCACTAATTCATTCACGAAGGCAGGGCCATCAGGACCTAATCACCTCCTAAAAGCCCCACCACTTAATACTATCACACTGGCAATTCAGTGTCAGCACATGAATTTTAAGGGGCATTAAGACATATGTCGTGTCATTTAATTCTTACAAACTGCTGATGAGGTAGGCATTATCACCCACATTTTATAAATACGGAAAGTAAGGCTCACACAGCTAAATTACTCATACACACTAATGGAGCAAATAGATGGTAGAGTCAACACTTGAATCCATGTCTTACTATATTATAATATATTCTCTTTTCAGAATATATAGTGCATATAGAAACATACACATACAAATACGTACAAAATACATGGAATCCAAGTTATCAGTGAACTTACATGTTAAAAAAGAAATGTGAACTTTTATTTTCAGTTTTTAAAAACACAATAAAAATGATTAGAACCATGTTTTTCTCTCGGCTTGAGGGAAAAGATAGTGTCCTATTTTTTGTATCTCAACACTAAGTACAGTGCTGGTGAATGAAAGAGCAAATATTCATTCCCATGAATAGGGGTTTACTTCTTAAATCCTTAATTTTGGATATGATGGACTCCTAAAAGTGGGGCTTGTGCTTTAAGTGTGATAGATATTGGAAGTTATCATATAGTGTGGGATATAGCAGGAGAGATAGTGTGATATTTGGAAGGTATTTATCCTCACAAATAAATTAGCTGTAGACATTTGGCCAAATGAGAGCTAGTCGAATAATATGTCTGAAATAAAATAGCTATTAATATGGGGAATTTCGTTAAATAAACTGCTTTTTGGGCTGTGGAGAAAATAATTATAGTCAACATGAGAGTTTAAGATTGTGTGTGTTTTTAAAAAGAAAACGGATAATAAAATTGTCCTGAACACAGGGTAATGTCAACCTGGAAAGAGTGCTTGGAAAAAGTCACCTGATGGAGAATAAGAGCAGTGCTTCTACATAGGTTTCTGCAATGAACCATCCTGGGCAGAAGACTAGGATGGGGTGGTAGGAGCTGTGGTCCCCAAATATGTCCTAATCTAAAACCTGTGGATATGTTACTTTAAATGGCAAAGCAGTCTTTGCAGATGTGATTAAGTTAAGGATACTGATGGTGAGATTATCCTTGTGCATCCAATATCATATCAAGGGTACCTGTAACTGGAAAATGGCAGCAGGAGAGTCAGAGTTAAGGAGATGTAACATCAGAAGCAGAGATTGAGATGATGAGCTTTAAAGAAAAAGGAAAAGATCACAAGCCAGGGAATGCAGAGAGCCTCTAGAAGCTGGAAAAGGCAAGGAAACAGTTTCTCCTCTACAGCCTCTACATGAAATGCAGTCCTGCCTATGCTTTAATTGTGAGACCTGTTTTGGACTTCTGAGTTCCAGAACCATAAAACAATAAATGTATTATTTTAAGACACCAATTGTGTGGCAGTTTGTTACAAGAACAATAGGAAACTAATACAGAAGCCAAGTTATCAATCATCATCACAGTCCAAAGAAGCAGTTTTTAAAGTAGACAAGGCTGAGCAAGCAAAATAATATATCACAAAGAATAAGATTAATAAATGTGACTAGGTAAAATTTCCATATATACAAAATAAAAGACAAATGGCATACTGAGAAAAATGCTTGCAATAAATATGGCAGAAAAGAAATACCATTATTATTGATAAAGAGCTTTTCCAAATTAAAAAAATAATAGCATCCCTATGGCAAAGTAAGCAAAGGACATCAATACATAATACCCAGGAGAGTGCAAATGGCAGTAAGTATATGCTTAAAAAATAATCTCATTTCAGATGAAGAAATGCAAATTGAAACAAGACTGAAATACCATTTTTAATTTACAAAACTGGAGCAGGCTTAAAAAAAAATCATATTTAAAGTTAGCAAGAATTCCAATAGTAGTCTTAGCCACTGCTGATAAAAGTGTTCAGTCATGAAATCTTTTTGAAAAACTATTTACTAATATGTATTCAAAGGTTTTTAAATGTTTACATTGTTTGATCTAGTAATTCTACATTTAGGGACCGGGCTGGTGATTCTTTTGCTCTATACATGTCTCTACTTCACCTCCTCTTTGTCCTACTCTACATGTTGTATGGATTAGATTCACGGACTTCCTTGCTCTATAGCCTCTAGTAGGGTTTAGCCAATAAAGGCATTAAAGGAGCTCAGAGGGAAGAAAGGAGATTTGCGGCTATTTATTCCCCCTAACTGCTCCCTCAAACTTGTAGCCATAGTTTTGTGAGTGGCATCATTCCTCTAAGTCAGTCTTTCTCAAACTTCAGTGCATCAGAATCATCTTGGGGCTTTTTTTTCTGACTCAGTAGGATGGAGACAGGGTCCAGGAATTTGCATTTTCAACAGGTTCCAGATGTTTCTGATGCTGCTGATCACAGCACTACATTTGGAGAAGCACAGCATTAAAGCAACAGTTCCCCTGGGGCAGTCTCTATTCCTCAGCTGAGACTTTCTGTGTGTTCCAGTGACCCTAAAGCCTCCCCTTTCTCCTTCAGATCTAGGTGCAGGTAAGGGTTCTTTGACAATCCCTAAGTGTTTCACCATTCCTTGTAAAGATTGTAGTTATGTGACAATGACTACATGCACAGTTTATTAGAGGAGGATTTTCTTTGCTGGTATATTTGTTTCTTTCTGATTGTTTTGAGCCAAAAGTGTAATTCCAACTTAGTTTTTTTTTCTCCTTTATTTCCAGTTTGTCTCAGCATGAATACCACCTTTCACATAAAATATAAGTATACTTGAATAGAAAAGAGTCAGAATTCTATTCCAGCAATGGAATTAATTCCTTATGTCACAGCCATTTTCTATACTACCCCTTTTTAATACATGGATTCAGACAAATGTAATCCACAAATATTTACTGAGAGCTTGCCCTCAAAAAATTGACACTCTAGGAGGAAACGTAAAACACAAGGATGCAATCTGGGACAGCAGAAAAAACACAACTTGGAATGAAAACTGAGTTGGAGTTAGAGTTGGAGTCTGGGCTATGTCATAATCACAATTAAGCAGTTCATAAAATCTTTTGCAGAGGATATAGTAGAATGTAAATTATAAAGCTCAATTATGTAATCAAGGAATCATGAAAAGCTTTTTCACTAGCTTCTAAATGCTCTGTGGCATGGATAATAGCAGGTATATGTTTACTAAGTCAGTGTTAACATTAGTCTGTCCTTTTAATTCTTCTCCAGTTCAGAACAGACATACACAATGTTCTCACTGCATAAGCATAATTACAAAAGTTTCGGCATATTGATTATGTTAAGAATGAATATTCAAAAACCAGAGCTGATAGTTAAAACAGAGGTGGCATTATTCTTAGAGGGGAAAATCAGAATACCCTGATTCTTAATTATGGTGGGTTTTCATGAAGAAGACTGGAAAAGCTGCTTAGGAATCTAACTTATGGAAAGAAAATGTGCAGTACACATTGGTGTGAGCCAGAGATAAAATGATAAAGAAAAATTATATAGCAGAAAGATGACACAATAGTGGACTAATGGCATCAAGCTGATATTGACTGAAGGATTCAAATAAAATTTGAATGTATGAGAAAATGCAACATCAAATTGAGAGACATGAGCAACCAAAATGCCACGATAGTTCAAATTCTGATATTTTCTGTCTTAATCGCAGCATCCTGATATTCTAATTATCCCATTCTTTCACGCCTACTGAACCTATTTGTACAAATAATAAACTCCAAATCTTTAGTTTTCTCTGTTCTTTCAGAATATCTACCTACTTACTGCAACACATTTGCCTTCCTACCCTGTATGACCCTATGGCCAGCCTTGCCAGTAGTACGCTTGTTTGAACATTAGCCTGCACTCTGTGGTATTTGCCAGTCTTCAAGCACAGGAAATCTCTACTGTCTGAATTCTTTGCTCATACTAAAAAACTGCCACACCTGGCTATAGAATCACAGAACTTTTGCCTAAAATGGTGATAAAGGACACAATAAAAATTCTCTTCCAAATTCCCACCAAATTAACCGGAAAAATACATGAAATGAGGGAAATCATCTATGAACATAAGGTAAAATGAAAGAGTCAGATTCTATTAAGAAACAAAATTATCCTTCTTACCTACCTGTGAAGTAGGATTGAAACATGACAGACTTTCTTCTTGAAAATTATTCATTGCCACAGTGACCATGACTCAGTAACTAAAGTTATCAACATTCTACTAATTCTTAGTTACCTAGGTCATTTATTATCACATAGGGAAGTAATAGGGTGGCATTTTCAGGTATCCAAGGACTCAGAAACCAGATGGTCTTCCCAAATAAATATCCTCATGGCCTACTTTAGGACCCCAAGATATTAATCAAAAATTAGATTCAAGGAAAAAAAAGTGGTAGCTTAAATGAATTGGATTGATCAATAAGATGAATTAAATATATAGAGATAAATTGAATTTATACAAGTGGTGTATAAATTTGAAATAAAATTTTCTGGAACAGATTATTTATACTATTTAGTACAAAGACAATTATGTAGTTTATGGCTACATTTTAAATGCAAGAGAAAAACAAAAACAAAAACGCAGGAGAGAAAGGAGGAATGTCACCAAAGGGAGACAAAGCCCTGGGTGAAATGTTCTTCAAAAAAGGGAACCAAGTTCTTACATTGTCCTTGATTTTAATTATTAGATGGTAATGGCCTAAGAATGGCTTAAAGTAAACAAGATGCTTTGTTTATCAATTATTGCAGAGAAAAAGACCAAATTGATAGTCCATATCTAAGAAGAGGAAAGAGATTACAACTCAAAAAGTATAAAATAAGACATTTTATTTCCTTAACAAGTAAAATGGCCATTTGCTGATTTTTCTGCCCTGCACCTCTGTATTTTTCCGGGAAAAGAACTCTATTCCCCTATCCCCACTGTAATCATAGACTCCAAATGGAGATAATGTGGTTTTTAGACGATCTTATTTCCCCAGTCTAGATAATCTAGAAGTGACTCTTTAATTTAAGCCAAGTCAATCATAGAACCTCATCTTTCTTACCCACTCGCTGTCCAGCCCTGTGCAGAGGCACATTAGACACCTGGCACAAACTGTGACCATCATACTCCTTCTCCAGCATTTGTTCAACTGGATCTGCTGGGAGACAATTTTTTCTCTAAGGACATAGAGCTGAGAGATGTGTGGTGTGTTGTAGGTGGAGGAAACTATCAGAGAGAAGCAAAGAAGGGAGGCAGAGTGAGAAAATACTGGTGGTATTGTCTGGCTCAATGGGTCTAGCTGCACTCATGTAGGAACTAATGAATTTCCATTTGCCTAAGCTAATTTGAGAACAATGTTTACATCTTGTAACCATATACTAAGCGGAAGAATTATGATTATAAATGTAAATGAGCTTAAATCTCTTTAAAAAAGTCAAAGACTCAGATTGGAATGGAAAATGAAATCTAGTTATTTAAAGAAAGATATCTAAAAAAATTACAAAAAAGATTAAAATAAAATAATTTGCAAACACAAACCAGACAGATATAGAAGGCAAATATAATTCAAAGCTGAAAGCATTCAACAGCAAAAACATTGTCCCTTTGTATGAATTAATAGTACACTTCATAGAAAAGACATAGTAAGGCTGATGTAGCTGCCTAAGAATGTCTTCAGGGAACTTTTCTATTTCTGTTTCACCATCCTTGGCATGTGGCCCTCATTCTGGTTACAAGATGGATGCTTTAGCTTCAGACATCACTTCTGTGTTCCAGGCAGAAAAAAGAAGGGAGAAACAAAGCAGAAGGGATGGCATCTAAATTAAGAAAGTAAAACTTTCTAGGAATCACTGGCAGGCTTCTGTTTTACATCTCATTGTTAAGAAGTACATCATACAGCCATCCATAGTCGCAAGGGAGGCCAAGAATTTATAAGCAGGGCACACTGACATCCCCAAATCATAATTTTGTTACCAAAAAAAGGAGAGAATGGAAATTGCATAGACAACTTGTAGTGGCTGGCACATCTGTCAAAAGCAACATAAATTAGCCACTCTCACATCTTTTATAGTCCTCTGGCTTTTATGAGAAAGATTTTTCCTAAACACTCCTTAGCCTGTTTGTATAGCTCCTGGCCTCAAGCTTCCCCAGGGAAGGTGGAGTGACTTCTCTGCTTAGTGAGTTTAGGGTGAGAAAGAGGCATACATAGTTCAGTTGCCTCTTTTTTTCTCTTTACAGGTAATACATTTTGGTCCACTGCACTACGACATTGGCATTTTACAGCACTGGGGTCATTGTGAGGAGGTCTTGGTTTTCCAGATATGCCGGAGTGCTGGGATGGGTGGGTAAGCATGCCTCTTTCTGAGTCTCAGGTGCCATACATATAAGCCACTTCCTTCCACCTGGCCTTTATCAATACTTAGAAGGATATTTAGAATTAGCTTGTCAAGTTCTTTTTTTTTTTTTTTTTTTTTCTTTTTTTGATACAGAGTCTTGCTTAGTCGGCTGGAGTACAGTTATGCGATCTCAGCTCACTTTAACCTCCACCTCCTGGGTTCAAGCGATTCTCCTGCCTCAGCCTCCCCAGTAGCTGGGATTACAGGTGCCTGCCACCACGCCCAGCTAATTTTTGTATTTTAGTAGAGATGAGGTTTCACCATGTTGGCCAGGCTGGTCTGGAACTCCTGACCTCAAGTGATCCACCTGCCTCAACCTCACAAAGTGCTGGGATTACAGGCATGAGCAACCCTTCCTGGCCAGCTTGTCAAGTTCTGTAAAGAAATGGGATTTTGAGTGGTTGCACTGGTATCCTATGTTTAATTTTCTGAAGAATTGCCAAACTGTTTTCTAAAACAACTCTATCATTTTCCATTTCCACAAGCAATATGAGTATGTGTACATATGCAATGTGTGCATATATATGTTGTATATGTATATATACAACATATATATGTATTCTCATCAGACATATAATTTGCAGAGATTTTCTCCCAGTGGGTTTTTTCACTTTCTTGATAGTATCCTTCAAAACACAAAGGTTTTAATTTTTATAAAGTCCAATTAATTTTTTTATCTTGTTTGTGTTTTTGATGTAATGTATAAGGACATATCGTCTAAAGTCATGAATATTTATACTTTCAGTTTTGTACAGGAGTTTTATGGTTTTAGATCTTACATTTAGGTCTTTGACCCATTTGAAGTTAACTTCTTTAGTATATATTATGAGATAGGAATTAAATTGCATTCTCTTGCATGTGGATATCCAGTCATCCTAGCTGCATTCATTGAAGAGATTATTTTTTCCTTATTGAGTGATTTTGGCACCCTGTTGAAAATTAACTGGCCACACGTGTTTAGGTTTATTTCTGGGCTCACAATTCCACTGCATTGGCCTATATGTCTATCCTTATGCCAGTACCACACAGTCTTGATTACTGTAGCATTGTAGCGAGCTTCGATATTGGGAAGTGCAAGTCCTCCACTTTTTGCTTTTCCAATATTGTTCTAGCTATTCTGGGTCCCTTGCATTTCCATAGGGTTAGCTTGACAATTTTTGCACAAAAGCCGCTGAGATTTTCACAAAGATTGCAATGAATCTGTAGAGCAATTTTGGCAATGTTGCCTGTAATTTCAGTTTAAATTCCCTCTTTAATCAAGAGTTATTTAAAATTTTTGCCTATCTTTTTGTTGCATTCTTTTTATTGCATGATTAGAAACTCGGACATTGTGAGTTCTGTTGCTTAGATTTTGTTGAAGTTATCTTTGTTCTCTAATCCAAAATCTATTTATTTGATAATGTCCCATAGACATTTGTATAATCATCTATTGTTTGTGTCTATATATGTTCACACTTTTAAATCATTATTAAATGCTTATTTATTTTTATTTACTTGATATATGTTTATAAGAGGGTTTATTGGTAGTTTCCACTATCATTGTGGATTATTTCCACCATGATTGTGGATGTGATTATTTCTATATTTCTAACAGTTAAAAAATATGTAATTTGAAACTCTTTTTAGACCATTAGGAATGTTAACTATCATATCTTCATGGTCTTTTATTTCTTTTATTCCATTTTTTTCCTTGCAGTGATTAGAGGACAAACTATATCCTCTTCAAATTTTTTTATACATATTGAATTTCTTTTTTAATAATCAATAGCTGAAGTGACTGAACATGCTCTGAAGAAGACATTACACTTAAGTGCTCTTTCCATACCCCTTCTACAGCCCCCTTCTTGGTACTTCCCATCTTGAAATCATTTAGGCTGCCTCTGCAAAACTTATCTTTACATTATATATTAATCATGAATTAGTCATAATAACTTTCAAAGTTTTTATTGCAATAATTAATGCATTTAAAGTGCTTTGTATGACACCTGGCACATACTAATCACTCAGTAATATTTGCAATGATGATGAAAAGTATCAATATTACTGTCATTCTGCACAGAGCCATTCTTCTCTCTCTACAAGGTCTCTTACAGTGACCTTATCTTCAGCTTTTGCTATCACTACTGCCTGGATGAGAAACCTAACTTGACTCTGCCTGGGAGTTCTTTGTTTTATTTTCCATTTCCACTATAGATTACCACTTAAATATTCCACCAGAACATCAAGCTCAGGACATCCAAACTAGATTATCTTCTAACTTCCCAATTTCCATTCACAAAACAAGCATTCTTTCCTTTTACTTATCTGAAATGTTGGGAACATCTTTGCTGCCCCTTTCAACTTGCCCTCAGCATGACAGTTGAGCCCAGTGTCTATGTCAAGCAGGTGCTCATTTAATGTTTGCTTTCTTTTCTCCTTTAACTTTAATATATTGCTAAGCCCTGCAAAAACTTTTTAAAATGCTAGGTCTATTTATCTTCCCCTTTATGGCTGCTTCCTCTCAATGTATTTTAAAAAATCTAATATTGAGTAAGACTCCTAGGTTTCCTCCTTATATTTTGGTTTCTTCTCCCTTCTACTAGTTTTGTAGCTTAATCCTGTTCAAATATAGTGCTAATCATACATTTGTTATATACTACCAAACTGGCTCCTTGCTTTGAACATAAGTCCAAACCACTCAGCCCACCACTCCAGGCTTTTTACTGATATGGATCTAACCTATATCATCCACTTCCTGCTTTATGGACTGTATGCATCAGTTAAAATAACACACTGCTGCCTTCCTGAAAACACTAAACTGCTGCCTTCCTGAAAACACCAAACTCTCTCTTAACGGAGTGGTTTTATCCTTGATATTCCTTCTGCCCAGAAAGCTTTCTTGAAGCGTCTCTGCCTATCAAAATCCTACCCATCCTCCCAGGGCCTTCTTAATAAAAACCACTCTTGTCAAAAAGCCTCGATTCACACACCACATATGATGTGTCTCTTCTAGAAGTCACTGTAGCATTTTGTATGTCTCTTGTAGTGATGAAAATACTTTTGCTTTAAATTACAGATTTTAGGAGTTTTTATCTTAATCATTTACCCAATTATAAGATTTATATTTTTGCTTTTACCCTACTTATATTTTAAGTTTTTGTAGACCCTTCTTAGTGTAGCGTATTTCACAAATTAGCACTCAATAAATATTTGTTAACAGAGACTGTATCATTTAAGGCAAAGCAAAGATAAATGATTATCTCTTCAACACATGGTGTGGGGAAAACTAGATATCCATATGCAGAAGAAAGAAATTGGACCCTTATCTCACACTATATACAAAAATCAACTCAAAATGAATTGAAGGTTTAAGCATAAGACCTGAAACTGTACAACTACTAGAGAAAACATAGGGGAAAGTCTTCTTGATAATGGCCTGGGCAATTGTTTTTTGGATAAGACACCAAAAACACAGGCAGCAAAAGCAAAAATAGCCAAGATTGCATCAAACAAAAAGCTTCTGCACTGCAAAAGAAACAATCAAAACAGTGAAAAGACAATCTATGGAGTGGGAAAAATATTTGCAAACCATATGTCTGATAAAAGGCTAATATCTAAAATATAGAAGAAACTCAAGCAACTTAATAGCAAAAGCAACAAATAACCTGATTTAAAAATGGGCAAAAGACTTGAATAGACATTCCTCCAAAGAAGACATAAAAATGGCAAACATGTATATGAAAAAGTACTAAACATCATTAATCATCAAAGAAATGCAAATCAAAACCACAATGAGATATCACCTTACACTTGTTAGAATGACTATTACCAGAAAGACAAAAGATATGAAAATATATGTGTGGGCAAGAATGTGGAGAAAAGAGAACCCTTGTATGCTGTTGGTGGAAATGTAAATTGGTATAACAGTTATTGAAAACAGTACGGTGACATTTTTGCACACACACACACACATACACACACACACATATATCTCACATACACACAAAATGGGGTATTATTTAGCCTTTTAAAAGAGAAAATTCTACTATTTTAGAAAATGTGAGTAAACCTGGAGGAGATTATGCTAAGTGAAGTAAGCCAGATATAGCAAGACTATACTGCATGATCTCACTCATGTGAAATCTGGAAAATCTGAACTCATAGAAGCAGAGAGTAGAGTGGTGGTTACCATAGGCTGGAGAATGAGAGAAATGGGAGATGCCTGTCAAATGGTACAAAGGTTCAATTATGCAAGATGAATAAGTTCTGCAGACCTAATGCACAACAATGCGACTCCAGTTAACAGTACCACATTGTATAACTGAATTTTCTGAGGGTAGAGCTTATGTATTTCAACCCACAGAAAAAAAGAAAAGAAAATGGTAACTATGTGAGGTGATGCATATGTTAATTTGCTTGATTGTGGTAATCATTTCACTGTATGTATATAGTGAAATACCTCAAGTTGTATATCCTAAATATGTACAATTTTTACTCATCAAAGATACCTCAATAAGTCTGAAAAAGAGATGATTCTGAAAGGATAACTAAGGTCTCTGAAACAAGGCTACATAAAATAAAGGCTTGTTTAAGTACAGAAAGGCTATTTCTATAAGGAAATCTTTGCTTGGAGAATGAACTAGCTAAATACGTCTCTGAATAACACAAGAGAAGCATACACCATTTTTATGGTGGTAGACCTGAAGGAAACATGTACTTTGCAAGAAAACCAGGCCACAGAAACAGCTGTGGCATATGAATAGAAGTCTTTCTGAATATTTGATGAAGTGCCAGAGGTTGCCTGTTGCATAGTTATTTAGAAATATGTGGCTGTTGCATACAGTTACTTAGAAATGTTGCCTCTGGAAAAAAAGAAAAAAGAAAGAAATGTTGCCTTTGTTAATACTGACATAATAATAACAACTTTCAACCACTGCACTGTATGGTCTGAGCAGATATAAGAAAATAATGGAATATAAATCTAGAAATGCAGATGGCAACTTAATTTTAAAGTTCTTTGAATACTGGTACACTTTCAGTCTCTTTCCTCTCTCTGCATCAAAAATTTAGGAGCTATTTTTGGTATATTTTTTATTTTGACCATCATAATCATTTACAGATCAATTGCTAAGCCCTTTTAATAGCTTTTGCATCAGCATCATTTCCCTCCTGTCTATTACTGCTGCCACATTCGTTCATTTGACGTCGTCTTATTTATTCTAAGTAGGCTAGCTAAGCCCTTACCACCAGGGTCTCTTTCCAATCTATACTACTTCCTGCTGTGTGGTTAATTTTCTGGAAGCACATCTCTATGATGGTGTTCACAGGATCAAAACCAAACAAACAAGAAACAACAACAACAAATTACAGTGGACTGCCTACTACATAAAATCCAAATGCTGTAAGATTAGGGAGAGAGAAACAAAGAGAGAAAGACCCAAGAGGAGTGTGGGTACCTCTCTTATTGTTCCTTGTTAGTCTAATATATCAGTTTCTTTTCCTTTGTTTCCTCATTTAAAAGTTAATACTTCATAGGCAGGTGTTGAACAATGAGAACACGTGGACACAGGGAGGGGAGCATTACACACTGGGGCCAGTTGTGGGGGCTAGGGGAGGGACAGCAGGGGTTGGGGAGGTTGGGGAGGGATAACATGGGAAGAAATGCCAGATATAGATGATGGGGGACTGGAGGCAGCAAACCACCTTGCCATGTATGTACCTATGCAACAACCCTGCATGATCTTCACATGTACCCCAGCACGTAAAGCACACACACACAAAAAAAAGTTAACACTTCAGGTAATTCACTAATATTTAGGTAATGTGTCCATTAGATAATTCTTTTTGCATAGCAAATGGAAAAAATACTTAAAGCATTTATCAGATCCAGGGTTGTTACCAGTGTAGAAAAAAACGTATGGATATATGCTCCTGGGGGAAATATAAAATGGAATTGGTTTCATGATCAGAAGCACATATACTATGTAGTTTGGGTTTTTACAGTTTAAATAAAGTTTATTAGAATGTAATTTACATGTAATAAGATACATTCACTGAAGTGTACTGCTAGGTGACTATTTTTCAAAAGTATATAAACACTAACCCAATTAAGATACATTTTATCAACCCAAAGAGTTCACTCACATCCCTTTACTGTCACTCTTTCTCCACGCTTCACCAAAGACAAACATTCTGCCTTCTTTTATTAAGGATTAATTTTTTCTGTTCCAAAATTTTATGTAGAATCATATAGTGTATGTTCTTTTATGTTGAGCTTCTTTAACTAAAACAATTGTTCTGAAATGTGTGCAGATTGGTATGTAGCAGCACTTTATTCCTTACCATTACTGAGTAGTTCAAATGTAGCTCCACTAAAATTTGTTTATATACTCACTTGTTGATACTTTTAAAAATTATTGCCTATTATGAAAAAGCTGTTATTAAAATTCATATGTAAGTCTTTGTGTGAACATGTGGTTTTATTTGTCTTGGGCAAACACCCAGGAGTGAAATTGCTAGCTTATAAGGTAAGTATATACTTAGCTTTATAAGAAGCTTCCAAAATGTTATCCAAAGTGGATGTACCATTTTACATTTCCACCAGTGTTGGATGAAAGTACTGACTGCTCCACATCTTGGCCAACACTTGATATCATCACTTCTTAAAATTTTAGACATTTTTGTAGGTGTGTAGTTATATTTTATTGTGTTCGTATTTGCTTTATTCTAATAACTAGTGGTTGAACGTACTATCATATGTTTATTGGCCATTTATATATCCTCTTGTGAGAGAAGTCTGTTCAAATACTGTAAATTAAAATGTTTAATTTTTTGCCTTCCTATTATTTAATTATGAGAATGTAATATATTAGTTATTTACCAGTTGTGTTATGAATATTTTCTCCATCTGTGGTTTGCCTTCTCATTTTATTAAAGATGCTTTTCCATGTGGCACATATACACCATGGAATACTATGCAGCCATAAAAAAAGATGAGTTCATGTCCTCTGCAGCAACATGGATGAATCTGGAAACCATCATTCTCAGCAAACTGACCCAAGAACAGAAAACTAAACACTGCATGTTCTCACTCATAAGCGGGTGTTGAACAATGAGAAAACATGGACACAGGGAGGGGAGCATCACACACTGGGGTCTGTTGGAGGGTGGGGGCTAGGGAGGGATAGCAGGGGGTGGGGAGATTGTGGAGGGATAACATTAGGAGAAATACCTAATGTAGGTGACGAGGGGATGGAGGCGGCAAACCACCATGGCATGTATATACCTATGTAACAATGCTGCACAAGCTGCACATGTACCCCAGAACTTAAAGTAAAATAAAATAAATAAAAAGATGCTTTTCCGAGAGCAGAAGTTTTAAAGTTTTTAGTTTTAAAGCAAAAGAACAGAGGTGATGCCAATTTTGAAGGGCAGAAGTTTTTAGTTTTATAAGCAAATTGCCTGCAATTTCTCACTTCTTCTTTAATGACCAAAGTTTTAGAAACTCTGGCTTTAAGAAAATGCAAGCCTCAGCTTTAGTTTTCTACCTGTCCATTATTCACTTGGGATGCTAGAAAATTGTAGAATTGGGATAGAATCCAGAAAAATCTTACCCAAGTCCAAGTCCAAGAATGAGACAGTCATTTTTGTTTATATTAATAGCTATGTTTAGTGGGTATATAATATGCAATGAACAGGGTGCTAAAAACTGTACATTTAATATGTAATTTTTACAAGAAAGCCCTACTAAAGAAACTGGATGTGTTAGTCCGTTCTAGCACTGCTATAAAGAAATACCTGGCTGGGTGTGGTGGCTCATGGCTCACACCTGTAACCGCAAAATTTTGGGAGGCCGAGGCAGACGGATCACCTAAGATCAGGAATTTGAAACCGGCCTGACCAACATGGCGAAACCTTGTCTCTACTACAAATACCAAAAAAATTAGCTGGGCATGGTGTCATGCACCTGTAGTCCCAGCTTCTTGGGAGGCTGGTTCGGGAGACTTGCTTGTACCTGGGAAGCAGAGGTTGCAGTGAGCCAAGGTCATGTCACTGCACTTTAGCCTCAGCAACAGAGTGAGACTCCATCTCAAAAACAAACAAACAAACAAAAAAACCCTGAGACTGGGTAATTTATAAAGAAAAGTGGTTTAATTGGCTGATGGTTCTGTAGTCTATACAAGAAGCATGGTGGCTTCTGCTTTTGGGGAGGCCTTAGGAAACACAATCATGGTGGAAGATGAAGGCAAAGCAGGCACATTTTACATAGCTGGAGCAGGAGCAAGAGAGTGATGGGGGAGGTGCCACACACTTTAAAATGACCAGATCTCATGAGAACTCACTCACTAGAACAGTACTAAGGGGGATGGTGCTAAACCATTCATGAGAAATTCCCCTCATGATCCAGTCATTTCCCATCATGCCTTGTCTCCAACAAGGGGGATTACATTTCCACATGAGATTTGGGCAGGGACACAGATCCAAACCATATCACTGGGATTTAGAGTAAAAAAAGTTATATACTAAAAGCATACACATCATCAGTGGCAGAGGTAAAGTCTACCTGACTCCAAAGCCCTTTGAATCTTTGAAAATATGCGGTATCTAAGAAATCTTTCGCTGGGCACAATGGTTCATGCCTATAAACTCAGCACTTTGGAAGGCCAAGGCAGGAGGATCACTTGAGCTTAGACTAACCTGGGTAGCCTAGTGAGACCTCATCCCTATAAGAGATTTTTTAAAAATTAGCTATGTGTGGTGGTGAGCAGGTCTGGTCCCAGTCACTTAAGAGGTTGAGATGGGAGGATTGCTTGAGCTCGGGATCTGCAGACTGCAGTGAACAGTCATCATACCACTGCACTCCAGCCTGGGTGGCAGGGTGAGACTCTGTCTCAAAATAATAATAACAATAATAAGAATAATAATTTCCATTGTTTGTTGCTCATATGTAGAAAAATATTTGAATTTTTAATGTGGAATTTATGTCCCAAACCTTGCTATATTTACTTAATACATACAGTAGTTTTACCTAAGGTTCTTGATGTTCCAAGTATAAAATCATGTTATTTCTTCCTTTATATGTGTATTCCTTTTATTTGTTTTTCTTGCTGTAATACACTGGTGAATTTATAGTACAATTGCAAGTATGATGTATTAGATATGACATGGCATTTCTTTTCCTTTTTTTCTTTTTCTTTCCATTCCTATTTTACAAATGACTTGGCATTTATTTTCACTTTCTTTGAGTGTGACTTTCTGTACTGCAGTAGACGGAAAGCAAAATAGTAAATTTCCCTGACTTCCTTGCACCAGGGTTTCACATTTGATTAGATTCCACCAATTTGATGCACCTGCACACATTTGGAAAAGTGGTGCTAAACAGGAGGTCCCTTTACTTTTCTGCTTTTGACTATTTAATTGCAAACATGGTTATAGAAATGTGGGGGGTTTATGCAGTGTCTGGTCTCCAGTTTCATAGCTATCAAGAGGAAATTGCAGTGGCAGCAGCATCAGCTTCTTGAGTTCTGAATTGCAGCTACAGTGTTTGTTTTGTTTGTTTTGTTTTAACTTTAATAGCTCTAGTGTCAGATTCTTGATTACCGACCTTCCCAATTATGGCAGAGGAGGTAACTCCTCTGGGAGGTCAGTTTCATGGTGTTCGGGGAATCACTCCTGGAGCTCAGCTTATAACCCACTCTTTCAGCCCTTCCAGTGATTTTATAATGATCCTTGTATTAAATCTATTTTAAGTACCTCAGATGGTTTCTCTTTAGGACAGACATTCAACAATGGCCTCAGTAGCCAATAATCAGCAGAGGCAGAGATAAACAGTTAGTTGAAGGATAGGAAATTAAGTCTTTGAAGAGACAGGTGTGCCAGAGTCTCCATCAGAAGAAAAGAAAGCACTATCCTAGTTAGCAGGGAACAAGGACAACAGCTTCAGAACAGGCTGTGCTGCAACACAATGTGTGGATTGAGTTGGTAAACCTCCTCCTTGGGAAATGGCTTCCAGACTTCCATTCTAGTCATCCTTCTCCATACAAATTTTAGTTTTTTAGTGTCTTTTTTTTTTTTTTTTTTTTGGTGGGTGGACAGGGTTTTGCTCTATCATCCAGGCTAGAGTGCAGTGGTGCGTTCGTGGCTCACTGCAGCCTTGACCTCCTGGGCTCAATGTGATCCTCCCAAGTAGCTGGGCACAAGGTTTGTGTCACCACACACAGCTAATTATTTTTAAAATTTTAAACATTGTTAGTAGAGACAGGGTTTCACCATGTTGCCCAGGCTGGTGTTGAAATCCTGAGCTCAAGTGATCCTCCCACCTCAGCCTCCCAAAATGCTGGGATTACTAGTGTGAACCACCCTGCCTGGACTTAACTTTTGTATATAACCAGCAAAGTTTACTCCAAACATCCACCTATCACTGCAGCCTAGGATTGCATTAGTTTTTTTGGAAGCTGTGTCATAACATTGGATTACATTCTGTTTCCGGTTAAAGAAAATTCCCACATCTTCACCCAGGAACTTATGTTAATTCAAATCTACTTACCCTTGTATTTAGGTAGTTGGTGTTTTTCACCCTTGTATTTAGGCAGTTGGTGTTTTGAAACTGTGGAAGGACTGACCAAAAAATTATCTTCTTTCACAGAATTCAATTATTTTTGTACAAAGAAATTTGCATCAATGCCTTTAATTGCTCAGTTTTGCTACTATGGCAACGCTGTTAGTTGTTACTATTTTTTCAGCCATTACATTTCTCATCAACTTCTCCTTCCTATTTTCCAACTGGCAAGTAACACAAAAGTTTGTTGTTGTTCTCATTTTGTAGCTCAAGTTATTATTATTGTTATTATTATTTTTTGAGACGGAGTTTTGTTCTTGTTGCCCAGGCTGGTGTGCAATGGCGCAATCTCTGCTCTCTGCAACCTCCACTTCCTGGGTTAAAGTGATTCTCCTGCCTCAGCCTCCAAGTAGCTGGGATTATAGGCATGCGCCACCATGCCTGGCTAATTTTGTATTTTTAGTAGAGATGAGGTCTCGCCATGTTGGTCAGGCTGGCCTCAAACTCCTGACCTCAGGTAATCCACCTGCCTCCATTTCCCAAAGTGCTAGGTTTACAGACATGAGCCATCATGCCTGGCCAGGTTATTCTGATAGATCATTTAAATATTTCTCCTAATGAAACTAATTGTAGAGAGAAAAGTTAAATAGGCCTGAGTACTATCCCATCTACTAGCTTTGTGATGTTGCAGAAGTAAATTAAACTCTTTCTCAATTTCATCACCTGTATAAAATAAGAATGTTGATAACTTGCATCTAGTATTGAATACGGTTATTTTAAAGTTCAGTGACATCATAGAAGTGCCAAAGGAGTATTGATATAAAACAAGAAAAGTGGCCAGAGATCCTAAATTGAGTTATAATCAAACTAGCTTCTCTTATTCTGCTACTTTTTTCCATTAAAGCATAGTTCCATAGTATAGAGACTTGGTCTGGAATTTAGGATACCTGGGTTCCAACCCTAATTTTCTCACTAACTAGTGAATAATGTTTGACAAGTAATATAACCTAATAGGCTTTATTTCCTTAACCAAAAAATATACCGTAATAGGATTTACCTACATACTTTTTAAGATGCCTCTCAGCTCTCTGAATTTTAGAAAATCTATCATACTGGCCCACACTCAAGAATCACATAAATCTTATTTGCCCTTTTAACTATATCAAGGTACATCTCTGGTGGCATTTATGATTATTTTATTTATGATATAATATTTAGGCTGCATTTCAAATAGAAGCAGTGGTGCAGTCCTTATAAGAGCAAACGGCTTTTCAAGGAGTCCTAAAATACCAAAGTGAAACCAAAAGCTTTCAAGTAATTCAAGTAATTCAAACAACCATTTTTACTAAACTGGAAAGAATTTTGTACTCACTGAATATAAGTTTTATAACTCAGGTTCCCAACTATGGTACTAAAGACTTTAATAATAATAATAATAATGCATCCTGCTTAAATAAAAACAGTTAACTTTTAAATATGAAATTTAAAAGATGCAGATAGTATCAATCAATTTTTTCTTTCCTTTAGAAAAAAGTGTACCACTTGAACTTTTATGCCAAAAAATCCAAATGCTAAGAAGTGAACCTAAGTAAATACGAGCAATAGAAAAGAATGACAGACAACTTGGGGCATTAATTCCAGTTCTTCTTATGAAGCATATTTTTATTGAAAACATGATTAAAGATTTGACAAAGTAAATTTTTATGACCCCACTATGGTAAAGCAACTTTTAAAATTTTTGTTTATTACTTCTTATAGGCATATATTTGAGTTCCTTAACCTTTTGAGAATCATCAGCCTTAGGTCTTTGTACAGAGTCCATTATCCATTGGGAGAGTATATGGTTGAGGAGAGTCTTCTGGAATGTAGCTTAAAAGCTAAGAGGTATCACTTTCTTGCTTTTCCTCCATCTGACTGTCATCTTGTTCTCAGTTTCCTCTGCAGGCTCTTTCTCATCTCCTCCAACTCTAAATGTTGGGGTACTTCTGGAATCAGTTATCAGATATTTTCTCTTTTCTATCCTGCTAATTTCCATGGCTTTAAATTTCATCTTTCTGCTGCTGACACACATTTATGACTTTAGCCCAGAGGTTGCCTCTTGAACTCCAAGCTCATGTATACATTTTCCCCAAACTCCTTTTCTTGGAAGCCCCAAACATCACATGTTCAAATGAATCCTGTGAGTTATCTAAAGACTTACTGTACCCCAGGCAGCTACATCTCAGTAAATGGCAACTCCGTTCTTCTGGATGCTCAGCCCAAAAGTCTTGAAGTCATTCTTGATTGCTTTGTCTCACATCCACAATCTAATTTGTAAGGAAGTCCTTTAAAATACATTCAGAATCCCAATACTTCTCACTTCGCGCTACCATCCTGCTCCAAATCATACTCTGTTCAACCTGGATTATTGCAATAACTTTCCAACTTGTCTCTTTGTTTTTCGATTTCCTCTTCTAATGTCTACTTTGGACACAAGAGGTCTTAAGATGTAAATTATATCACGTTGCTCCAGTCCTCAATGCCCCCTCCCCCACCAAAGCTTGCCATCTTATTCAGAGTGAAATCTAAAGTCTTTATCATGGCTTAAAAGGCCCTACAAGATCTGCACTTCTCCTCTACCACTGATCTGATCTTATTGCTCATGGCTAGTGCCCCACTCCCCGTCCTATATCAGTGATATTGGCATCCTTTCTATTCTAAGAATAATCCCATCTTGCACATTCCCACTCTGGGGTTTTGCCCTTGCCAATCCCTTCTCCCGTAGATGTCCACCTAGCTTACTCCCTCACTCTCTTCAGATACCTGCTAAAATATAACCTGATCAGAAGGGTCTTCCTAATCATCCAAATAAAATAGCATCATTCACCTGAAGCCTTCACTTTCTGTCCCATTATACCTTCCTTTGTCTTTCTTTTTATCACCTATCTCTGATATATTACATATTATTTACTTAATATCTATCTTCTTCAGCTAAAATGTAAGATCTAGGATGTCTATTTTATTCATTGTTATATTCCCATCACCTAGAGTGCCATGATATTTGTTGAACAAATGAATAAACAAAACAGATAGTCTTAACCAAATAGTTAGACAAAATGTACAGGGGCAGATAAAAGTAAACATGCCATTCATTGATTTAATACAGTGAAAACAACTGAACTAGAGTTATATATGGCAGAATCTCACAAAATATCGAGCGACAATGTAAGTTGCAGAAGACTATGTAAAATGTGATATCATTTGTACAAAATATAAACAAAATATTTTATACACATGTCGTGTGTATGAGAGAGAGGAGGAAAGAGAGAGAGAGACAGAGAGGAAAGAGATGATCCATAGGAATGACAAATACCAAAATTATACTACAAAATAACTGGTTGTTAACTGAGGGGGTTGGTAATGGGCATGGATAATGACATTACTCTTAATGTTTTGAATGTCAAAACCAAAAAAATTAGTTATGTAGACCATACTGAAGACTCCTTAAGGGGCCACAGGAGAAAATTTATATATCATACAATACAACCAAATACAGTTCCCATTACCCACCTTTGTTTTGCTTCAAAAACCTTCTGCACTACCAGGAATCTGGTCTCTCTACCTTAAAAAAAATAAATAAAAATAAAAACTTATTTTGGGAGATTTCAAACATGTAAAAAAGTAGAGATATTAATACATTAAATCCCCATGTACTGGGATTTCTGCTTCCTGTCAAAATGGAGTAAGAGAGACTGGATTTACTCTGTAGCCTGAAACAAGTTTCAAGACAATGGGCAACAAAGGACAGTGACCCCCTACAGGGGAAACAAATAAGGTGAGGCTAAGATTGTCCCAGCTTATTGTCAGGAGAGATGTTTCAGGCTGTGTAGCAGAAAGGAGGAGCCCAATGACCATTGCCATTTATTGTAAGCCTGTTCTTTAAGGCCAAATGAACAATGAAAGGATACACAACACTCAGAAATTTTCCTCTTGTGTGAATGGGCAGAAAATGCTCTAATTTAGAGGCAGGCAGCAGAGGTCAGGAGCAGGTCTTAGCCATGGGCAATGGAAGAAGCAGCTTTCTAGCCCATCAACCAAAACTAATATTGGCCCTCTCCCCTTCTACCCCCTTTGTCCTTTAAGAAGGCTTAAGCTTCTGAGAAGAACAGACAAGAAACATCAAGGAATAAATAAACCGAAGTTTAAAAGTCTTATTAAACAAAACCCTGGTGATTCTTGATGCCTGTTTCATATGAAGTTCTCGTACAACAAATAAAATAATATTTAAAGAAAGGTTTCTGTTAGTAAGAATGCATAATCATAAACGGAGGTGCTCAGACCTTTTTGTTTATACCACTGCTCATATCATATGGGACAGGAAAGCATTGATATTAAAATGCTTTCTGCTGCTTAATGAAACCAAACCTCTAGAGCACCCTGAACCGATCTTCTTTGCAGAAGTATTCCTTAAAATTCATGCTCAATTTGTAGACTCATATTTTTCACTTATTTTTATAAAATCCAACAGGAGGCCTACTCCTAATGTATTTCTTTGTATATACCTCAAAGTCTTCCTAATGCCATTTTGTGACATGTGGTGTCTCTTTACTGTTTATGCAACACATTTGTACGGTATTGAATAACGTGCATAAGACAGTAAGCTAGGAGACGGGATGGATGCAAATTTCAAAATGGCATAGACCCTTATCTTAAGGAATGCAGAGTCTAAGGGGCAAAATAAAGCATGTGTATAACTATAATAAAAAGTAAAATAACAAATACTATAAGAAAGTGTTCTCAGAAAGTTTTGGATTCGGAAGAGATCTAAATGGTAAAGCAGCTTTACTCATTTTAGAGATGAAGAAACTGAAAGCCAAAAGACAAAATGACTCATTGCATGCAGTACATGGGACAGCACGGTGGGTTAGAAAGAACCGTGGACTTAAGGGTCAGACAACCTGGAATGATTTTGAATTTCAGTCCTTGCTAGCTTGCACAAAGGACAAATGATAGAGCCTTCTATCCTGGTTGAAGATCAAATGAGACAATAAACGAGTTTTATAGGCTATGAGGCAAAATTAAAATGTAAAATATTACTACAATTAATTGTAAAACTGGGAAGAGAACCCAAACCTCCTAATTTTCAGCCCCTTGTCCATCATGTATTAAAGTGAAATGTTTTCTCATGACTTTTACTTAACAATTTAGGCAATTCACTCACTTGCATAGTTAGAGTGGAATATAATTATCAATCATAGCATACCATACATATGTTGTTTACTTGAGTCCTATGACAATTCCCCACCTGTTTGAGTTATATATAGAAAAATAAAACAGATGCTCTCACTACAAAACTTTCTTGGCTAATTCTTACAGTAACATAGGATAAAAATTTTATCCAACATTTCTCAATACCATGTTGTATTTTGAGGCTGTTTATTCTGGTTTCCCCCTTATAGGCAGTGTTAGTGTTGAGGAATGTAAAAAAGAAATAAACATCAGGAACTTTGTACATCAAAACTAGTGAACACATCCTAAAGGCATTTTAAGAGAAGTGATAACATCAATATAATATTGTGCTACTTCTTTGATCTGCTAAAGAGGTAAGCGATATAATCAGTTTTATATTTTTGAGTTTTCTTCCAGGTGTTGCATGTAGCAATAAAGCTAAGAAACAGGTTAACTGTAAAAGCCTTTGACCTCTTCTTCACCCCATTACAGATGTCTTCCTCTTCAGGGTGGGTGAGAAAGGAGGGAACTAAGTTATTTTTACCACCAATTACTGTATGATTCAACTAAAGTATTCAAGGTTGATATGGTATAGCAGAAAGAACAAGGAATTTGGACTCAGAGGTCTTGGGTTTCAGTTTCTCGTATGTCTATTGAGACTTGAGTCAAGTAACTTTTCTAGCTTTCAGTTTTTTCATCTGTAAGAGATGAAGACTAATACAACCTACCCAATGGGTTGTCAGATGAATTATATAAAATTATATAAATTAAATGATTTAAGGCAGCTAAAAAGATGCATATCATATTAGGAAGATAAAGGAAACTTTAAAAACATCTTAAATATATTTTTTTCTTTTTTTCGAGACAGTCTCTGCTCTGTCAACCAGAATGGAGTGCAGTGGTGAAATCACAACCCCCTGCTGCCTTGAACTCCTGGATTCAAGCGATCCTACTGCTTCAGCCTCCCAGGTAGCTGGGATTCTGGTGCACAACACCATGCCTGGCTAATTCTTCTTTTATTTAACTTTTTGTAGAGATGGGGTCTCGCTATGTTGCTCAGGCTGGTCTTGAACTCCTGAGCTCAAGTGATCGGCCTCCCAAAGCACTGGGATTACAGGCATCAGCCACCATGCCTGGCCAAAATAAAAATTAAAAAAAAAAAGATTTTAAAATGAGGCACACAAAAATAAAGCTAGGAAATTTAGATGGACTCAGCAGTGAGGTTAATTTATAAAACGTAGGCTATGTAGCCCTATACACTTGCTCTCACTGGACAACAAATTTGAGTAAAAACTTCTTAGCTGTCATCTCAAAGGGGTAAACATGGCAAGTCACCAAACAGTGTTTATCTGACAAAGGAAAACTTAAGACAAAATAAATTTGACAGAGTTTATTTAAGCAACATAATAATTAATGAGTCGGAAAGCATCTAACCAAAAAGAGTTTATGATCTCCACTCTAGCAGTCTAAGCAGGGAGGTTTTGTTTGTTTGTGTTTTGCGGTTTTTTTTTTTGGCTCAACATGGAAACAAAGTAAAGAAATTACCTGATTGGCTACAGTTAAGCATCGGCCTTATTTGGGTATGGTCTGATCGGAAGTCTCTAGTTATATATCTAGTTATATATCAGCTGGTTGGATGTTTGTGATTGGCTGAAGCTGGTGTTTTTTTTTTTTTTAAGTTAGTTACAAGATCTGCTTCCAGTTCAGTTTCAGTTTGCTTATATAAGAGCTCTAGGTACTGAGACAGCCTCAGGCTAATGGCCTCCTTCTTGCTTTTTTTTTTTTTTTTTTTTTTTTTTTTTTTTTGAGACTCAGTCTTGCTCTGTTGCCCAGGCTGGAGTACAGTGGCACTATCTCGGCTCACTGCAACCTCCGCCTCCTGGGTTCAAGCGATTCTCCTGCCTCAGGCTCCCGAGTAGCTGGGATTACAGGCACAAGCCACCACACTTGGCTAATTTTTGTATTTTTAGTACAGATGGGCTTTCACCATGTTGGCCAGGCTGGTCTTGAACTCCTAACCTCAAGTGATCCACCTGCCTCAGCCTCCCAAAGTGCTGAGATTATAGGCATGAGCCACCGCATGGGCCTAATGGCTTCCTTCTTATTTGCTTGAACATATCCATAAAGTTAAAAACAAATTAGCAGTTTTGTGATTCCTCAAAAAGTTCAACATAGAATTACCATATAATCTGCAATTCCACTTTGAAGTACATACCTAAAAAAATTGAAAACAGCTATTCAAACAGATACTTATATGCCAGTGTTTGTAGTAGCATTCATTATTCACAATAACCAAAGGTGGAAACAACCAAAGTGTTCATCAACAGATGAATGGATAAATAAATAAAATGTGGCATATTTATACAATGAAATATTATATTATTCAGCCATAAAAAGAAGTGAAGTACTGATACATGCTGCAACATGTATGAACCTCGTAAACATTATGTTAAGTGAAAGGAGCCAGATACAAGAGGTCATGTAATGTATGATCCCATTTACATAAAATATCCAGACGAGTTAAGTCCCTAAAGACAAGAAGTATACTAGTAGTTGCCAGGGGCTGGGGAGAGAGGAGAATAGGAAGTGGCTGCTTAATGGGTTCTGGATCTACTTTAGAGGTGATGAAAATGTTTTGGGACTAGATAGAGGTGATGGTTGTGCAACATTATGAATGTACTAAATACTACTAATTTATACTTTAAAATGATTAATGTTGCCAGGCATGGTGGCTAACACCTATAATACCAGCACTTTGGGAGGCCAAGGTGGGTGGATCCCAAGGTCAGGAGTTTGAGACCAGCCTGGACAACATGGCAAAACCCTATCTCTACTAAAAATATAAAAATTAGCCAGGTATGGTGGCATGCACCTGTAGTCTCAGCTACTCGGGTGGCTGAGGCAGGAGAATCGCTTGAACCCAGGAGGCAGAGGTTGCAGTAAGCCGAGATGGCGCCACTGCACTCCAGCCTGGGCGACAGAGCCAGACTTTGTCTCAAAAACAAAATAAAACAATTAATGTTATGTGGATATCATTTCAGTAAAAATTAAAACAACGACAAATGAACTGCTCTAGAAAAATATAACTGTTTCTAATAACGGGACCAGAAACGACATTCTTTAAGGAAATGTACTCTCAGCACCCAGCCATCCACATTAAAAAATAATAATAAATTAAGGTTCTGAGAGCCTAAGATTTGCCCTAAATCACATAACTTGAAACTGTAAACCTTTGGTTCCTGGTCAAAACGTTGCTGACCCAAAGGGCTGAAATGACCAATGACTGTTTACCAAGCCCCTTGATCTTCATTAACTTTTAATTGGGATTACTTAATGCCTTATGCAAAGTTTGACCGTTTCCATTTTTTGTCTATGGAGTAGCATTTCCTTTAATTGCTATTGCATAGAATTATCAGGAGCCATGCTACTGAAATGGCTGCACACAATGCTTACCTTTATAATACTGACTAACATTTGCTGAGTGCACACTGTGTATTAGGTATGGTGCTAGGCATTATGCAGATATAGTCTTATTTACTCCTTAAAATAGCTTGCTGAGGAAGTTTTATCACCCCTCTTCTGTTTGTACAGAAACTAAAGTTTGAAAGGATGAATTGACTTGCCCAAAGTCACAGGCAGAAGTATAAATGGTTCAACAGTCCCTATAGGAGGTCATTTAAAGGTTCATAAACTTCTATGTTCATGACCTCTAGGTTCACTGACTGCTATGATTCCTAACAGAGAAGCCAGTATGGTATAAAGCAAATATTGAACCGAGAATGAAAGTAAGAGACAGGGCTGGGTCCACATCTAGTTTTGTTTAACTCCAAGGCTCATAGCTTAACCACTCTGCTACATGGTGACACAAGTCCGCTAAGTTTATAATAATTTTAGTCCCCACCCAGGTAATTATGGCAATAAAGTCTGGGTCATCATCATCATAGCCACTATAATTTACTTTGAAAAATTCTCTTATAAGTGCATAACAGTCATAGATTCAAGAACATTTGTAAATCTTAAAGGCTCAATGATTAAAGGACAAGTGACTGTCCTCCACATAAAAGCTTTTTTTCTTTTGAGAAGATGGCAAGCTTTTGCTAGGAAAAGTAAAAATTAGGGTTAGTATTATTCTGCTGTTTGATTCTGCATATTGAAAAGCTAGTATCTATGCTTTTGTTTTTTTTGAGAAGGAATCTCACTCTTGTTGCCTAGGCTGGAGTGCAGTGGCACGATCTCAGCTCAGCTCATAGCAACCTCCACTTTCCTGGGTTCAAGCGAGTCTCCTGCCGCAGCCTCACGAGTAGTTGGGATTACGGGTGCCCGCCACCACGCCTGGCTAATTTTTTTTTTTTTTTTTTGTATTTTTAGTAGAGATAAAGTTTCACCACGTTGGCCAGGCTGGTGTCAAACTCCTGACCTTGTGATCCACCCGCCTCTGCCTCCCAAAGTGCTGCGATTACAGGCGCGAGCCACCGTGCCCGGCCGGATCTATGCTTTTGGCTAACATTTTTTCTGTACTGCGGGGTAATATAATAGGTAAAATAACTCATTCAACAGAAAAAAACATTATTGTAGTATTTTGTAGCTACTAGGATCGAAGAACTAAAGAATTGTCTGTCTGCCAAGGTTTGGGGAAATGGGAAAATAGGAAGAGATCTTTACCACACGGGGCACATTTCAACTCTCTGGGATTCGTTTCCTACTCTGTAAATGGAAGAGTTGGGTTTCCAGGTCTTTTGTTTGTTTTTTTTGACTTTGTGTGAAGGTTTCTCCACCTCGCCTGGCACTTGTCTCATTTCAAAACATTCGTCTCATACTATCCTCTCTTTGCAATAGTTTAATTCATTCAACAAATATTTATTGAGTTTCTACTAGTATCATGAATAACAGAAGCAAAGTTCCTCCACACATGAAGCTTATTATAGCCTAAAAGGATAGGACAATAAATAAATTTGAAAATAAACAAATACAAATATTTATTAATAAATAATAAATAACTATTGGTTGGAAAGGTACTAAGAAGGAAATAAATAGGGTCATGTGTTATGGTCTTTGAGAGTCTTAAAATGAAGCAGATAAGCTCTTTCACTTTCAAAAATGCTGATGTTGTAAAGTCATTAGGTTTCAAAAAAGGAAAAAGATAATGTCTTTCAATTAACTAATGAACGAACAGCCATTACTCTAGAAGAAAATTGTATTGTGATTGGTGTACTCTGCATTTTCTCGGAATAGGAGAGGAAACGCTTCTGAAAAAAAGCAGCGAGAGAAAGTCACCTATTTATTTATTTATTTTTTTGTAAGTCAAGCGAAAGACGAACTGAAGTCAGACAACCTGAAGTCAGACGGGAAGGCTGCCCATCTAGTCTGGCTAGCAGAATTTCTTTCAGTTCGTGTAGGCTCCCTCGGTAGTGGGAATCCAGATACAAAGAAAACTTATGCCATGAACTTCAAGGTGGATTTCAATTATTACTGCCCAGTGGCAGGAACCTAGGATGGAGAAGTCAAGGTGTGGTTTAGTAAGAGACAGCTCCTGGGGATGGCACTTGGAAGGGCAGGGCAGAGAACAGTCGGAGATGGGACGGAGAGGAGGGCGAGAATGCGCCGACACCTCAAGGTGAGAGAGTAGACCCAGTCTCTGCCGTGGGAGCCGCTCACTGCTCAGGTGGCTCTTTCCCGCTCAGGTGAGCTCCTCCCGCGCCTCCCATTGGCCGAGACGCCCGCGGCGCTGGGAGGGCGACGCAGCGCGGTCTAGTTCAGGGTCTAGGGCGGCGCGTCACTTCCGGTAGCGCGGAGCTTGTAAAACACCCTGGAGAGAAAATGGCGGCGGCAGCGGCTTCGGCGCCTCAGCAGCTCTCGGATGAGGAGCTTTTCTCTCAGCTCCGCCGTTACGGCCTGTCTCCTGGACCAGTGACGGAGAGCACCCGCCCGGTCTACCTCAAGAAGCTGAAGAAGCTTCGAGAGGAAGAGCAGCAGCAGCACCGGTCGGGGGGCCGCGGCAACAAGACGCGGAACAGTAATAACAATAACACGGCAGCCGCCACGGTCGCAGCTGCGGGACCAGTGGCGGCAGCGGCCGTGGGGATGGGGGTCCGGCCGGTCTCGGGCGACCTCTCCTACTTACGGACCCCTGGGGGCCTGTGTCGAATCTCGGCCTCTGGCCCGGAGAGCCTCCTGGGAGGGCCCGGGGGCTCCTCCGCCGCCCCCGCGGCTGGCAGCAAAGTGCTGCTGGGCTTCAGCTCGGACGAGTCGGACGTGGAGGCCAGTCCCCAGGACCAGGCCGGCGGCGGCGGGAGGAAAGACCGGGCTTCGCTCCAGTACCGCGGGCTCAAAGCGCCGCCGGCGCCCCTGGCCGCCAGCGAGGTGTCTAACAGCAACTCCGCCGAGCGAAGGAAGCCCCACTCGTGGTGGGGGACCAGGAGGCCGGTGGGCCCCGAGCTGCAGACCGCGCCGGGGAAAGATGGAGCATTGGAGGACGAGGAAGGGGAGGGAGAGGACGGTGAGGAGAGGGACCCGGAGGCCGAGGAGCCGCTCTGGGCCAGCCGGACCGTGAATGGCAGCCGGCTTGTCCCCTACAGCTGCCGGGAAAACTATTCGGACTCAGAGGAAGAGGACGACGACGACGTGGCCTCCACCAGACAGGTATTAAAGGACGACTCCCTTTCCCGGCATCGGCCCAGACGGACCCATAGTAAGCCTCTCTCCCCGCTGACTGCTAAATCGGCCGGCGGCAGGCTGGAGACTTCAGTTCAGGGAGGGGGAGGACTCGCGATGAATGACAGGGCGGCGGCTGCCGGGAGTCTAGACAGGAGCCGAAACCTCGAAGAGGCGGCGGCTGCGGAGCAGGGAGGAGGGTGTGATCAAGTGGACTCCAGCCCCGTTCCTAGATACCGTGTTAATGCTAAGAAACTGACCCCTCTCCTGCCCCCGCCACTTACTGACATGGACTCAACCTTGGATTCGTCAACAGGCGCCCTTCTGAAAACCAATAATCATATTGGCGGTGGGGCCTTCAATGTGGACTCCCCCAGGATTTATTCTAACAGTCTCCCTCCCAGTGCGGCGCTGGCCGCCTCTGGTTCACTCAGGATCAATCACGCCAATCATACGGGCTCCAATCATACCTACCTGAAAAACACATACAACAAACCGAAGCTTTCTGAACCCGAAGAGGAACTTCTCCAGCAATTTAAACGGGAGGAGGTGTCCCCAACAGGGAGTTTCAGTGCCCACTACTTGTCGATGTTTCTCTTAACCGCTGCCTGCTTATTTTTCCTAATACTGGGACTGACTTACCTAGGAATGAGAGGGACAGGAGTGTCTGAGGATGGAGAACTCAGCAGTAAGTATTAAATCCTGTGGGTAAGGTGACAAAGGGAATGTTGTTAGTGGTCCGCTTTAGCCGCTCTTAGCATTTTACGTGAAGTGACTTAGCTGCAAGAACATGGTTTTTAACCCCAGCAGCGAGTGCATGTGTCATCTTTCATTAAGAAAGAACACCATTATCGAAATGATATATGGCTGGTTTTAAAAGTTTTCTGCATGATGTGAAATTCAAAACAATTTATAAAAGAATATTATAAACTTGTTAGTAAAACTCATTTGTATATGTGATTTAATTTTCTTTTAGGCCTAAATAACTATTTGCGCAGATGCCAATTACTCAACAGATTTGAAGTATTAGGATAAGACACACCATAAATATAGAGTCTTTTTTTTCAAATTGAGTTGTGATTCTAATAGGCAGTGTACTAGCTCTTGAAATTTGAATTAAATATTTTGTAGTATTAACTGTATGCATAAGTTCGGATTAAATATTTTGTGGTATTAACTGTATGTATAATTTCTTTATAGTGAATGAATACAAAAAAGCAGCAAGGCACACCTCTTAATTGATTTCCCAGCCCAAAAAACTTTCCCTATCATCTGTACAAAAAATAGTCATGGTAGGGCAGTGCAGGAGCTTGCAGTTAGATTTCCTTGGATTAGTTTCCAGGTCCTGCTGTTTACTTGCTAAATGACTGTAGGCAGCTGTGTTCATTGTAGAAATCAAAGTATCTCTGCTCATAAACACAAAAAAGATGAATACAGACCATTTTGTGTTCTGTGAAGGAAATAAGGATGAGTAATTGACGTACACAACTTTTATTTTTTTTCCTTTTTTAAAAAAAATTTACCACACTACACTGATGTAGGTGTACACTACTTTAGATTGAATGGAGGAGGTACTATCTGAGGTGAGACCTGAAGCAGAAGGAGACCATTCTGGGCCGAGATTGTGAGAGGAAACGCCTTGAGTTGAGCAAGAGCCTTCTTCTAAGTTATTGTGGTTAAGCATCTGGAGCGAAGGGGAGAGAGTAAGAGTTAAAGCTTCTGAATTTTCCTAATCTATAAAATGATGCCACTTTGACTAGAATGATATTTGTAAAGATTAAAAGAGAAAGTAAATTAGTACAAAATGGACTTCTGAATACATAATTTCTCAATGTTAGGTGCCTCTCTGCATTCCCCTTGAAGGCTTCCTGCTCTTTTCACCCAAGTTGAATTCACTGTATTGTGATTTATATTTATAAAATTGGCTTATTAGTTTTATTTCAAAATAGAGTGAAAGATGCAGTTAGCCAACTCAGATAAAGAGTAGGAATCAAATTAGTGTAAGGTTTGATTTAGATATAGCCAATTCCAAGGCAGTCAAATAACTGATTATTACTATACTGTATTGTTTAATTTAAGGGGTTACAAGAGGAATGAAATTCAGCTCTTACTTTATTTCCTGGAAGCATGAGTGTATTGTGTCCTGCCGCAAGTATTTGGGAGAAAAAAATAAGGGCACACTAGAAGTTAAACTAGTAAAAGTTCACATAAATTAAACTACATTACCTATCAGCAGTAGCTATCTGCATCTGTGTCTGTAACAACTATATGATCTGGCTTCTTTTCTTTTCTTTTTAAATGGAGTCTCGCTCTGTTGCCAGGCTGGAGTGCAGTGGCAGGATCTGGGCTCACTGCAACCTTTGCCTTTCAGGTTCAAGCGATTCTCATGCCTCAGCCTTCTGAGTGGCTGGAACTACAGGCATGTGGCACAATGCCCAGCTAATATTTGTATTTTTAGTAGGGAAGGGGTTTCACCATGTTGGCTGATCTGACCATTTTTTAAGAGCTAATTGCTTTACACCTATTGTATCATTTAATCTTCCCAGCAATTCACAGAAGCAGGTGGAATTATCTTCATTTTATGGGTGAGGATGATACTAAGTTAAGAAATGCACTGAGTGTTGAACAGTTAGTGGTAGGGCTAAGATTTGGTTTCAGGTTTTATTTCCACCTATAAAGACCATTTTAACACTATTTTGGGTATCACTTGTAGATAGACTTCTAAATAAGTGGATACCTTTATTATGATTAACAAGATAATTGGTAGGATTTCATACAGAATTATTAATAAGCACAATTCTCAGTGAAGGTGACTTTCACATCTTTCTCATCAGTGTTAAGATGAATGACTAATGTGATGTACTAAAATTTCATGTAGAATACGATACGAATGCTAGGATTTTGGTACTCTCTTCCCCTTCACTGATAAGGAAGGAAGGAAAGAAATTATATTTGCATTTTAGTAAATGGTAAATGTGAGGTAACCTGGTCGTTGGAAAGAACAATGGCTAAGAAGTAGAGGATCTAGATTCTAGGACTTGTCTGAATGACTGTGGTCAACCTCCTTAATCTCTGAGCCTCATTTTAATATACTAAACGGAAGTAGTAATATCTGCTATCTCTGGGGTTGTGAAGGTCAAGTGAGACACAGTGTTAAACATAAGGTGGTATTATTCAGAAGTTTAGATAAAATTTGTTATATTGCTGGTAAACTACAGTATAGAGAGAGATAGTTCAGACATTTCTATAAATGATATTTAGTAGTGCATTTCTTACGTATTTAACATTTGGTTTTTATCCCATTAAATACACATTATTGAAATTAGTACAGACATTTGAATCAAAGTATAATAAATCCTTAAATGTGTGATATACCAAAACAACTTGGCATATTCTATGCATACTCTGGTGGAAAGAAGTGCCTGCTAGCTTCAGTTAGTCTGCACACCTAACAGTGTTAGGGTATCAAAAGTGAATAATATTTTCACTCCATTCCATATCCTTTGGCATACTATGATACTTAACCATAGAGTTCATTGGTCAAACAGTGTGCTTAGGGAAACACTTTTACTTGGAGTAGGAGTTGTCACCAAAAGATTGTAGGTTATATGTGAGATTAAGTTTTAGTACGCTTTTATTAGTTAAATTACATACAACATATAATAGATCAGTCTTTTAAATTGTTCTTAATCATATAGTCTTTGAAACTTTTTCATCAGTACCCTATTTTTTATTAATTAAATTGCTATAAGTCTCCTCTTCCTCATGTATAAAACTAGGAGTTGGATTAGATGACCCCTAAGCTCTTTCCAGCTCCAAGGTTTAAGATTCTAACTTTGAACTGCCGTACCAAAACAACTCAAGGATCAACCTGCAGAGTAGTCACTTGTTCCACAGGTGATTAGATCATTATAGCCCACCAAATGAAAATAGAGAAGCAGAATAGATTGACTATTCTAGGCTCATGTGATCATTATTAAAATTTTTTTTCATTTACAAAAGACATGACTTCTGCAGAAAGTTTGAATAGAGATGAAGGAAACAGTGAATGATTGTTGTACGCCTCTCTTCCTAGCCTCATGCGGTGCCCATATAAATAAGTTCAAGTATTAGATCCTTTCTGACCTTTCTTAATATTTTTCGTGTAAATACATCTGTGCGTGTGTTATGTGTGTGTGCAGATTTTCATTCAACAGTAAGAGTGTCTACTATGTGCCAGGCACTATTTTAAGCAGCAGGGATATGTGGTGAACAATATGTTGGTTATATAGAACATGAAGTTTCTGTTATGGAGCTTACATTTCTAGGAGGGGAATGGACAAGTAAATAAGAATTTCAGATAAGGTAGTTGCTAACACAGCTATTGCTGGCAACTTTTGGGGGCTGAGGTGGAAAGATGTGCAATATTACCTATAGGTAGGCAGGCAGGCCCCTCTAGGGAAGGATGTTTGAACTGAGAGATCTGAATGACTTGAAGGAACTAGCCGTTGACAGTCAGGGAGAAGAGCATTCTGGCAGAAGTAACAGCAAGTGCAGAATTCCTGAGGCAAGAACAGGCTTGCATGATGAAGGATCAAAAAGAATGGCCAGTGTTGTTGAGATATAATGAATGAAGGAGAAAATGGCATACCATGAAGTTACAGGTAGGTATGGTCCAGATCATAAGGGACCTAAAATGCCTTGAGGACCATTGAAGGAAGTCAGAATTTTAAGTGACATTATAGCATACATATTCTGCAATTTGTTTTTTCACTTAACATTGTATCATGGGTAACTTTTCCATATACTGATTTTAAGTACAGAGGTATAATTTTAAAATCTCATTTCCACTAGTCCCTTTCTCCTATGGAAATGATAAAATCTCTACCATTCTAAAAATGTTGCTCTTCAACCCTCTTTTCTTCTGTAGTTGTTACTCTATTCTCAACCTCTATTTTCTGCCTCTATTTTCTTCCCTGCCATTCACTCAATCCTGTCTTGTTTAGCTTTCTTTACCAGCCATTCCTCTGCTATGTCTCTTTTTAAAGTTACCAGTTACTCAGTTTTCAAATCCTCACCTCTTTGGTACATTCAGTGCATTGACAACTCACTTCTTCATGAAACTCTCCTTTCTAAGCTTCTGTATCACCACCCTCTCCTTGTTTTCATACTCCTGTCTGCCTGTTTTAAATATTGGTGGTCTCCACAACTTTATCTTTTGCTGTCTCCTTTTGTACACATTTCTCTAGGCAGTTTCATTCACTCTTCTGGCCATTATCTTCCAGTTTTGTATTTTTGCCTTGCATTTCTCTCCTGAGATCTAGGTATACCTATTTGTTTACTAGACATCTTTTGGGTACACTAAAAGTATGTACCAATGCCATCTGACATTTTCCTTATCTTTACCTTGTTTTTGTCCCCCTTCCCTGTTTTAGTTAATGATGCTTCCATCCACCCAGAGCTCAAGAGAGAAACCTTGTATTTACCTAGATTCTTTCCTTTCCCTCACCTTCCTACAAACTTCCCAACATAATTGGTAACTACAAGTCCTGTAGTTCTGTCTCCTACATATCTTTTATATTTTTTTCTGTCCCTTGACACTATTCTAGGTTAGTCTCTTGCCTGAACCCTTTTACTAACCTAAAATGGTGTCCCTGCTTCTAAGATGTAGCTTCTAAGCTACATCTTAGAAGCAGGGTGGATGGAAGCATCATTAACTAAAACAGGGAAGAGGGACAAAAACAAAGTAAAGATAAGGAAATTTCTAAAGCACATATGTGATCATCCCCTCTTGCTTAAAATTACACAATGGCTTTGTCTTAGTTATTGGCCAAAATCTAAACTCCTTAGCTAAACTAGTCATGATCTGACTATGCCTGCCTTTTCAACCAGTTCCCCTCATCACACTTACTTTCTAGAAAACTGAACTACTTGGTGTTCTCTGAGTAAGTCATGAAATTTGTGGTTTTCTACTTGTGCACAGGTTATCCCCTTTTTGGGGAATGTTGTTTCTTTAATGTTTAACTGTGATTCATTCTTAAGTATGTCATCTCCAGACATCTCTGACTCTCTGTCTCTTTGCCCCAGAGTTTGGCCCATCATTTTGTGCTCAAATAAGATCTTAATGCATTCTTCATAGCATTTAGGACAAAGTATTATAATCGTGTGTCCCTCATGCCAAATAGATTACAGCTCCTTTCTTTAGAGTAATCTTTCTGTGGGAGTAGAATACAGTGGTAAAGAGTACAGGCTTTTTACTCAGTTATGATTTTGGCTCTACTTTTTGAAGTAGACTACACTAGAGAGGTAATTGCCTCATACTAAAAATGCAGATGATTAATACTATCTGAAGATGACTTGTATTGAGATAATGCATCTGAACTAGGGTTGTTGTCTGGCACATGGAAATCTCTTAGTAGATGGAAGTCACATTAGTATCTTCAGCACAGATTCATTATTCAGCAAATATTTGTTGAATAAATGATCACATATTAGATACCCAGTATATATGCACTGTTAACTCATATTATCTAACTCAGTAATTGGTTATCTACCCAGTATCTGATAAGGATATAAAGAAGCAATCTTATTTCTATAGAAGCCTCCACACCACTAATAACAGTCATAGGAAATGGCTAAGAAATATACAGGATATTATGTGGTGTCACACTTTTATAAAAGGTGAGAATTCACTGTAAATTCTCTAATGATCAGTCTTAAATGATCAAAAGCTCTCAATTCCACATTTGGATTTTATTCTATAGGTTGAGTAATGGGAATCCATAGAGGTTGTAAAGCAGAGGACAAGCATGATCGGATTAATATTTTAAGAAGGATAAACAGGTGATGGTATAGATAGTGATAGGGTTGGAGGGAAGTAGAGTGGTAAAACCTGAAGGAGGCTGATAAAGGGGAATGGAGTTAGATGGGCCTATGAATGAAATAATTCATTTGAAGAAAGAATCTTTTTTTTTTTTTTTTAAGATGGGATTTTACCATGTTGGTCAGTCTGGTCTTGAACTCCTGACCTCAGGTGATCCACCCCCCTTGGCCTCTAAAGTGCTTGGATTACAGGCGTGAGCCACCATGCCCAGCCGGAATTTTTTTTTGTTTTTTGAAACAGAGTTTCACTTTTTGCCCAGACTGGAGTGCAGTGGCATGATCATGGCTCACCACAACCTTCACCTCCCAGGTTCAAGTGATTCTCCTGCCTCAGCCTCCTGAGTAGCTGGGGTTACAGGCATGTGCCACCATGCTTGCCTAGTTTCGTATTTTTAGTGGAGACAGGTTTCTCCGTGTTGGTCAGGCTGGTCTCAAACTCCTGACCTCGGCCGATTTGCCTGCCTCAGCCTCCCAAAGTGCTGCAATTTCAGGCATGAGCCACCGCGCCCAGCCAAGACATATGTTTTTGAATATAGAGAATAAAGGAGAGCTAGGAGTCAAAGATTATTCTGGTCATGAGCCTGGACGACTGAGAGAATGGTAATATCATTGGAGGGATTGGAGATGTTGAAGATGGATCTTGTTTGGGGAAAAGTGGTTTAGGGAAAATGAGTTTACTTGGGGCTCATTGTTTGAGTTGTTTCAATAAAAAATTCTTGTAGGCTCTTGTAGATACAGAATTGGAGTAAAGATGAGAGACTGGTGCTAAATGTGAGTACTAGTAGTGTTTACTAAAGGAATAGATACTTTTAAATATTTGTTCTTTTAGTGTGTGTGTGTGTGTGTGTGTGTGTATATAATTTTATTTAAAACCTAGACCAGTTGTTAGAAAGAGGTACCATGTTTTATGTCATTGTAGTTTAAAAAATATTTTTACTTTTTAAAGTAGACTAGCTAAAAGGTCCCAAACTTGGAACCTAAAATGAACATGGGGAATAAGGATTTTGAAAAATAGTTGTTGTTCTCATTCTTTTTTTTTTTTAAATATGAGACAGGGTCTTGCTCTCTCACCCAGGTTGGAGTGCAGTGGTGTGATCATGGCTCACTGCAGCCTCAGCCTCCCCAGGACTCAAGCAATCCACACAGCTCAGCCTCCCGAGTAGCTGGGACTACAGATCTTGCCACCACACCTGGCTAATTTTTTGTATTTTTTGTTGAGACAGGGTCTCACTTTGCTGTCCAGGCTGGTCTTGAACTCCTGGGCTCAAGCCATCTTCTCACCTCTGCCTCTCAAAGTGCTGGGATTACAGGTGTCAGCCATAGCACCTGGCCTGTGCTCTCATTTTTGAAGAATGAAAGCTCCGTGTTATGTTTGAAGTTTTACAAGTTGACTACTTTGTAAGAAAATAAATCATAGATCTATGAGAATATTCCTGTGAATGACAGGGATTTGCAACAGTTTGATGATTTAAGAAATTAAAGTCTATGAAAATGTTTTTCATTTGAAAATTATCCCTGGAATGATTTAAAATTAAAAATAACTTGTGAATCTCTACAAATATATCCACAGAGACTAGTTTGTGAATACACTGGCATAGATATCAGAGAACCTGGGTTTCAATATCGGCCCTTCAACTTGCTAGCTTCTTTTTTTACTAAGGCAAGTTGCTTAGCCATTGTAAACCTCAATATCTTCGTCTGTAAAATAGGTTAAATGAAAATTAAGTAATGTGTGTAAAGTAAAACTCATACATGGCACATAGTAATAATAACTAACCCTTATGTAGCATTAACTGTGTGTAAAGTAAAACCCATACATGGCACATAGTAATAATACCTAACACGTAATACGTTGTATATTAATACCTAATACATTGAACAATAATACCATATGATAACTTTCTAATTTTTAAAAGATTTGGACAGTCTCAAATCTGGTAGGGAAAGTGATCATTTGATTTTTATTATCACTTGTTCTTTCCATTGTTCGTTTTTAGGATATAAAGACGTTTTGTACCTTTGTTCTCCTTTTTTTGCTCTTTTTAGATAAACTTCATATTTTCCCTTTATACTTATATTTGTTTTAACGGAAATGATGCATTTGATAATTTCGGGGACACTTCAAAAAATTATTTTCATGATACCTAAGAGTTGGGAAGTTTTTAAAGCTTGCTTCTCCTTGCTCATTGATTATTCAATATTAACTCTGCCTTTCTGAAAAATGTTATATAAATAAAAGGAAATTTATAGCCTGAGTGCAAAGATAATTACATAGTTTATCAGTTGTTTAAAAGAGAAGTATGCCTTAAACTGTTGGAACTTTCCTCCAAAATATAATTGTTAGTATATAAGTACTACTAACATCTTTGTGAAAATTTTATTACTAGTGATATAGTCTAATTTAGAATAAAGATATATTCTAGGGGTGGGGAAAGCATCAGGAAAAATAGCTAATGCATGCTGGGATTAATACCTAGGTGATGGGTTGATAGGTGCAGCAAACCACCATGGCACACGTTTGTTTACCCATGTAACAAACCTGCACATCCTTCATATATAATATCCCAGAACTTAAAATTTAAAAAAAGGTTTATTTTAATCTTTATTATACACTAAAAATTGCTGCCATTTAATTTGGGAATATAGCTTAATACTAATTGTGGAAATTATTATAACAGTTATTTGCTTATACTTTGGATTTTGATTTTCATCTTTAGAATTTATTTTTAACATAGATTTTATTTTTGGAGACAGAGTCTTGCTTTGTCACCCAGCCTGGAGTGCAGTGACGCAATATCGACTCACTGCAGCCTCTGCCTCCCAGGTTCAAGCGATTTCCTCCCTCAGCCTCCCAAGTATCTGGGATTACAGGCACATGGCACCATGCCCAGCTACTTTTCGTATTTTTTAGTAGAGATGGGGTTTCACCATGTTGGCCAGGCTGGTCTTGAACTCCTGCCCTCAGGTAATCCATCTGTCTTGGTCTCCCAAAGTGCTAGGATGACAGGAGTGAGCCACTGTGCCCAGCCTTAACATAGATTTTTTTTTTTCAGCTCTCCTGAACTAATTGGGTAGTAACTATGCACCAACAATTGCTGTCCTGTCCTGAATGTGACATGAATAGAAAAAACCCTTTAGTAGCAAGTGGGTATTTTAGCAAATAGCAGAAAATTAATTTTGTTTTTCAGTTAGCTCATATATATCTGAGTATGTGTACACACATACACATACACACACATAATTTGCTGACTATGGCTAATTCCTGAAAGCATGCTATTCTTACAAAGGAAGCCTTTGCTCTGTAGGAATTCACCAAGTTATAATTTTCAAAACATATATGAAGAGGATTGTTGAAATTAGTTAGAAGGCGGGGGGAATCTTAGAATATCTTCTTCTGGCCTTTGAACTATGGCTTGGAACCTTGGTCAGCTTTAGTAATGACTTCTGTGGTTTTTAAGTGTATCTCCCATGGGATCGCAAATGATTTTTTTGTTTGATTTCATTCATTTGAAGAAACATTAAGTTTCTCCTACTCATTTTTTTATTTACTCACCCATTCACTCAGATTATTTATTGAGCACCTATACTATGTACCAGGTAATACCAGAAGATGAGTATATATAATACTTTTTAGAACTATAGGAGTGGCAGTCTCCCCCTTATCCCAAGCTTTGGCTGACATTCTGTTCTTTTTCCTAAATATTTCTGCCCTAGCTAGCCTTCAGAATTGGGATTTTGTTACCATGCAACAATGTTTCAGAATTATATATTATGACTTGGGAAACATACTTTAAAAATTAGCCTCTGTAAATTTGACTATACCATCTGGTAAAGCTTACCACAGTGTATATATACACAAAAGAAATAGTTGGATAATTTAAGTAATACTTGTTGATCACTCCTTTCACCATTTCTGTATTACCATTTTCTCAATTGGGAATTCTACCTTTAAAAACCATACAATTGGCCGGGCGCAGTGGCTCAAGCCTGTAATCTCAGCACTTTGGGAGGCCGAGGCGGGTGGATCACGAGGTCAAGAGATCGAGACTATCCTTGTCAACATGGTGAAACCCTGTCTCTACTAAAAATACAAAACATTAGCTGAGCATGGTGGCGCGTGCCTGTAATCCCAGCTACTCAGGAGGCTGAGACAGGAGAATTGCCTGAACCCAGGAGGCGGAGGTTGTGGTGAGCCGAGATCGCGCCATTGCACTCCAGCCTGGGTAACAAGAGCGAAACTCCGTCTCAAAAAAAAAACAAAAAACAAAAAAAACCATACAATTTAATAAATGTAGGTTTTATTGCAGGTTTCTAGGAGTAATTTTTAAAAAAGGAAGAAACATGAAGAATGAATTTGCCAAAAATGAAAATGTTTTAAAATCCAAACATTTATGATTATGGTTCAAGATGTTCTAGAAATACTCTTATGCTTTTGACAAAAGTGTTATTTTGTTTTTTTTAAATGTCATCTCTAAATGTCCCTTCTTTCAGATTCTAAAGCCTTAGGTAATAAGAGCAATCACTGAGAATTTCCAATGTGTGTGAGCACTTTATTTTAATTTTCATGAGGGTAACTACTCATACTATGTCTGTGAATAAAACAGATAAAGGGAAGAAGGTTATAAGTGATTTGTCGAAGTCCCACAGCTAAGTGTTGGAGCCAGCATTTGAACCCAAAATCTAACTTTAGGGTTCACAGTAGTAACTACCAGACAGCAGTAGAAATTTTTATACTTTATCTTACTGTTAGCTACAAGCTTTATTTGGGCAAGTAAGGTATACATAACCGCTGGGCCTTGTTTTTTGCATCTGTTAAATGAAGATATAGTAAAATCAGCTTTACTTCCAGCCAGTGATTTTTGGAGAGAGCTACTGTGCTAATGTCTGTAAAAATGCTTTGGAGAAATTTGGAGTGATACATAACTGTAATTTTAATATTATAAGTTAGGACTTAAGAGCTATAGTAGTTTAATTTAAGCAACACATGTTCAGCACTATGACATGTCCTGTCAGTCATGTTAATAAGTAATAGAGTTGGCTAAACTTATAGTCCTTATCAGTATTTTTAAACCTTTCACTGAAGCTGTCTGAGCAGATAAAAGGGAGTTATCTTTTCACATTACATAATTAGTGCCTTTCTTATCTCCAGGACTGAAAAATAATGTTTTTCTTTTTGCAGCTATATTAAACAGGTGATGACACAACTTGAAATTGGATTGTAGCCTTGCTGATCCCTAAAAGGTAGATTTGCTGATAGGAAAGTCAGAGATGGGATACATTGCTTTAATCCAAAATACAGCACTGAGTTTGAGACAGAAAAACATTTTTTTAAGAATGAGGATGGGTCTTAGAGTAAACTTCTGTTAATATTATGTGAAGAATAGCGGTACATACAGTTGGTAGAGAAGGGTGGCTTTTTACATGCTGTTCTACAGCTAGTTAGTAAGATACCATGAGTACTGTTATTATCAAAGTGGGAAGATGACATGTGTCTCCATGAATATGCAATAGGTGAATATTAAAATAATACTACTTAAATTAGAAGATATTTAAAGTGCATTAGGATCTTCAGTCTCTTAGATAAGTCATATGAAGCACATAATGAAATTTCCATCGTGTTTTGCATTTGAAACTGTTATCAGTGATGGCTTAGGCCACAACTGTCCGATAGAAATATAAGTCATATAATAGCCACATTAAATCATAAAGTTGAGATTAATTTTAATGATTGATTTTATTTAATCCGGTATACCTAGAATACTATTTTGACACATAATCAATATAAAAATTATTGATGAGGTATTTTATGATCTTCTTTGAATTCAGGCTTCAGTATCCCATATGTATTTTGCACTCATCACGTATCTCTATTCAGACTAGCCCTATTTCAAGTGCTCAAGAGTGACATTTGACTAGTTAGCTACCCTATTGGGCAGTGCAAATCTGGACCGTTCTGAGTTGTGGAGTTACATTATTGGTTTAATGAGACCTAATGACAGTCAATTTTTGAATGCTTGTAATGTGCCATGTAGTAGATTTTTGTAGTAACTCTAAGATGTCAGTTTTGTATCATTTTAGACATAGACAGTGAGGTATGGAGATACTAATTTGCCTAAGATATTAAACAGGTAGTATGTAGGGGAGCAGGATTTAAAGCTAAATCTGACCCTAAAACCCTTTTCCTGTTTTCTGTATTGCACTGTTTTAAAGCACTGCCACTTAAGGGTTGGGCAGGTAGTGAGTGAGCTGTAGTTCTGCCATTGGTCAGCCAGTGACTTATGATTTAATTTTTGCTTGTTTTTAGGTACAAAGGACTTCTTAGCTTAGAGTAGAAGTGCTATCTTCTAAGTCTTTACTCATATTCTTTATTGGGAATGTTCCTTTATACTCATTCTCCATTTTCCATTCATTAAACTGCTTTCTACGACTCTTTAAACATGTAGAATGGAGAGATGGCTCTTACTTTAAACATGTAGAATGGAGAGATGAAGGAAAACTCAGCTCATATTGGCAAAAGTGAAAACTGATGTTTAGTAAAACTTTTGTCTTGATGAAGAAGTTTCCCAAGGGTTTCAGTACTTCGTTCTGAGAAAGATTTGGGAAGTTCTTATTCATTATGCTCTTTAAATTGTAAATATTTTCTCAATTATTTTACAGGATGTTATATACTGGATTCATACTTAGCAGCATCTTCTAATTAATTTGAATAATTTATTTGAATTACATTTGGATTTTCAAGAATATTTGTTCACAAAGACAAGCCTTTTCATTTCAAAAGGAAAAATAGGCAGTCCCTAATTTTTGAATATATTGTCTTCCAGATCGGGTGTAAAACAGTTGTTTGAACTTGAAGCATGTTTTACCACACTGTTTTTAAGTTCCCAGGCTAGCCCACAGAATCCTATTTAAAACCACATCCTGTTTTAGCCCTAATATACTATTAGTTTAAGTTTAGGGACTCAGAGCATTGGAGCGTGTTCTGCGGGAGTTGGAGGAGAAAGGAAGTTTACTTATGGTGTTTAATATTTTCTCTTCTTATACTTTTTCATCTCTTAATTCCTGTTTTCCAACTCATACTGGCTTAAGCTTTCTGTTGTTTTACTGTAATCTTGGCTCAATAACTTTAAAGGGTTTAATAACTTTAAGTGCTCAAGAATGTCAAAATTTTCTGTATGAAATAGGTTTACTTGTTGAGTGCTTGACAACTAAACATTTTAGCTCATTCATCTTATTTAGTCTTAAGAGTTTCATGAGGTAGGGGCTAGTTTTCCATCATTAATGAGGAATCTAAGGATTAGGTTAATCATTTTGCCCAAGTTTATAGTGCAGGGAGAGGACTTATGTTGTTGGGTAAAAACGTTGGCAACATGACTTGAAAGCTCATCCACTAATCATTGTACATACCGTTTTCCTCTTTCAC
>NW_016107687.1:141629-143582 GCF_001604975.1 Cebus imitator | reverse complement strand
TTTTGAAAGAGACGTGTTTTGCTATGTTGCCCAGGCTGGCCTCAAGTAATTACTTGGGCCTTGGGCTTAAATAGTCATCCTACCTCAGCTTCCTGAGCAGCTGGGTCTACAGGGATGCACTAGCAAGCCTGGCAGTCATCTACTTTAAACTGAATTTTAGGGTAAGCCATTTGATTGAATGAATTCATAATGTAATATTGTAGAGCTCTGTTCATAAAAATTGTATGATTTTATTATAAAATTCAGTAATGTGATTATCTTTGGTGAGGATTGAGTGACTATGGAATCAGAATTTAGCCCTGCCTCTCTAAATTATTCTTTATCCTTAAATGTGTAGTAGTTGGGTTGCCTACAATTCTACATTTTCTGTTAAAATTTATGGCAGTAGTTTCTAACTATGGACTGAGAACATTTTGGGAACTGTGTCCATTATAAAGTGTTGCCTAAAGACCTAACAAATAATTTGCCTTCTATACTGTGCTATTATTTTTCAATGGTATTTCATTACTGCAGTGATTAAAATATAGCATATTGTCTGCATGGTAGAATTTTGTCATATTAGTAAGTGGATATCAAAAGTACTGTTATAGGGAATCTGAATATCGTGATATAAATGAAGAGGTCCTTTTGCTTTAAGAGTGGAGAATCATTACTTGAAGAATGTTACAAGGAAATGATATATAAATTTTATTTACTGGTAATATTTTAGCATTTATTTTTAAGACATTCATACTGAATGTCAGAAAATCAGTTGTAGTGTTGAAATGACTGACTGACTTACCAGCTGGTAATGCCCTAATCTCAGAGGTCGTTGTACAAGATCTTGATTAACTCAGATTCTGTTGGTATCTTTCATTGGTAAAACATTTTTATTTTTTAATTTTTTTCAGACAGAGTTTTGTTCTGTTGCCTAGGCTCACTACAACCTCCACCTCCTGGGTTCAAGTGCTTCTCCTGCCTCAGCCTCCTGGGTAGCTGGGATTATAGGTGCACGTCACGACGCCTGGCTAATTTTTGTACTTTTAGTAGAGGTGGGGTTTCACCACGTTGGTCAGGGTGGTCTCAAACTCCTGACCTGATGATCCGCCCACCTCAGCCTCCCAAAGTGCTGGGATTACAGGCATGAGCCACCGCACCTGGCTTGGTAAAACATTTTTGGCAGTAAGTGAGAAATTTAGGCATTATAAAAGACTCGGGGAACCTTGCCTTGGAGTTTTCTCTCTCTCTAAGAACTGTCATTTTATCCCAGTACCTCGATGGTAGAGACAGATCAAGGTTGGAGTAGCAGTATATTATTTTATAAACAGTGCTATTTTTTTATTTGATGCTAGGATTGGGAAAATATGATTTATTAATCTATCTGAGATATCTCCCTCCATGCTAGTGGGCATAGTTACAAAACATCCTGTTTTACATTGGGTTACTAGAGTCCCAGAGAGGGTAACTTGCCTAAGATTGTAAGTCATAAACTTTGGACCTGGTATTCCTTGCCTCAGAGATGTTTTTGTTTTTTTTTTTTTTTTTTTTTTTTTTTTTTTTTTTTTTTTTTTTTTTTTTGAAGAGATACTTATTCATCTAAATGATATAACTTTTGGAGCAAGCATTACTTAAAAGAAAATTGATATTTTACTTAAATTTTAAAAACTTAAATTGTCTTAATTTTTAAAACTGTACAAGGTTGAACCTAATACAAAAAAGCTATAAGTTATATTAATGCCATCCTACCCAAGAAGGAAAAAGGATAAAAATATTCAGTACCTTTTAAAAAATTCTAATATTTGGGTTAGGAAATGAGAGAAACTAGGATAATGTAGGAGAGTCTTTTCCTGAATTATGTTTAGGGCAGAATATCAATCCAAATGTACTTTAAAAAATAGGAGTATAATACTCTGCTAGATTGGTTTAGATTGCTTTTTTTCTTACGCCGACACCTGTTTTTTTTTTTTTTTTTTT
>NW_016107687.1:109473-140529 GCF_001604975.1 Cebus imitator | reverse complement strand
TGGTGGTGCGTGCCTGTAATCCCAGCTACTCAGGAGGCTGAGGCAGGAGAATTGCCTGAACCCAGGAGGTGAAGGTTGCGGTGAGCCGAGATCGCGCCATTGCACTCCAGCCTGGGTAACGAGTGAAACTCCATCTCAAAAAAATAAATAAATAAATAAATAAATAAAATGAAAAAATAAAAAAAGTCTTAAATTCTACTAGACCAGGAGTTCTTAAACAGTGGTCCATCAATCTTAAGGAAGAGATAAATGGACTCCAGGTAAGTAGTAACTCCTTGAAATTGTATGTACAGTTTTGAATATGTATGCATTTTTAAAGGGTTCATAAATTTTATTAAATTCTCAAAAGGATCTCTGCCCTCCAAGGTAATAAGGGTCACTGTACTATTAGCAGCTCTAGGTAAGGTTCTGAGTTCTCATCTTTGTGTTACCTAGCACCTGGTTTTTGGTTACTCAATAAATATTTGTTGAACAGACCTTAACAAATAGAGATGGTATGTAGGAAAATACCCTTGAAATTAGTCCTAATCTTGGATTTGAAGATACCATCAGTGTTTATTTAAAATGGTATTAAGGGTCAGTCTTACTGTCTTGGTCCAGAAAATTCTGGCAGATTCAAATTTTATGAATCAAGTTTTTTGAAGTGAGTTTTTTTAAATCAGAGAATAAAGTAATATTCAGCATTTAGAGTCTACAATAAGTTCTCTTAAAAAGGCCAGGGTTTTTTCCCCCCTCCAGTGTAGTATTAAGACTCTTTTAATATTGGATAAAGCATTAGGGACCATTACACCTTTTAAACATGAAAATCATGCTCAGTTGAAGTACATTATAAAAGCCACATGGAAACTGAGAGAAACTGAAGGTGGGATAGATGAAGAAAAACTTTAGGCAAAATAAATCAAACAGTTTATTTGATCAAAGTGTGATTTATGAATTGGGCAACACTCAGAACTAGCGGGTGTCCAGAGAATTCCTATCCAAAGCAGTGATGGGCAATGAGCTTTTATAGGCTGAATGTGGAAGTAAGACAAAACGTAAGTGGAAAGGCCCTAGTTAGACGTTAGTTGGTGGTTTCTGCTTGGGTATATTTAAGTTTTGTTTTACTGTTTACATGGGTTTGGGTTTTGGTTTGCTTACAGAGGAGTTCTGTTCACAGAGAAATCTTCAGGCTACTGGCTTCTGCCTTACTTGCTTTAACAGTTCTTTCCTTTTGTCAGCCTTTCAATCTTGAGTGCTTGAACAAAAGTCCAGCATTGGTGCCACTTTCTGTCACCATTATAGCAGACTTACTTGATCTTGGTATGGAATACATAAATACATAAGTCATGATGTCAGGCTCAGGGAAGAAATATTATTCCTTTTCTTTTTTCATCTTATTTTTGTTGCCCTAATTGCAGTGAGACCATTTGGCATATTGCTGGTGGCTGCAAACATTCATTTAAGACACTAGAGAGAATACAGTGCACCAGAGATATGACAATGGGCAAATCAGAAGGATAATAGTTCTTTCTTACCCACAAGAAATACGTTTCAGGACCCCCCCCCCCGACCCTTACTCTGGCAGTGGATGCCTGAAACTGTTTTACTACCAAACCCTATATATGCTATGTTTTTCCTATAATACATACCTATGATAAAGTTTAATTTATAAATTAGGCACAGTTAAGAGATTGAACATAATAACCAATGATAGAAGAATTGTAGCAGTGTATACTAATAAAAGTTATGTGAATGTGGTCTCTCTCAAAATATCATATTTTACTGTACTCATCAATTTTTGGTCCATGGTTGACAGTGGGTAACTAAAACTGCAGAAAGTGACACTGCTGTAAGGAGGGAGGAGGGACCTCTGTTACCAAAGGACTGGCATATGCTTTTTAGACAAGGCCTATGAACAGAACCAAGTAAAATAAAAGAAAAACAAAGGTTGATGGCTAGAACAAACCATAAACTCGCTCTGTGTGTCCAGAGGGCAGTTGGTCAAGGTTTCTAGATTTGAGCTCAAAGCATATTTTCCAGGTTTGCAGTTTGAATCTTTCTGGTTATGGCATTGGGCGTTTTGGTGAACTCCCTGAGTGGCCCATTCATCAGCAGGGATGAGTGTTGCCCAGTACCAGCCTGTAGGGCTTCAGGAACAGAGCAGTTTATAGATATAATGTCAAGGTCAATGAACAGGACTAGAATCTGATATGCACAAGGGTGCCCTATAGTTCTCTACTGAAATATAATTTTTCTTTCTATAGCCACTCCCATTTCTATCAAAGATAATCACAATAAGACTAATTTGTTTGGAAAATAGGTCTAGTCTCATTAAACTTGGCTTGATTATTACATATGTGCAGCAAGAGGAGTGATGGACCATATAGGTTCTTTTAAAATCTGTTTTGCTGGAATTTTAAAGGTATCTCAGACTAGACTTTTACAAGCCTCTCTAGGCTGTGAAGCCATGCCAAAGACTTACAAGTAGATTTTGCCTGTAACACCTATAGATTCGGATGAATTCCTCTCTTCTCAAAGTCCTCAAAATATTTTTTAAAGTTACTGGGTCTGCCTTATTCAACCCTTAAGGCCAGGAAACCTGTAAAGCCTCATACCACACCAGTTTTTTCCAAGGGGCTTTCATGACTTTATAAAGTAAACCTTAGTTCTTTAAAACTGGCCATATCCAGTTCTATGGACATTTTCAAATATGATTTTCCAGTCAAAATCCTTGATATTATAACCAGTGTTTCCAATTATAATTTGTTACAAAGAGAACAGATTCTTATTGAACTTATGCAAATAACTTACTGTAAACCAAAAATAAAATTTGAAAGCCCCCTGCAACCATCTGAATGGACTCCCTCCTTGGCCAGGGCACCCTAATATTTATCCTGAATGACTGCTTCAGGCCATGATGGGAAGTGGGGGTTGGACATGCCTCAACCATGCCCATGATAGGCATCTCCTTAACCTTGGCAAAATAAACTTCAAAATTGATTGAGAATTGTCTCAGTTGCTTTTTAGTTTATACTGTATTATCATAAAAATAGAAATGCTTGCTGATCGTTTCTGAATTCTGGAGGTATCAGATAGTTGAGAAAAGGTGTTTCATCTTCATTCACAAAGGTGTACTTTACCAAATTGTTGAAAGTTGTAGAGATAGCTTAAGAGAAAAAAAGTTTCCTAAAACACTGCAGAATCAGCAGTGTTTTAAACAAAAAGCCCATTAAAAACCTATAATTTTTCTTCATCAGTCATTTAGTCTTATGTACTTCCTTTTTTGTTTAATATTGGGTTAGCAATTTTATGAACTAGTTTCTTCATTAGTGTTGTGGAAACTCTTAGCCAGACCAATGGTATAATCTTAAAGTTATAAGAAACCTGTAGTTGTTCAGAGTCTTTTCCATGAATCTCCTTGAAGATGAAACACTAGGCTTATAGTTGCTTGCAAAAGCTTTCAGGAAATCAGCAGAGTAAACAGTTAACTCTGGATGACAGGACAAAATGGCTATGATAATAATTTATTATAATGCAATTGATAAGGAAATTTTATTTTTGTGACATCAGTATTTTAACATAAAAATCAAAATTATGAAAAATCTGGAGACAGATGCTGGAGAGGATGTGGAGGAATAGGAAGACTTTTACACTGTGGATGGGAGTGTAAATTAGTTCAACCATTGTGGAAGACAGTGTGGTGATTCCTCAAGGATCTAGAAATCGAAATTCCATTTGACTCAGCAATCTGTTACTGAGTATATACCCAAAGGATTATAAATTGTTCTTTTATAAAGACACATGCACATGTATGTTCATTGCAGCACTGTTTACAATAGCAAAGACCTGGAACCAACCCAAATGCCCATCGATGATAGACTGGACAAGGAAAATGTGGCACTTATACACCATGGAATACCATGCAGCCATAAAAAAGGATGAGTTCGTGTCCTTTGTAGGGACATGGATGAAGCTGGAAACCATCATTCTCGGCCAACTGATACAATAACAGAAAATCAAACACTGCATGTTCTCACTCATAGGCTGGTGTTGAACAATGTGAACACGTGGACACAGGGACGGGAGCATCACATACTGGGGTCTTTCGGAGGGGGGTTGGGGAGGGACCGTGGGTGGTGGGGAGGTTGGGGAGGGATAACATGGAGAGAAATGCCAGATATAGGTGACAGGGGGATGGAGGCAGCAAACTATCTTGCCGTGTATGTACCTGTGCAACAGTCCTGCATGATCTGTACATGTACCCCAGAACCTAGAGAACAATTTAAAAAAAAAATCAAAATTATGACTGATAACATCATACCAGGACATATTAGATTTGTAGGAATTTTATACCATTTCTAGAACACTCAATAACATACCCAGGCAGATATAACTCAAGGAAAGTTAAACATCATCACTTGTTTGACAGTGCTTACCGTGCAAATTTAACATACTAAATACAGCTAATTAGTTTAACATCTCTCTCTTTATGAGGAGAGAGAACAAATTCTTTTGAGATATTCTAGGTGTCCCCTAGAAACTACCAAAGTTAGTTCAGCGTCAAAAAGACCTAACAAAGGCCAAGTGTGGTGGTTCACACCTGTAATCCCAGCACTTTGGGAGGCCGAGGCAGGCAAATGTTTGCTGAGCAGGCTGATCAGAGACCAGCCTGACCAACATGGTGAAATCCTGTCTGTACTAAAAATACAAAATTTAGCTGGGCATGGTAGTGTACACCTGTGGTACCGGCTACTCCAGGAGGCTGAGGCAGGAGAATTGCTTGAACCTGGGAGATGGAGGTTATAGTGAACCAAAATCACACCATTGTACTCCAGCCTGGGCAACAGAGCCAGACTCCGTCTCAAAAAGAAAGGTAGAATAATGGAATAGAATTTTGGGTAAGTTTGTCAGAAATATCAGATGTTTAAAATACTTGATTAAAATAGATCACAGTTCACTTGAAATAATACCTACTGATTTAACCAAAGCAGTAATTAAGAGGCAAATACAGAAAGTTACATAGTTGTTAAAAAAAAAAAAAAAAGGACCTAAGAAATATAGAGGATTCAGTTTTCTTGAGCAAAGCCTTAATAAAGCAAGAACAGACCAAAACTCCAAGAAAACTTTGTACCACTGTACTTTTGATATTAAGATTCATCATTTTAAAAAGTAACTTTTAAATATAAAATTCGTTCACCTACTAGCCACCTTGACCACAAATAAAATTACTTTTTCATGATGCTTTTCTATATGTCTACAGTTTTCTTGTATGCATTCAGTTTTGCCGTATACCTTTCTTCCCATTGTGAACAGTCAGTCATTCTACTTTAGGATAGAAATTACTTTTTCCCTTAACAAAAACATCTTTTTTTTTTTTTTTTTTTAACCAAAAACATGTCTTACTTTTCTCCATGCAGAGTTATTTCCCTTATGATTTCTAGTTTTAATTACCATATAGTAATTGGAACTTGTAAATTTTAGTAAATTTAATTTTTAGAAGCATGTGCTTCTTCATGGTAGTTTTTCAGTGGGACATGGGACATGATTGCTAACAGACTTGAGTATCTTTCGTTCTGAAATAAGCCAAAAGTGGATAACTTAAGTTCAGCAGTTAATGTTTCAGTATTTTATCTTATTTGGAAATGATCTAGATCTTCAATGAGTATCTGTCATTTAATATAACTTAGCAAAACTTCAATGATGTAAGTTACCAGAGATTTTTGAAACTGGTTTTAAGTAGATGTATTATAACATAAAATAAAGCTAGCCATTATCAAGTTATTTCCTTGTTAGCTATATTTACAGCATGTGCATGTTAGGCAGTCATCGTGAAAGCAAGAATCTTAAAAGAGTTAAATACATGGGTTTTTTTTTTTTTATTGCTTTATTGCTGTGCTGGATAATACATAAAGCTGTTAGCAGAACATATTTGAGAGACATGGCACCAAAGTATATTACTAGCGGCGAATTCATATGGGTTTGCAGCAACCTCAGTTCTTGTCTCCTCAGAAGAAAGAATTTGACTGATAGGCATAAGGCCGAAGGAGAGATCGAGGCAAGTTTTAGAGCAGGAGTGAAAGCTTTAGAGCAGGAATGAAAGAAAGTGAAGTATGCTTGGAAGAGGGCCAAGTGGGTGACTTGAGAGATTAAGTGTGCAGTTTGACCTTTTGACTTGGGGTTTTATATAGCGGCATGCTTCCTGGGTCTTGCATCCCTTCTCACCTGATTCGTCTCTTGGGGTGGGCATGTGCAGTGGCCTGCTAGTATTTGGAAGGGGCCAGCATGTGCAGTGTGTTTACTGGAGCTGTATGCATGCTCATTTGAGGTGTTCTTCCCTTACCACTCAGATGTTCCTGGAAGGTCATATTTCAGTTAAACTCATCCATGTTGCCTCTTAATGCATATGCTGGAGCGCAAGCAACCTACGCCTTGAGATCTTATTAGAGAGCTGCTGATCACCAGTTTCAGGTGTTTCTATTTATTGGGAAACTGCCTCTTATTATTTTAGGGAGACAACTGCCTGGCCATCACCTGATGGTCACCTAACATAACTGGTGTGTGTATCTTTTAGGGGAGGGGGCCTCTCCTGCCCTGCTCATACCTGACTAGCTGCCTGCTGTAACAAGGCGCCTGGAAACTGGACACTGCACTGTCACTTGCACATTTGTTCTTAGGTTGAACCCATGGTTCTAGAATCTTAAACATCTAGTAAAGGTAACAAACTTATTTGCAAAAGCAGGAAAAATTAAATGTTGTGGTCATATTGTACTTAAAGCTGGTAACTCAGAAGACACGGCTGTTTTTATTAAACCAACAATATTGAGCTAGTCTTATTTACCCAAGATTTACCCAAGTCATGTGAACTTTAAAAATATTTTGGGTTAGTTTCACTGTCTCTAAGACAGTCTTCCTTCCGTCAAGGTTCCATGACCCCCTGTGGAAACCAAAATCTGAAGATGCTCAAGTTCCACAGTACATACAAAAAGTCAGCCCACTATATTCTTGGAACCATCCAGTGGGTTCATTTTTGCCTGTTGCCCAGATAGAGCTGATTTATCAAGACAGGGGAATTGCAATAGAGAAAGAGTTTATTTCATGGAGAGCCAGCTGAATGGGAGACTGGAGTTTTATTTCTTCTCAAATCCACCTCCCTGAAAATTTGGAGGCTACGGTTTTTCAAGGATAGTTTGGCGGGCAAGGGAATGGATGCTGCTGATTGGTTGTGGATGCAATCATAGCTGTGTGGAAAATGATCCCTGTGCATTGAGTCCGCTTCTAGGTAGGGGCCATAGGACCTATTGAGTTAAGAGTCATGGGTCTGGTTAGGGCTGTTGGTGGTCAGAAACATAAAAGCTTGAAAAGACATCTCAAAAGGCCAATCTTAGGCTCTACAATACTGATGTAGGAGTAACTAGGGAAATTGTAAATCTTGTGATCTCCAGGATAATGGCTGGCAATTGATGTCAGTACCTTAGCAGAATTTGGGCTCTTCTCATCCTCCTAATTTGTTGGTCTTTCATTAGTTTTACATAGACAGTTTAGTTTTGGGGAATGGTTATTATTATTTAAACTATAAATCGTAATTATAATTATCTAATTATAATTACTGAAGTATTAAATTGTAATTTATAAATTATAATTATTACATTATTATAATCTAAGTTATTAAAATGTAATCTAAATTTCTCACAAAGTTAGCTTGGCTCAAGCCCCAGGAATGACTAAGGACAGTTTGGAGGTTAAAGGCAAGATGGGAGTTGGTTAGATCAGATCCCTTACACTGTCGTAGTTTTCTCAGTGTTATAATTTTTGCAAAGGTGGTTTAATTCTTGGGTTCTGCAACCTGCAGGTACTGTATTTTTGACCCATGGTTGGTTGAATCTGCAGATTCAGAACCTGTGGATATGGTGGGCCAGCTATGCTTAATTTACATAAACTTTCTTTAAGCCAATTAAATGGAGCTCTTTTATAAATTACCTTTGGCAAAATACCATCCTGAGATAGAAAAATATCACACAAATATAACACATGTATGTAAATACATAGGCAGATGTAAACAGATTATATAGCTCTCATTTTAAAATTTTAGTTGTGTGCCAGGTCTAAATACAAAACTCAATTATTTATTAAAAAATATAGCTAGATTCAAATTGTGTATCTGGCGAGATGGCTATGCTTCTTACTGATATTTATAATACTTAAGATTTTTTATTTGCCAATTTTCAAATTGTTGCCCCCGCTTTTTCTTCTTCTGATGAGGCTTCTTCCCTAAATTTGCATTTCTAAAGGGATGGCTCTTAGGTTAGACTAGGTAGAGCATTTATATCTCAAAGGCACAGGGCTAAGGCATCAGGCTTCATTCAGTACTATCATTTACTGAAACAAGGAAAGAACGGTGTAGGTAAAGGCCCAGTTAAAACAAGATGGCCAGGAAAAGCTTTTGAAATGCTTGGGTAAAGCTAGTGATGCAGGTTTAAGTCACTGCCTTCTCTATACTAAGAATTTCTAGTGATTCAGTTCTAATTCTCTTTCTGGTGCAGAGAGGGAGACAAATAGAGATTTCTTTTATAGATGTAAATTTCCCTTACAAAAAAGTCTAAAAATAACTGGTTAAAAATAGTCCTTATGCCAGTAAGGCATATTTTGGAAACTGATTTGGCTAGAAGGATCAAGAAGTCCTGGATCTTGTGCTCCAATGAGAATTCCGAATTCCTCAGCAAATTTCTGGGGGTTTTCCTTTGGGACAGAGAAACCTTTGCTTGATCTGAGGTCAAGATTTTGACCAAGGCATAAAGGTGGTTAAAGATATAGACCTGGTTGATGTGTGGGCCTAACTTTATAAACCATTTGTCTAGCTTTCATCTTTGGGTTGGGAAGGTAACTTAGTAAAAAGCTTAGTAGATTCAGAATAGGCAGAGGATGGGGTGGGGAGGTGCAGTCAGAGTTAAGTCAATCAACATGTAATTAAAAAAAAAATCAACTGCGTAAGCTTTTCATTTGTCTTTGGTAGGAAGTCTTTTGAGAGAGACAATTTTTGAGTCTTGTAGAAGCCTCTGCACACTAAAAAAACCCAAACAGAACTCTATTGTTTCCGAGGTATTTTGGATTTTTTCTTTTCTAATGTGCCTTGCAAATGAACAGTTTTATCACTGTGGCCACTATAACTCTTGAGTTACCTTTGATATGTTTCGCTCATTTCTCTAGAAAATCACAGGTTCTGAGCATAATTCTTATACGTAAAAGTCTAGTTTTTATATATAAAATTGGCAGACGTTCCAGATGGCAGAGTTCTAGACTCCTTGCCTGCAGATGAGCCCATGATTCACTGCCTTCTCAAACTTACCTAAGAGGCCTCCTACTAGCCCAGTATAATCTCTATCATGACTTACAGGCCCAGTCTTGATCAGAAATGTTCATAGTCAAGAGAACTCAAAACAAGTAGTCAAGCTTGTATCTGAGAAGGACCTACCAATGGTGACCTCCAAATGCACAGCAAAAAGCCATGGGCTCAAGGGGCTCAGTGGGACACTTACGCCTGTTACTCACTGCTCCTGTGGGTCATCATTGTGGGGTCTCCTTCAGATCCTCATTTCTAACACTAGAACTGTTAAAAGAACTTGAAACAAAATAAATTTAACAGAGCTTATTTAAGCAAAGAATGGTTTATGAATCGGGCAGCACTCAGAACCAGAAGAGGTTCAGAGAGTTCTGTGCTGAAGCATGTGTGCAGTGTACTTTTATAGCCTGGACACAGAAGTAAGATGAAGAAAATATATTTGGCAAGATCCTAGTTAGAGATTAGCTGATGGTTTCTGATTGGTTGAGGTTAAGTTTCATTATCCTGTTTACATTGAATTGGGTTTTGGTTTGCTTAATGTAGGAGCTCCATTCTACAGAGCTCAGGCTAATGGCTTCTTTCTGATTTGTTTTAATAGTAGTCATATTTCCCATCTCAAGGTGTGGCTGAAGCACATGTTTGTTGCCTATATCAGCCAAGTAGGATGGTTATGGGAAATTGTAGTATCATTTTTTTTAGCATTTACTCACACATATTTGTTTATGTTCTCTTCACTACAAGTAGAAGTTGTAGAAGTTAGAGTAGATGTTAAGTGAGAATCTGATAGGACTGCAGTGTATGCTGAATATTCTGTCCATTGTATTCATGTGGAAGCATGGTTTTTACTCTCAAGGTTCCATATATTATAATCAACACAAAAGTCTTTAGCCTACTTTACCACGTCATAACTGCTTAAATTGTTATTTTACCCAGTAGTTTTTGACCTGATGACATATTTAAGTTTCTCTGTTTCCTAGATGACTTTTCATCTGTGTCTGTTTTCTTCCTGAGGTAAAATCCAAAAATACGTATTATTTTTAAGCACATTTCTCATAAAGTCAATGATGGGAACTTCTTCAAATTTAGTTTATATGTTTGTTCTGCTTATACTTCCACCTCTATATGTTGCCTGTATGTATAATACCCTTTTCTTTTTTTGTCAGACCTCTGCTCTTTATTCCCATTCAGTGAATGGAGGGGAAACTACTACTATTTAATTTAAGTCTTAGTCACTTCATTCCTCTGTGTGTTTTCTCTCTACAGTTTTCTTATTTGCATATTGTTTTTGTGCCGCCCAAAACTAAAACTGGAGATAATCATTGAAGATGTTAAATACATGCATTGTAATTTTGAATATTATAAAGTAGAAGACCTATTGTATTTAATTGTATGCAAAACTCGTATTACTTTATTACACTGAACGTCTTCAGTGCATCACAAATCCCTTTTGGATGTTCAAATTCTCATTTAGCAATATTCCTTCAGAATTGACTTTGTTATAATAAAGTTTCACTTGTATTTTATAATGTAAATTTAGAGGCACTGTTATAGTCTCCAGTGTGTAGCAGTTAATGTTTAAAATTTCTTCCTACAGTGAGCTGTCACCATGTTTAATAAATTACAGTATTCATTAGCATAAATTACTTTGGGTGCCAAGTTAGCTATTGCACAGATGCTTGGTGTTATTTATAGATTTGTATCTAACCTTCACAAGTTGACTTGCTTTTGTTTTTCTATTCACTTGTCACCATGCAGTAGGCGGTAGCATAATTATTTAAGTGTCATATGTACAAAATAGTTTTCGGGAAGAGATCTGTTGAAACTCCTGAGAGGTAGGTGACTTAGACTTTTCTACCTTGAGCAATATAGTAAGATTATGCTCCCATAATTTAAGTAGGCATATTGCTTTGTCTTTATTTGAAGCTGATCCTTGTATATTAATCCCTTGGCATCCAAGGGGGATTGATTCCAGAACCCCCACAGATACTAAAATCCACAGATGCTCAAGTCCCTCATATAAAATGGTGTAGACTTTGCACATAACAAACGCATATCTTCCTGTATACGTTAAATCATCTTTAGATTATTTATAATACCAAATATGATGTAAATGCTATATAAATGGTTGTTATGCTTTGTTTTTAAAATTTGTATTATTTTGTGTTGTTAGCTTTTATTGTTTTGTTTTTTTCCCCCACATCTTTGCTTTCAAGTTGATTGAGTCCTTGAATACAGAACACATGGATACAGAGGGCTAACTGCACTACCTTTTTTCCCAATTGTGGTAAATGTAGGGGTTTCTTTAGCTGACAAAATTAAATGGAGCCAGCACCTTAATTGTTTCCCTCTGGAATTTTGAGCCGTCCAGACATACTTATGTCTTTGTGGGAGGGGTGAAGCAGATAATTAATTATTAACTTTATCTTAAATTGTTGATATTTACTTAACATCTTAGAGTCTTCTCTTAAACTTTTGTTTTAATGAGAACTTCAGTTTTAGTTACTAGTCAGATTCAGGAAGAATAATTCTATTTAATGTTCTTCTTTGAATTGTGGATACTCTATAAAGATATTGGAATACATCTTTGGGAGGAACAGACTGTCATTAAAGTCTTAAATGTCTACTTTGGTATTTTCTGGATTTGCTAATTATCTGACTTTCTAATTTAGTAATATTTAGATAAATGAAACCAGATTTATGAAATCATTAATGGATGAATCACTTCCAACTCAACAGGTTAAGCATTTTGGAAAATAATTTGTGAATATTTACATTTACAGTTTAAAAATTACTAGACACAAGATCTTACATTTTAGCCATTTTTCTTTTTTTTTTTTCCTTTTTCCTGTGAATACCTGTATCTCTAAGGACCATAGCCATTTTTCAATATCCTATGTCTCTGACATTGTTTTATTAAAAAAGATAAGATCTTATTTCTAATGTAAATTATATGAATTTCTGAAAATAAGGCTATATTAAATGTATCTTTCTAAAACCGAAAAAACTGTTACATTACAATGACTCCTCTAGGTCTTTGCAAAAGAGAGGGAACTTTTCTTTTTCAGTTTCCAATTAGTAAAGAGTTTAGACTGAATTATGAATAATTCATGGATGCTGCTGTAAACATCCATGTGCGAGTTTTTTTTCTTTTTTGTGAACATAAAGTTGTCACCTACTTTGGGTAAATACCAAAGAGCATGATTAATGGATCATATGGGAAGATTATGTTTAGTTTTGTAAGAAACCACCAAACTGTCTTTCAAAGTGGCTATAACATTTTGCATTCCTACTAGTAATGAATGAGAGTTCTGAGGCAGGAGAATAGCGGCTGGAGGCATGGAACCTAAGACTGATTGACACTGACTTCCTAGAACTGAGTCAAAAGGAAAACCCCAACTTTCCATGCCCAAGTAACAAAGGAACAGAGGTTACACCCTTTGTAACCCCGACACCCCAACCCCTCTACCACCTTCTGCATTGCAGATGAGAAATGGAAAGTACCTTTAATTGGTCCCCCTCCTGCAACCAATCAGACTGGTCACTGGCCTAGTCTTCATTCGCATAAGGGTGTAACTTTGTGACTTCAGCCTCTGATTGATCACCTTCCACCATCAATCGGACTGATTGTGGGCCACTACTTCATTTACATAGGGTGTAACCAGTGGGAAACCTCTAGTGGGTATTTACACTCCAGAAAATTCTGTAACCAGTGCTCTTGAGCCACTTGCTTGAGCCTGCTCCCATTCAGTGGAGTATACTTTTATTTCAATAAATCTATGCTTTTGTTACTTAATTCTTTTGTTGCTTTGTGCATTTTGTCCAATTCTTTGTTCAAAACACCAAGAACCAAGATGATTCATAGTCAAGACCTTCCACCAGTAACAGTTCCACATCCTCACCAGCATTTGTGATGTCAGTGTTCTGGTTTTTGGCCATTCCGATAGGTATGTAATGGTATCTCATTATTTTAATTTGCATTTCTCTGATGACATATGATGTGGATCATCTTTTCTGTATACCTTTGGTGAGATGTCAGTGAAGTTCTTTGGCCCATTTTTTAATAGGGTTTGTTTTTTTGAATTTTTTTTCATATATTTTGGATAGCAGTACTTTATCAGATATGTCATGCAAATATTTCCTGACAGTCTATGACTTCTCTTTTTATTCTTTTAACAGTGTCTTTTATAGAGCAGAAATTTTTTAATGTGAATGTCAGCCTATCACTTCTTTCATGGATTATGCCTTTGGTGTTATGTCTAAAAAGTTATTGCCTAGATTCTCTCTTATGTTCTAGAGTTTTATAGTTTTGTGTTTTATATGTAGGTGTGTGATCTATTTTGACTTAATTTTTGGGAAGGATAAAGTGTCTGTGTCTAGGTTAATTTTTTTGCATGCGAGTATCCAGGTGTTCCAGAATTATTTGTTGAAAAACTATCTTTATTCCATTGCATTGCCTTTGCTCCTTTATCAAAGATTGGTTGACTATATTTATATGGGTCTATTTCTGGGCTTTCTATTCTGTTCAGCTGATCTTTTTCTCTGTTCTTTTACCAATACCACACTGTCTAGATTATTGTAGCTTTAGAGTAAGTCTTGAAGTCAGATACTGTCAGTCTTTCACCTTTGTTCTTCAATATTCAATATTGTATTCTGGGTCTATTGCCTTTCTCTGTAAACCTTAAAATTAGTTTAACAGTATCCCCAAAGTAACCTGCTGGGATTTTGATTATTATTGAATCTAGATCAAGTTGAGAAGAACTGACATCTAGCTAATATTGAGTTTTCTTATTCATGCACATGAACTGTTTTTCAGTTTAATTAGTTCTTTTTGATGTCTTTGATCAGAGTTTTGTAGTTTTGCTCATATAGATCTTGTACATATTTTGTTAGATTTACACCTATTTCATCTTGGGAGGATGCTAATGTAGATGATATTGTGTTTAAAATTTTAAATTCCACTTGTTCCTTTATGACATAGCAAAGTAGTTGATTTTCATCTGTTAACCTTGCATCTTGCAACCTTGCTATGGTTGCTTATTGTTCCAGGAGTTTTTTTTTTTTTTNAAAAAAAAAAAAAAAGAAAAGAGAAGAAAAAATAAATGGAACCAATGAAAAGGGTGTGATCTAACCCCTGTCCAGATTCTTCTTGGCCTCTCTCTGCAGCGTTCCTTCCTCCAGAGTGAGGGGCAGGGCCCCTCTGAAATGAGGGTTCTGACTCACCATCAGGAAGTCGGGGAAGATTCGAGTCCTGCCCTGCACAGGTGAACCGAGGGCAGAAGCTCCAAGAGAGAGGTTCTGTTTCCTGATTCTAAAGAGCCGCAACATTATAACAAGGGCCATGGGAGTGAGAGCCAGGGGCGCAGATGAAAACATTTCTCTATCTCATATCACAGAAGAGCAAGAATGTTTACTATAGATGAAGTTCAATTTATCAATTTTTCCTTTCTTTCTTTCTTTCCTTCTTTCTTTTCTTCTTTTCTTTTTTTTTTTTTTTTTTTTTTTTTTTTGGTCAGTTGTTTTATTTTCTACATACATTGTCATATCATCCGTGAACAAAGTTTTATTTCTTCTTTCAACCTCTGTACTTTTTCTTTCTCTTCTTATTGTATTAGCTATGACTTCTAGTTTGATGTTGCAGTTGAGTGGTGAGAGAAGACAAAACATTCTTGCTTCATGGCTCATCTTAATGGGAATGCTTTGAGTTTCTCTCCATTAAGCATGGTGTTAACTGTAGGTGTTTCTATTTTTGTTTTGTATTAATAGATATTCTTTATCAAGTTGAGGAAATTTCCTTGTATTCCTAGTTTACTGAGAATTTTCTTCTTTTTTTTTTTTTTTTTTTTTTTTTGGGTTTTGAACTTTTTTTTTTTTTTTGGAGACAGAGTTTCCCTCTTGTATCGGCAGCTGGAGTGCAATGGCGCAATCTCGGCTCACTGCAAATTCCACCTCCTGGGTTCAAACGATTCTCCTGCCTCAGCCTCCCAAGTAGCTAGGATTAAAAGCGTGTACCACCACGCTTGGCTACTTATATATTTTTAGTAGAAACAGGGTTTCACCACATTGGCTCAGCTGGTCTCCAACTCCTATTCAGGCTGTGTCTTCTGTGAGTTTTGACAAGATTGTGTCTTTTGAAGAATTGATCTGTTTCATCAATGTTCCCCCCTTGGGAATCTTCATTTTTATGGTGAGCAAAAGTGAGACTTTCAAATGATTGCAAGTTTGAAAGAGATCATAATTTTTTTTTTAATCACATATAAAGAATAAGAACCAGTTAAGTAACAAGGATAATGGAAAATTTGATTCTGAGTTTTGACCTTTTACTTCCTTAGACACATTGTTTTCAGTTTTCTTTATATTCTTAGTACTCTGATAGCCATGTTTAAAGTTCTTTTTTTTAAAAAAATTAGTGTGTACATTCTCTTATTTTTAAAGAATAGCTTATTTGAAAACAGCATGGGATTGTTGCCTCTCAAACACGGACAGGTGAAAATTGGGAGTTCTGTAGGAAAGCAGAAGTGGAGAAGCTGTTGTGTTCTTGCCCTCTTTCCCTTCTCTTTCACTTATTATCCCCACCTAGGTTTGTATCTCTATAAATTCAGATCAATAGATGGGATTACAATTGAAAGATTATTGATTAATACAAGGGTGCTGGTACAAGAGTTTACCTTAGGCAAGTTTTATGGAAGACAGTAATAGATACTTTTGTCCATAAAAATTTTCCTATTTTGATTATGTAATCTCGATATTCATAATAATTTGTTAAGTATACATCAAGTGGACTGTTCCTGTCATCTAGAATGACCATCTATTTAATGAAGCCATGAAACAATTCGAGAACTTTCAGAAAACAAATGGGCAAAATGCTGTGTTGCTAAAGAATGTCCTGCCTTGTTCACCCTGTCCATTTTTAGATTAGTCTGGATGCTAGTGAAATACAGAAGTGTTTGCCACACAGGTGCAGTGTTTTGCAGCTGTTGGAAACATTCCCCCTCACCCACAAGCCTCTTTACTTTCTTCACATAAAATTACGCTGTGCTTAAACCATTAATGCTAGAAGATGGGATTTGAGAATTTGAATGTCTGTTTACAAAAAGATGTAATGTATAGAGAGAACTGCTCATTCAGGCAGCTGAGTGTAACTGTCTAGATGACTTAACTGTCCTTAAGATCACACTAGCTTTAAGGTCATGGAGTTTTAGATACAAGAGACTGCCTTTAAAACTGCTGTCTGTAGAATTGCTGCCCTCCAGACAGAACTTTCTGAGAACAGGGCTTATATATATTTATTTTTAAATCTCTTGTAACTAGCCTAATACCTGGACTTAGTAGGCACTTTATGTGTTTGCAAATATTTTATGTTGCAAGATGAGGCTAAATAAAAATATTGTTTAGATGTAGTATGGTACTAAATCAGAAATTATAATTTTTTTAAACTGATGCCATGTGGTATACTTTGTAGTAGTCATATAAACAGAGTGCCATGGCCTCAGAGAGAAGGGGAGTGAATAATTCCAAATCCATGGAACTCACTGGATACTTTATATTTTGATATATCATGGAAAATACTTCCCTAGACTACAATTGGAGAATTTGTTTTGAGGAGAATTTTTTCCTCATTTAAGAGACAATAGTGTGTTTTCCAACAGCAGTGTTTTTCCCCCATATCCCCATTTTTGTCATTTTTGATGCATTATATCAATATCATAAGCAGATTAATGATTCAAAATTGAAAAGTTTTAGAGCATGCTTTCTTTAAATAAAACCAATGTTTTATTTTCTATAGCTGTTATTTCTATGATGCAAGTTATATAGGCTTTGGAGTCAGATATAAATAGGTTTGAATCTCATATTTGTGAATCCCAACTTCTTAAACTGTGTTTACCTCAAGGAAACAACTTAATCTCAACATGTCTCAATATTTCTGTGTGTAAAAATAGAACTAATATCTACTCTAAATGGTAGTGTTATGAGGATGAAAGGAGTGTACCTTTTGAGTACATGGCAGCAGCATTATTCCTGGTGCATATTAGAAACTCAATAAACATAATTTCCTTTTTATTCAAAGGAGAGGGTTGTAGTGATCAAGACTATAGCACTTTTCTGGCATTGATGAAGCTGTTATTCTAGGAGACTGTAGTATGCCTTCAAGTTTCTATTTGTTCAGCATGTGCATAGCACCCAATATCTGCAAAGGCATTGAGATACATGGCGGTATTACAGTCTTGTTGGGGCTGGCGGTGAGGGGCCGAACCCAAATAGTGAAATCATAAAGGGTAGCAAATTACTGAGATTCTGAGAAGGGGGATTCTGAGAAGGAGGTCATGATAAACTGCAGTGATTAGGCATCCTTCATGGTTGTAGCATAGCTGTAAACTGAATCTTCAAGGCAGAATGGAGATGAAAAACATTCAGGCTTAAAGAAGACCACAAAGATCAAATGCTCAGTCTTCTGAGAGAATATTTTTATGTGCTGTAATTAACAGTGGTTCCAAGTATGCAGAACAAAAAAATTGTCATAGCAGACTGAAGCCGGCTGTGTTGATCCAAAGAAAGCTGTAGGAAAGCATCCCGAATGTACTATTGCCTGTTTTCCTGAGTCATAAATAGCAGATATTTATTCTCCAAATGCTTAGGACTCTTAAGCTAGCAAAGCATATACTTTGAAGTTTATAAACGTATAGATGTGTTTATAAGTTTTTCCTTTTTATCTGAGAATTCATAACAGTTGATAAATTTTATTTCTGTGTAAGAGAATGGAAAGCAGTTTACATTTGAGAAAAGATCAGTAAAACTAGTAACATTTTTGGAATTGGTAGGGGGTTAGGGGGAAGAAGGGATTTGGAGGAGAAGCATTGTGTGTTTATAAGCAGTTATCATAAAATAAGAATTTGTTCCTTGCAACAAAATGTGATTACAAACCATTGGAAGATTTTGAGGGTTCTAATGAAACATTTTAGGAATTTTGTTTTGCAGTTATTAGGATAGTTTAAAGGGACAAGAAGTCAAAATATTAAGGACATTTACAAAGAAAAGCTTGGTGTATTTGAGGCTTCAAATAATCTGAACTAAAGTATTGAAGTAATTTCCAAAAAAGCAATAGTGAGAGGCTGTTGAGAGTGTAGGGTTAAATAAAGGAGGACAACAAATCAAAAATGGCTTCAAGGTTGTGCCTTTAGGGGTTGGAAGAGTAAATTTTGAAGTACCATCTTGGCATTATCATTGCTCTAGGATATAGGATAGGGCTGTAATTCGTTCTCAGGTCCCTCCCTAGAAAAGTGACTGAATAATGAATGAAGTGGCAAATTTTTGGTGTGGGATGCTTTTGAAACAAGGTTTCTTCACTTTAGTTACCTAATTGGGAGAGGGTGTTGTATATTTTCACTAGGGGTAACAGTATATGTTGTTTCCATTAAAGACTAGGTAATCTGGATGAACTGGAAGATATTGGTGTGTTTTTAGAAATACTGAAATGATTTGGGGAAAGAAAAAATGTATAAAGATACTTTGAAAACTTTGAGGGCTTTTAATTTGTTGGAGTTGCTGTTTTTGGATGGTGTTTCCTTGTAAAAACTTAACCCCAAGGATATGTTTTACTTCTGCGGTTGTTAATAGGTCTCTGTTCATTTAATAGGTGGCGATTATGATAAGCATTTGGGGAAAAAAATTTTAACAGAAGGTTTGTTGGGCACAAAGTATCCTCTTGGCTGTTTTAGGTATGTTGTACTCTCAGGTATTTTAGACTACAAGGCAAGAGGCAGAAGTCTAGAAGGATACTAGGGGCAGAGCGATATTTTCAGTAAAATTGTTTTTTCCCTCTTCAGCTTTCTCTGTGTTATCCTATCTTTCTCCCTCCCCAGTAGCTCAGAACATAACTTCCTCCAGCTTCCCGCAGAATTTAACACTTTTGCTTCAGTGTTAACACACAAAGTGAAATGAAGAGGAGTGCCTAGATTGCACAGCCAGCATTTTTCAAGCACTAACTGTATGTATAGAACTATGCTTGGTTCTGGGCATACGCATGCGAATAACACAGAGTCCCTGTCCTGAGAAACCCACAGTAGAGCAGCCTGGTGAACATTCATAATTTACAGTTATGCTTTTATGGAGCCACTCAAAGAACTGATTTTCCATTTGATAGTCTTGACAAAAAGTAATTTTGTGTATAATCAAAAAGCAATACTAGCATAGCTTTTCTTCATTGTTTTTGGAACTGCACACTTTTATATTTTTAAGAATTGTTTTTATAAAGAGCAAATAAAATACCTTTTATACTTAGTATTGTTTGGCTAATTTATTGTCATTTTCTTGGCCAAATGATAAGGCACTTTTTGGTAGTATATTGAGCTAAGTATAGCTGTTCAATGTTTACATTGAAAAAATAATATTATTAAAAAGGATGTCTTTTTAGTACGTGTGTTCTGATCCTTAACATTTTATTTAATCTTGAAGCTGTATTATTTCTTCTTGATTCCCCTTTTGAGTACTTTTGATTTTCCGTAGTATCTTTCAAAACTTTTTCTTTCCCGACATTGAAATCCTTTTGATGTATAGAGAAATGTTGAAAAATCCATTAGCAAAATCCCTTATGATGATAACAGGATACATTTTTTTTTCCCTAGCTTTTTTATTGTACCTTGTTAAGCTGGTCTCACTTGAACTTTCTTAGAATCAGACAGTTCCTGGTTCCTATGGGACTTCCTGTTTTCTCAACTAAAAATAGAAAAGCATCTCAGAAAGGAAACCTGGTCAGTGTGAACTACTTTGTAAAATCAGTTAGTTTTAGTTAGTCTTAGTTGTGACCTGGATTATACAAATACATAGTCTGTGTAGAATATAAAAGTTTATAGGTATCTGAAAGCTTTGAATATTTTTGCATGTAATATTAAAATAAACAAAATGATAAGGAGAAGATTCTGAGTAAAAACCCTGAGAGGTGCTACATATTCAGCCATAAAAATTTTTGTATCTTAATTTAGAGGTGAAGGAAGGGGACAAGGGTTGGATGGAAAGTGGTAAATCCTTTCCTTTTTATGCAGTATTTTACTGGAAATTTGGAATTGTTTAATATTGAGACTTAGTTACTTTGATCTGTATTTTTTTTCTTGCCACTTTTCCAGATGGTAGTAGGATTAGAAGGTGAATTTAAAAAAAAGATCATTAGAAGTCAGAATTCTAAATGAATTACTCAGTTTTAAAGCATTTTGTAGATTTCTTGTAGTAGTTAACTGCTTGTTTATATTTTGAAGAGAAATCAAGTTAAGGTGGAAGCAAATCATATAGTCATTAACAATAATAATAATAGTGTATATTGAGTGCATATTAAGTGCTTGACATGGTGTCAAACATTGTCTCATTTAATCCTGAAAACTACTGTATAAGGTAGGTATCATTGTTACCCATACTCCATTAAAGAAGAAACTGCAATTTAGAGTAGCTAATTAGATGTTAGTTCAAGGAGACATTGCTAATAAGTGGTAGAGGTGGAGCTGGTACTTGAACTCAGTTTCTGTGACACCAGAACACCTGATTTCAATGATTATGAGGAAAACCACTAATTCAAAGTGAGAATGATAAGTATAATAAATCTGAAAAATTACTTCCTCAACCTTTATTATCACTAGTTTGTTTACATTTGGTTTGCATATTTATACCCAATTTCAGCAGAGTACATGCTGGCAGTTCAGAGAGTTTGTTTGGGGGATTTTAATTCTTAAGTGATGCTAATACTTCCCTTTTTTTCTTTCCTTGATAGTAGAGAACCCCTTTGGTGAAACATTTGGAAAAATACAAGTAAGTAAAAGATGAGTACTGATAATTTTGTGTCACGTTTTATATGATGGAAGTATGGGATGACTACCAACTAAAAAAATAGCAATTTTAAAGTCATTCTAGTCTGAAACAATAGGTTTTATCAACTAAAAAAAAAATAGTAATTTTAAGGTTATTTTATTATAAAACAACAGGTTTTCTTATTTTGAATATTCCCTACTGTAGTATAATTAAATCTGACACAGATTTTCTCCTAAGAGCTGAAGTGTTTATCACTTTACTGTAAAAGACAACTGCCAAGTAAATGAGAGTGGCATATCATCAGTGGATCTGATCTTACACTTAAAAGCATGCCTGTTGCCTTCAGTTGTTAGATACCTTAGAGTTTTTGTCCGTTTTTCCCTCATTTTACCTCTTTGGATCTTCCCCATATTGGAATGCCTATTTGACCATCAAAAGAACTTAGAAAGGAAGCATATCCTTCAGGCTATTTCTTTTGTTTTTTAAAGAGTTCTTTAATACTAAATTTAACCTAAATTTTACTTAAATAAAAATATTTTTCACTTACCCATCATTGCAGGGATGTCAGAGATTATGATGTTTAAGCTTGTAATTAGTTGTTTATTTATTATAGGAACTGTTGTATAAACCTGTATAGAAAACATAATTTGTTGTACTGAAGGATGTGTAATGTGTAATCACACCCATAGAATATTACTTTCTATTGTTAAAGTGGAACTCTGAAATTATTAGTAATATTCTGTTGTGGTGATACTTGTTTAAAACAAAGTTGACTTTTCAGTTGCATTATTAAGTATAACACTGCTACAGTGTCATGATTTAAATTTGGTGTATATATATATGTGTGTGTATATATATTTGGTGTGTGTGTATACATATATAAATATATATACATATACTGAACATTGGAAATAGAACACTCTTTTCTTCTGCTTAATTTTTCCCGTGGAGGAAGCTGAAGTTCTGAACTTCTGAATAATGGTAATAATTATAATGAAGACAATGGTTGTTTACTTATATTAAATGTTCATTCTGTACAAGGCCCCATGCCAAGTTGTATTAGTCTGTTCTTATGCTGCTAATAAAGACATACCAAGATTGGGTAATTTATAAAGGAAAGAGGTTTAATTGACTCACAGTTCCACATGACTGGGGAGGCCTCACAATCAAAACAGAAGGTGAAAGTCATGTCTTACATGGTGGCAGGCAAAAGAGCATATGCAGGGCAAATCCCCTTTATAAAACCATCAGCTCTCATGAGACTTATTGACTATCCTTCATGGGAGTAGCATGGAGGAAAAAAACCCACCTCATGATTCACTTACCTCCCACAACATGTGAGGTTTATTGAATTCAAGATTTGGGTGGGGACACAGAGCCAAACCATATCACAAGTGTTAAAATTCATTATGATTTAATCAAACGCATAATGCAGACAGTTGAAAATATCCTTGAAGAGAAAATTGGCTGAGGATTGAAGAGGAAAATATTTAATGGTGACAATGTATGAGAAAATTGGATAGAGTCACCCTATAGATTTTTCTCCCTCCAAAATGAAAAACAATAATCTGGGCCTTACTAAAACACACAATTAGAAAGTTACTAATTCAAATTATAAAATTGCCTTTATTTAATGAAAGATTATTTAAAAGCTTATTTTATGTATTTACTTGTGAAACTCTAACTAGTTTGCAGAATGATTAGGGAAGCCCGTAGTTAAACATTAAGCTGCAATATTAGGAGACAATCTGAAAAGCAGTCAAAATGGAAGAGAGTATAATCAAACTGTAAACCAGTAACTATAAAAGTTGATTTGCATACTTTTCAGATTTACTGCTAGTTTAATGTACTGGTATTAAAGATAATTGAACCAAAACCATTCTATTTCTTTCTCAAAATGTATTCATTCACTTAACAACATATATCATCATGCCACTGCACTCTACTACAGCCTGGGTGACAGAGCAAGACTGTAAATATAGATAGATAGATAGATAGATAGATAGATAGATAGATAGATAGATGAATAAAGTAAGTAAATAGTATGTATCATAAATACCTACTTAAATTATAATTTAGTCAGTCATTTAGGTAGCAGTTGAGGCTCTTCTAGTATATAGATGGTCATTTAAACTCTGTTTGTTTATTTTATTTTATTTTTTTTGAGACAAGATCTCACTTCATCACCCAGGCTGGAGTGCAGTGGCATGATCACGACTCACTGTGGCCTCAACCTCCTGGGCTCAAGTGATCCTCCCACCTCAGTCTCCCGAGGAGCTGGGACTACAGGTGTGCACCACCATACTTGGGTGATTTTTGTATTTTTTGTAGAGACAAGGTTTTGCCACATTGCCCAGGCTGGTCTTAAATTCCTGAGCTCAAGCAGTCCTCCTGCCTCAGCTTCCCAAAGTGTTGGGATTACAGGTGTGGGCCCCCACACCGGCCTTAAATAAATTTTTATTGGAAAGATAATTCTTGTAAAAAACTATAGTTGAGCTTTCTGAGTTCTTATTTGTATGAGAATGTAACAATATGTACGTCATTCAGTATGAGATCAGTTCTATCTGGTTAAGTTTTGTTACTTCTACTTATCTTGTCCAGTGTTTAATATCTGTGAGTCAAAAACTGAAGTTTATTTCTAGGTCCCTCTTAAGTTTATTAAAGATGTAATCACAGAGGACAGAAGCCAAATGTTTAAATTTTGTTTTGTTTTTGAAAGAGAAGTGAGGAAGAACATGATAGGACATATAAAACAAAAAGGAAATCAGTATCTTTTCCAGATGAGAGGAAAGAAACACAAAACTTTCAGTTGCTTTAATCCCAAAGCTTAACTAGATTCACCTTGGTTTTATGTGTTACATCCATAAACTACACTATTATTGGAACACCTACTCATCCTGTTATGTTGAAGATATTTATTACAAATGATTTCATGGCTTAATGTATCACAAATGCTTAGGCTTTAGAAACCTGAGTTTCAGCCCCTACTCTTACTTTTTGATGTCTGATTTTTGCGGTTTGAATTTTTGATCTTATGTGAAGATAAGGACTGGCTTGATTCAGAATCTGATTGAGATAAAGTTGAGGCAAAAAGGCATATATAGGAAGGCAAGTAGTAAACTGAAGGAATAAGTAACTTATCTCAGTCAACCATCTGACATAAAACTAGGGACTCTGGTGATAGGATCTTGGCGCTTTTGATGAGTTTTCTTCTTAGTGTCACTGCTTAAAGCTGCAGTGACAAAAGCATGCCACCCATATTGTGCAAGCTTGTTCTCTTCTGTCTCTGAACATACAGCACAAAATAAATGGATGAGGTTGCATGTTATTAGACATATAAGTATTACTTTTCTGGCCTTTTATATCTTGCTTCAATTTGCACCATGATCCTATTCATCCAGTAATTCTGTTTTGTTGGAAACTTTAGGAAGAAAGAAAATAATAAAGACGGAGCCCCCTGATGAATCATGAATTTTAGATAGTATGATAAGTTATTACCCCCTCCACAGCCTACCCTCCTCCATCATTTATATTGATCCTTCTTGGTTATAATTGCTCTTAAATTGGGGGTCTTTTTGCTTTAGACTATTTGGCAGGTGCTTAGGGTATACCATTTCAATAATTCTCTATGTTAACTCTTTTCATACAATTATTCCTGCTTCTGGGCCAGCCTCTACATTCTGGTTCAGGTAGTATTTCTGATGTACAAGTCTAATTTACTCTCCTGCTAAATTTTCAGAATGAAGTCAAACTCTCTGTTTTGCTATCCAAGGTTGTCTGGTAGTTAACTACTTTTCTAATAGTTTGCTGTATCAAACTAGGCTACTGGTTATGTAAGAAATATAACCAATGCTTTCATTCCTTCGTGCCCTTGCTCAGGGTCTTCCTTTTGCCTAGAATGCTGATCTGTTATTTTTTCCTTTGAAATCAGACTGAAATATTCTGTTCCATAAATTCTCTTCCCTCTTCCTTCCTCCTTCTGTATTTACAGAAGGAGGAAGGAAGAGAATCTTCTGTATTATTCTGCAGTTGTTATATAACATTTACTATGTTTTTTGCCCTTGAGAACAGGAACCATGTTGTTCACTGGATCTCTCACTTGGCTGAGAGAACAGTTCTTGACTCCTAGTAGATGTTTATTGAATGTTTGTTTCATTTTAATGGTTCATATGTTTATACAGGGGCACCTTGGGAACCCAGGAGAGAACTGAATATCAGTCAACGTGCCAAAACTCATTCCCTTAGTTTTATGTGGTTGAGTCAGATTAAAGCAAAACATGAAGGGCAGCCTTGATGAAGAAAACAGTCTCATATGAACAATTTACATAAGCATGCATTGTATAGAGGGGGATTGGGAACTTTGCTTTGGTGGTTGATGGAGTTTATTGTCTGTGAGACCTTTTTTACCACTAGCCTTATGCCAATTTTTAAATCATTCTCCAGAAAGTGAAATATTTAGAGTAATAATTTAGAGTCTTAGATTAAGATTTCTTAAAAATACGGTACCCATTATTTAAATATGAATTTGTCTTTCAGATAATGTAGCTTCTATGATTTTTAATTTACTGGTTTTTTGAATAAGAATTATTTGGTGTGTTTTTTTTCCTTGGAATTGGGTATTTCATAATCACTTCTTTTAATTTTAGGAAAGTGAAAAAAATCTTATGATGAACACATTATATAAGCTTCATGATCGATTGGCACAGCTTGCAGGTAATTGTTTTAACTTTCATAGTCACTAAAAATGTTTTGAAAAAATTAGTTGTATATGTTGCATTTTATTAGCAGAATTTTTTTTTTCAAATCCAGTGTTATGTTTGTGGAATATTTTTCTTTAGAAGTTTTTATTACCTATACAGAGTGATTTTTGATTTTTAAATATGCATTTAATCAAGGCTTTTTTCCTGCCTGCCATCTGTATTAGATAGGTAATATATGTATATTATATGTTACATATTTAAAGTTGATCAAATTTCTTTATTGCATTAATAGTAAACAAAAATCCTGAGGATTTAGGGAATTAGGGAAGCAGTGAATTAACTAAAATCTTGGATTAAATATACAAATACAGGTTTTCTTTTGTTGGTTGTATAGGTATCATTCCCTTGGATAAAGTAAATTTATTCTGCAATTTTCTTTACTGATTCATTGCATTTTCATCATATTCTGCTCTTAGTAATTCTGAGAGCTCTAAGGTAGCCAACTTGTCTGAAATTGGAATAGTTTGTTGTAGATGAATTGGTGTCAAGCTTAGCACATATAAATTAGAGTAGCAGCTTCTCTATTACCTTTTAACTTTTTTTACATATAATCTGAAAGGAGAGACTTGAATTCTTATAAGCAGTTATAAGAAAAGAAAAATGTAGTTTTCAAACTTTTCTATTTAGCAGATCTTTTATGTAAAGATTATTGGTAGAAGCCTATAGGTAAATATGGAACTTCTCTGGTTGAATGGAGGTATTTAGGATCCTGAGAGTTTCCTATCCTCTCACCTACCTTTGTTTTTTCCATTGGGTTCTTAATTCCTATCAGTTTTTTAGGCATATAATTCTGTATTATATCACTAAAAGCATTCTTTGCTTGATTGACTGTCATTGATACACTATAAGCTAATTATATTTATTTGGTATGCTGTAGCACCCAGAGATAAGTTAAGTATATGCTAGTTATGCTAGCCAGGGATGTTGCTGTCACAAGCTTCTACAGCTATCTCTATAGCATTGTTTTATGAAGTATGGTTCATGGCCCGCTAAATCAGGATAATCTGGTGTGCTTTTAAAGATATGGATTCCTTCCTCTTGAGCAAGGGTCAGCAAGCTTTTTTTTCTGTGACGGGCCAGATAGTGGATATTTTAGGCTTTGTAGGTTAGACTGCCTCTGTCATAACTACTCAATTCCGTTATACCATGAAAGCAGCCATAAATACTACATAAGTAAATGAGCTTGGCTGTATTCCAATAAAACTTCACTTTTAAAAACCAGCAGTAGGCCAGATTTGACCTGTGGACTGTAATTTGCAGAACTCTGCTCTAACTCTGTGGGATCTGAATCTCCGAGGATACACTAATAAGCTTTCAAGACTTGTTCATCTAATAGGTACTTCTCCCCTTTTTTTGACATTAAAATCATATTACTTGAACAAAACTGAAATAAGAACATGGCTACTTTTCTTTTAGAAACATTTGCCAAGGATTTTACTTCAATTATTCTACTTTCATGTTAACAAAAGTTTTTTAACTACTTGAAACACACAGGGAAAGAAAAACATGACAATTGGAGTTCAATATGAGGATAATTTCTTTCTGATAACCGCTTATAGCCTAAAGAATAAGCTCTGAATTCTCTTATCAACAATTAAAAGAAAAATGTAGTTTTCCAAAGGTTTATATATAGCACATTCCTTTGTAGAAACCAGATCATAGGTAGTAACTTGTACCTGATTTCCCGGTTGATCTGTTATAACAATTTTTTTATAAAGATTTTTTTTGAGACATGATCTTATTCCGTTACTCAGGCTGGAGTGCAGTAGGGTGATCACAGCTCACTGCAGCTTCAAATTCCTGGAGTCAAGCTGTCCTCTTTTCTCTGCTTCCCGAGTAATTGGGACTATAGACATACACCACCACACCTGGCTATGTTACAACAGTTTTTAAGGCATGCACACCCTTTGCTAAAGATAGGATTAGTTATACTTTGAAAATGGACAAGCTTTAATACATTAATAAATTTGAACTTATTTGAACCCTTAAATGAATGATTAGCTTTAATAATAGATATATAAATTACTCTAGCACAGTGAATTTGCTGAATTTTTTCCCTTTTGGGAATAATACATATTTCTGGAAGGCATCTTGTGTGACAAGATCTGTGGATAGGCATCAGTGTGACATAGTTCCTATACCAGCTTATCATTTAGTTGGGAATAGAAGAGGAAGATATGTTTCTATTTGGACTGAAATGCATTTAAAAGTTGTAGTTAATGTAAGTTGTGGTAACTAAAACATTCTGTAGTTGTTTGTTTATACTCTTACTGGAATTTCTTCTAGAAAGTATAAATAATATTGTTCATTTTCTTTACTGATTGTAATAATATAACTGTAATTGTATAATATATAAAATATTTGAATTAATCATGTTTGTTTTCTTCTGTTTAACAGAGTACTGATTCAAAATTAATAATATGCTACTCTTTCCAGGAGATCATGAATGTGGCAGTTCTAGTCAAAGAACGCTTTCTGTTCAAGAGGCAGCTGCATATTTAAAAGTAAGCAATGAAATTAGAATTTTAATAGCTATATTTTAAAAAATTATTTAAATAATTGCTACTTATAAGAATCATATATTTGATTATTTTAATTGTATTGTTAAAAAGCTTGGGCCTGCTGTTTGGTGTAATGTAAGCAGTTACAAGAAAGTGAAATTGCTTAGTATTTTTTTAGTTTGTTTTAGAACATTCTCTATGAGAGAATGCAAATTAATTTGGAAAGAGTACAAAAAAACATTGGTCAGAGGGAAATTGAGATAGGTGAGTGGTAGCATGTAAGAAAGCAGGTAAGCATCTAACCATTTATTTAAAATCTTCTGATCCAGGTCAGTTTCATCTCAGAATACTAAGGTAACTTGCTGTTGAATTTTCTAAACTACGGTAAATAATTTCTGGAAAATCTTAATAAAAAGAAAGGTACTAGAACACTAAAGATGCATAAATGTCGTTCTGATTTCTCAGAAGTGGAAAGTGGAATTTGAAAACCATACAGGAAAGCTTGCTGTCAGTCCAGTTCCATAAAGACATATATATATTTTAATACGTGGTAATTTATTGATTCCCCAAACTCTTTTTTTTTTTTTTTTTTGAGACGGAGTCTTGCTCTGTCGCCAGGTTGGAGTGCAGTGGTGCAATCACGGCTCACTGCAACCTCCGCCTCCTGGGTTCAAGTGATTCTTCCGCCTCAGCCTCCCAAGTAGCTGGGACTACAGGCGCGTGCCACCACGCCCGGCTAATTTTTTTGTATTTTTAGTAGAGACGGGGTTTCACCGTGTTGGCCAGGATAGTCTCGATCTCTTGACCTCGTGATCCGCCTGCCTTGGCCTCCCAAAGTGCTGGGATTACCGGCGTGAGCCGCCACGCCCGGCCTCCATAAGGATATTTTCATAAAGATCTGCATTATTGCAAATGGAAATGTGGATCCCTGGAAGCTGGCTGCCATTTGAATGTAGACAAGTCATGCCATACAAATTTCATGCCTCCCTAACCCCTTGTCAAAATTGTGGTAAAAAATATATAACATGAAATCTATTAACACATTTTTAAGTATACAGTACAGTATTGTTAACTATATGTGCATTGTCTTACAGCAAATCTCTAGAAATTTTCATCTTGTATGACTGAAACTCTGTACCCATTGCACAGCAGGTTGCCATTTTCCTCTGCCCCAAATCCCTGGCAATCATAATTTTACTTTCTCCCTCCATCAGTGTGATGAACAGATAACTCATATAAGTTGAATCCTGCAATTATTGTCCTATGACCAGCTTATTTCCCCTAGCATAATGTCTTCAAGTTTCATCCATATTGTAACGTGGCAGTATTTCCTTCATTTTTAAAGGCTGAATAGCATTTCATTGTATGTATACACGTATTTTCTTTATCCAGTAATGTTGATGGGCTTTTAGTTTGTTTCATCCTCTTGGCTATTGTGAATAATGCATCAATGAACATGGTAATGCAAATACTTATTTAGATTCTACTTTCAGTTCTCCTAGACAAATACCTAGAAGTAGGATTGATAGATAATATGGTAGTTGAACTTTCTATTTTTTGAGGAACCTCCATACTGTTTTTTTATACTGACTGCGTCATTTTACATTCCCTCTAATAGTATAGTAGGATTCCAGTTTTTCCACATCCTCAACACTTACTTGCCTTGTAGCTCACTGTGTTTTTGATTTGCATTTCCTTGATGATTCTGATGTTGAGCATCTTTTCATATACCATTTATTTACATATACATCTATGTGTATATATAGCATATATACAGCATATATGTAAAATACACTATCTGTTGGCCATTTGTATATCCTCTTTGGAGTAGTGCTATTCAAGTTCTTTGCTGATTTTTAAATTGGGTTATTAATTTTGTTATTGAATTGTGGGGTTTCTTATGTATTTTATGTATTAACCCCCTGTCAGATATATGGTTTGCAAATATTTTCTCCCATCCTGTAGGTTCCTTTTTCATTCTGTACACTGTTTTCTTTATTGCACATATGCTTTTTAGTTTGTTGTAATCCTACTTGTTGATTTTTGCTTTTGTTGTCTATATTTTTGGTGTCATGTCCAAGAAATTATTGCCTGTATCAATGTCAAGAAGCTTTCTTCTGTGTTTTCTTCAAGGAGCTTTATAGTTTTAGGTCTTACATTTAAGTATTTAATCCATTTGGAGTTGATTTTTGTATATGGTATAAGATAAAGCACCAGTTTCATTCTTTGGCATGAGGAAATCCAGTTTACCTAGCACCATTTATTGAAGAGATTCTTTTCTCCATTGTGTAGTCTGGCACCCTTGTAGAAGATTGTTTGATCATACATCAGTGGCTTTATTTCTGGTTCTCTATTTTATTCCACTGGTCCATTTATGTCTGTTTTGATGCCAGTACCATACTGTTTTGATTACTGTAGTTTTGTCATGTGTTTTAATGACAGTGTGAGGCCTCTAACTTTTTTTTCCTCAAGATTGTTTTGGCTCTTTGGGGTCCTTTGTGGTTCCATATGGGTATTAGGATTATGTCTTCTATTTCTGCAAACAATGCTATTGGGGGTTTGGTATGGATTGCATTTAATCTGTATTGCTTTGAGTGGTATAGTAATTTGAGTAATATTAAGTCTTCTAATTCATGAACGTGAGATATCTATTTGTGTGTTTTATTTCATTCTGCTTTTTTTTTTTTTT
>NW_016107687.1:95520-108894 GCF_001604975.1 Cebus imitator | reverse complement strand
CTCACTCTGTTGCCCAGGCTGGAGCTTAGTGGCTCGGTGTCAGCTCACTGCAACCTCCACCTCCTGGGTTCAAGGGATTCTCGTGTCTCAGCTTCCCAAGTAGCTGGGATTGCAGGCGTGTGCCACCACACCTGGCTAATTTTTTTGTATTTTAAGTAGAGATGGGGTTTCACCCTGTTGGCTAGGCAGGCCTCGAACTCCTGACCTCAGGTGATCCACCTGGCTTGGCCTCCCAAAGTGCTGGGATTACAAGCGTGAGCCACCGTGCCTGGCCATATAAATCTTTCAGGTCGTCACCATTGAGTATATTAGCTAAAGGTTTCCATGTATGGCCTTTAATGTATTGAGATAATTTCCTTCTCTTTCTCATTTGTTGAATGGCTCTATCATGAAAGGGTATTGAATTTTGTCAGATGCTTTCTCTGCATCTGTTGAGATGATTGTGTGATTTTAATCCTTTGTTCTATTAAGGTGGCATAATCATTTTTTATTTTTATATGTTGAACCATCTTTGTGTCTAAGGTGTATGATTCTGGTGGGTGATTCTTTTCATGTGCTTTTGAATTCAGTTTGCTAGTGTTTTGTTGAGGATTTTTGTATCCAGGGATTCTAGTCTGTAATTTTCTTAGAGTATCATTGTTTGGCTTTCGTGTCAGAATAATGCTGGCCTCATAAAATGAGTTTGGAAGTATTTCATCTTTTTTCAGTTTTTTGGAAGAATTTGAATAGGGTTGGCATTAATTCTTCTTTAATAAAATAGATAATAAACTCAGAAATGAATTCTGATTTTTTTTTAGTCTATTTAAGGGTTTGTCAATTTTGATCTTTTTGAAAAACCAACTCTCAGTTTTGTTGATTCACTAAATTCTCTATTTTTGCTCTAATCTTTATTTTTTCCTTCCTGCCTCTGACTTCAGGCTAAGTATGTTCTTTTTGTAGTTCTTTGAGATGTAAAGTTAGATTTTTCATTTGCAATTTTTTTTTTAATGTAGGCTTACCACTGTAAACCTCTCTTGGTATTTATTGCTTTTACTGCTTCTCATAAATTTTGTTAGGTTGTGTCTTTTTTTTTTAATCTTAAGAAATTTATAATTTTTCTTTTGATTTCTGTGTTGACACAATGCTTTTTCTAGGAGTACGTTGTTTAATTTATACACATTTATTAATTTTTCAGTTTTTCTCTGCTCTTGATGTTTAGTTTCATTTCATTGTGGTGTGAAAAGATACTTAGTATGATTTCAGTCATCTTTAATGTTTTAAGATTTTTGTGGCTTAACATATGATCTAATTTGGAGAATGTTCCATGTGCGCTTGATAAGAATGTGTTTTCTACTCCTGTTGGATGTTGGATGGAACATTCTGTATATTTCTGTTAGATCCATTTGATCTATAAGTGTTGTTCAAGTCCTCTGCTCCCTTACTGGTCTTCTATTCATTATTGAAAGAGGGGTATTAAAATCTCCTATTGTGTTGTTGTAATTTCTCACTTCAGTTTTGTCATTGTTTGCTTCATATAATCAGGTACTCTAATATGTAATATAAATATATTTATAATTGATAAATCTTCCAGGTGAATTGACCCCTTTATCATTTATAAAATGAATGTCCTTCATTGTCTCATGTGATTTTTTTTTTTTTTTTTTTTTTTGAGACAAGGTCTTGGTCTGTCACCCAGGCTTGAGTAGTGGTGAGATCATAGCTTACTGCAATCTCAAACTCCTGGGTTCAAGTGATCCTCCTGCTTCAGCCCCCAAGTAGCTGAGGCTATCTGTAGGTGCATGCCACCACACCCAGCTAATTTTTAAACTTTTTGTAGAGACAGGATCTTACTATGTTGCTCAGGCTGACAATTTTTGACTTTAAGTCAAAAATTTGTCTCATATAAGTATGGCTACCTTTGCTATTTTTAGTTATTATTTGCATGGAATATCTTTTTCCATCTTTTGGCTGTCGGCCTATGTGTGCCCTTAAATCTAAGGTGTACACATGATAAAATTGGAGCTTATTTTTTTATTCATTCAGCCACTCAGTGTGTTTTGATTTGGGAGTTTAGTCCATTTACATTTAAAGTAGTTACTGATAGGGAAGGACTTACATTGCCTTTTTTGTTAAATATTTTCTCTCTGTTTTGTAGCTTTTTGGTCCACTTTTTTATATCTTACTCTTTTTTGTGTCTTTTTTTGGAGTGACAAGCTGTGATTTCTTTCTCATTTTCTTTTATGTGTCTTTTGTAGGTATTTTCTTTGTGGTTACTATGGAGGCTTACATAAATCATCTTATATTCACAGCAACATTTTAAGCTGATAACACCTTAACTTTAGTCACATGGAAAGTCTCTCCTTTTTTTATATCTCTCTCCATCCTTTATGCTATTGATGTCACAGATTACATCTCTTCATATTGTGTATCATCAATATATTTTTATAAAGTAGTTTTGTATACTTTTGTCTTTTAAATTGTATATCATGATTAAGTGATTTACGTACCTCCGTTACAGTGTTACAGTATTCTGATTTTGTCTATACATTTACCTTTATCAACAAGCTTTATATTTTCATATGCTTTTGCATTGCTGGGTAGCATCCTTTCATTTAACTTGGGACTCACTTTAGCATTTCTTGTGAAGCAGTTCCAGTGGTGATTAACTCCCTTGACTTTTATCCTGAAAAAGTCTTTGTTTCTTCATTGTTGAAGGATGGTTTTTCTGGATATGTAGTAGTTCCCTTTATCCATGGTTTTGCTTTCCACAGTTTCAGTAACCCCCGGTCAATTATGGTCTGAAAATATTAAATGGAAAATTCTAGAAATAAACAATTCATAAGTTTAAATTGTATGCCATTTTTAATAGCATGATGTACTGCTTCCCACCCTGCAAACAGTAAACAGTATTCTTGGTTGGCAGTTGTTTTCTTTCAGTACTTTAAATATGTTATTTCACTCTTTTCTGCTTTGTAAGGTCTCTGCTGAGAAATCTAGTTATAGTCTTTGGGGGACTCCCTTGTATGTGATGAGTAGCTTGTGTCTTAGCTGGTTTCTTCTCTTTGGTTTTCAACAATTTGAACATGACATGTTTCACTATGGACTGATTTTGGTTTATTCTCATTAGGGTTAATTGGCTTTCTTAACTCTGAATGCCCATTTTCTTCCCCAGGTTTGGGGAGTTTTGGGCCCCAAACACATAGTTTTTTGGTTTGGTTTGTTTGTTTGCCTATTTCTTTCCTCTCTTTCTGAAACTTCCATATTGCTTATATTACTTAACGTTGGTTGGTTTGATGGTGTCCCATTAAGTTCCTTAGACTTTCTTTACTTGTCCTTATCCTTTCTTAATTTTGCTTATCTGACAGAATAATTCCAAATGACCTGTTTTTGAAGTTGCTGATTCTTGCTTCCGTTTAATCAAGCCTACTCTTGAACCCCTCTACTGAATTAAGTTATTCTTTAGCTCCAAAATTTCTGGATTTTAAAAATATTTTTTGTCTCTTTGTTGAATTCTTACTTGGCTCATGCATCGTTTTCCTGATCTTGTTGAGTATATGATGGCTTTTTTTGAATTCTTTGTCATGTAACTCTTAGACTTCTACTTCTTTAGGTTATGTTTTGGAAGTGTATTTTGTTTCTTTGACCATGTTTTCCTGTTTCTTCATGTACCTTGTTAATTCATGTTGAGATTCATACATTTAGCAACAACAACAACAGAAAAAAGCAGCCACTTTTATAGACTTTGTACAGGGAAAGTCTTTTACTCGTATGTCTGTGTAGAGATTCTGGGTTTCTTACATATCTTTTCTGTGGCTGTGGTTGAGTCCTCTCTAGATTTTTGCCTGTAAATTTCCAATTAGAGAAGTTTTGCTGGTTTATTTTCTCATAGTTTATGATCTTTTGATCCCTAGTACCTGTAGATTACCCCTGGTGTCTATAAATTATCTGGAGCTGCCATAAGCTCTCCAGCTCATTTTGCTTCTTAGTGGCCCCAGGCATCTAGAGTATGCTGAGTTTTATCAGCATTTTGAATCAGGTGAGGCAGAAACCAGCCAGGCAACGCTCCCTGCCCCTGTGAAGTCAGAACTTTGGATGCATGCTCTAACTTTTTTCCTCCCCCAGGGAGAAGCCAAGAATTGGGACTTTTCTGAACTTTCTTCATGCCAAGCTGGGGTTAGGGACAATGGTGAGTGAGTGCTGTTGCCGTTGTTCTCAGTAGTCCTCAGTTTGGTGCCTTTCCTTTCAACTGTTAGATTCAGACATGACAGAAACTAGTTGCCCCCAAAAGTCAGACCATTAGCTGTATGTTCTAGTCTTCTGTTTTCCTCCTCAGGGAGAAGCCATGAGTTGGGAGTTTCCTCTCTGTTGCACTGCTCTGTGCAGTGGGGAGAGTGTCTGGGAAGTGAGTGACATTAATTTTCCTAACAGCTTTGATACAGGTGGTTTTGTGCTTGCCTAGGTGCAGGAACCTTTTAACTAATTTCTGGATTTTTCACAAATGGAATTGGTCCATGTATTTTTGTTGAATCAGTGTCTCATTGAGGGAAGGAGAGTCTGGGGCTTCCTATTCTGCCATCTTGCTGATGTCACTCCTCCACTTTTTAAAATTTAGAATGTGGTATATGTTTTAAGGCTTTCAGCAAGGTTGTAGTGATAATCTTCTATGATATGCTTGTCAATAAAGAGAAATATTGGCTGAGTTTTTAACTTAATGTATGACTTATATGTAGGTCCCAAAAAGATGCTAAGACAGTATAATATGGAGATTATATCTGGAGTCAAAATTCTAGCACTGCCGATAGAAGCTATTGCGTTTTGGTAAAGTCCCTTTCCCTGTTTCTTTGTGAATGTGGGACTGCTGTTAATACCTGTCAAAGTTGTTGGGAGGCTTGAGTATGTAAAATGCCTAGTTCAGTGCCTCATGATTATGGTAGCTTCCCAAGAAATTCAATTTTTGTGTTTTCTGATTTAAATTAGTGCCACTCTAGTGAGTAATCTCTAAAAACATGCCACAGGAATTTTGCTTAAGGTTTTTTATTGTTTTCATTTCAATTTTGACCTAGATGAGAAAATTGATGACAGTAAAATTTATGGATAGTATAATAGCTAATAGACTGGACAGTTAATGAATCAGAATTCAAAAAGATCTTGACTAAGGGAGAGTTATTATAGGGCTCAGTATTATGGGATGGATGAATGTCAGGGTGCAGGCAGAAAAAAGGGGATTGGATTGAGGAGGCTAAAGGAGACACTGAATAAAATATTCCATGAAGAAAGGCATAGTGGGAATCCAAAGCAAGCAAACAATTCCTTATAAAATAATTGAGTGGGTTTTTACTTCTAGTAATAGGACTGTCTTATCCCATTCAGTGTTTCCTTCCTGCTTTCTTTTTGTTGTGTAGTTAAACCTCCCTCTGAGATTTGATCTCTGAGAGGTAATACCACATATCTGTGTTATGATTGGTCATAAATTCCTGGAGCAAGTCTCATTTGCCTTTCAGAAGAATCCTGAGACTCTTAAACATAATTAATTCTTCCTTGGTATCTGGGGGATTACTTCCAGGACCCCCATGGTCACAAAAATTTGTAGATGCTGAAGTCCTTTACATAAAATACTGTAGTATTTGTGTATGACCCATGCATATCCTGCTGCGTACCTTAAATCTTCTCTAGATTGCTGATAATACAATGAAAATGGTATGTAAATAGTTATTATTATACTCTATCATTTAGGGCAAGCTTATCCAACTCACAGCCCAGGACGGCTTTGAATGCGGCCCAACACAAATTTGTAAACTAACTTTAAATATGAGAATTTTTGCGATTTTTTTTTTTTTCTTTTTTGGCTCATCAGCAATGTATTTTATGTGTGGCCCAAGACAGTTCTTCCGCTGTGGCCAAGGGAAGCCAAAAGATTGGACAACTCTGGTTTAGGGCATAATAAGGAAAAAAAAAAAGACTGTACAAGTTTAATGCAGACATAATTTCCAAATATTTTTGATTCATGATAGACTATATTAAGTCTATTCAGCATTTCAGTCTATGGATGGTTGAACCCATGGATAAAAGACTGTACTGTGTTTGAAGGACTGAAGAAATGGGATAGGAGTTGGGGACAAGATTGGACCTGAATAGTAGTTAAGATGGAGCTGAGGAAGAGGCAGGGGCTGGTGTAGAATTATTAATCTCTTTTTCATTTCTCCCAACCATTTTCTTGTAGCTATGGGTCAGCAATAGTACAAGTTAAAAAGAAGGGACACAGATGCAGGGTTGGGGTAAGTCAAAGCCAGGCAGCAGTAGAGTATAAAATTAGTTCTACTGAAGACTAGCAGCAAAGAAGTTACTGGAAGCACCCTAGCATGAGTTGAGTTGGAAACTGCTTATATCTACTTTTAAAAAAATGATATTTAATGAACTGTAGCTTTTTTTTGCTTTTATTGTTTTTAATTGACATGATAGTTGTACATATTTATGGGGTATATAGTTCGATATTTTGACACATGTATACAACGTGTAATGATGAAATTGGGGTAATTGGCATAGACATCACCTCAAACATTTATCATTTCTTTGTGTTGGGAACATTCAAAATTTGCTCTTTTAGCTATTTGAAAATATGTAATAAATTGGTGTTAATCATAGTTGCCCTGTAGTGTTATAGAATACTAGAATTTATTCCTCCTACCTGGTTATAATTTAGTTTAACCAACCTCTGGCTACACTCCCTCCCTCTGCCACTTTGCCAGTTTCTAGCCTTGACTGACCATTACTCTCTCTACCTACACGAGATCAACTTTTTAGCTTCCACAATGCTAAAATAGGCCAGGCTCTTAGTAGTCCTTAACTTGGACTTCTAACTCACTTGTCTTCCACAAATGACATCATATATTTGTCTTTCTGTGGTTGCCTTATTTCGCTTAACATAATGTTCTTCATCAGTGTTGCTGTGAATCACATAATTTTGTTCTTTGTTATGGCTGAATAGTATTCTGTTGTGTATATATATCACATTTTCTTACTCATTCACCTGTTAATAAACACTTAGATTGATTATATATTATTGTGAATAATGTGGCACTAAATGAAAGTACAGATACTTCTTTCACTTACTGATGTCCTTTCCTTTGGATATATACCCAGTAGTGAGATTGCTGGATCGTATGGTGGTTCTATTTTTAATTTTTTGAGGATTCACCATAATATTTTTTGCAATGGCCGTACTGATTTACATTCCCACCAACAGTGGATAAGAGTTCCTCTTACTCTGCATCCTCACCAGCATTTGTTATTTTTTTTTTTTTTGTCTTTTTGATGCTAGCAATTCTAACTGGGGTGAGTGAATATCTCATTGTGATTTTGATTTGCATTTCCCTGATGATTAGTATGTTGAACATTGTTTCATATGCCTGTTGGTTGTTTGTATGTCTTCTTTTGAGAGACGTCTGTTCAGCTCATTTGCCCATTTTTTAGTTGNTTTTTTTTTTTTTAATCTTGAATTGAGTTTTTTTGTGTTCTGGATATCAATCCCTTGTAAGATGAATAGTTTGCAAATGTTGTCTCCCATTCTACTAGTCATCTTTTTGCTCTGTTTCTGCCTTTGCTGTGCAGAATCTTTTATTTTGCTATAACCCCATTTATTTTTGCTTTTGTGTCTTCTCTAAAAAAACCCTTTGTCCAGAGTAATGTCCTGAAGCATTACCCCTTTATTATCTTTTAGTACTTTCAAAATTTTAGGTCTTACATTTATATTCTTTAATCCATTTTGAGTTGATTTTTGTGCATGGTGAGAAATAAGGGAGCTGGCTTCATTCTGCTTATGAATAGCTAGTTTTCATAGTACTGTTTAGTGAAGAGACTGTCCTCTCCCCAGTGAATGGTCTTGGCACCTGTGTCAAAAATCAGTTGGCTGTAAATATGTAGATTTATTTCTGGGGTCTTTATTCTGTTCCAGTGGTCTTTGTATCTGCTTTTATGCCAGTACCATGCTGTTTTTGGTTACTATAGCTTTGTAGTGTATTTTGAAGTTTTATAGTGTGATGCATCCAGCTTTGTTCTTTTTGCTCAGGATTGCTTTGACTGTTCAAAGTTCCATATGAGTTTTAGAATTGTTTTCTTCCACTTACGTGAAGAATTTAAGTAAGTGGTATTTTGATAGAGATTGCATTGAATCTATAGATTATTTTTGGTAGTGTAGTTGTTTTCATAATCTAATCATGAACATGGGATGTCTCTACTTTTTGTGTGTCCTCTTCAATTTCTTTTATTGGTGTTTTATGGTTTTACTTAGAGATCTTTTACCTTCTTGGTTAAATTTAATTACAGGTATTTTATTTGTTTATTTTTGTAGCTATTGTAAGTGGAACTTTAAAACAAATTTTTTTTTCTTTTGTTTTTGGTGTATGTTACTGATTTTGAGTATTGCTTTTCTGTCCTGCAAGTTTATTTAATTCGTTTATAAATTCTAAGACGTCTTTGGTGAAACTTTTAGGGTTTTCTAACATCATGTCATCTGAACATAGGGACAATTATTCTCCTTTCCAATTTGGATGCCCTTTATTTTTCTCTTGCCTAATTTCTCTGGTTAGGACTTCTGTCAGCTTTTTCTCATTCAGTATGCTGTTGGCTGTAGGTTTGCCATTTGTGGCCTTTATTGTGTCCTTCAGTACCTAGTTTGTTGAGAGTTTTTATCATGAAGAGATGTTAAATTATATTACGTGCTTTTTCTGCAGTGAACTCTATACCCTTTAGAAGATTTTTATACCTTGAGTTATATTTCAGATTCAGTTTTTCTTATTTTAATTTAGTAGAATTTCTGTTGTATATTTTAATAAAATTGTAGATTAATTTCATTCTTAAGGAATTATTTTATATAAAATGTTAATACTCTAGTTAGGTTTATGTATGTGTGTTTTTGTTACCTTTTCTTTTTGTAATCTCACTTTCATGTTTTTCAAATGCTGTACAACCTGCTGTGGTTTGTCACCACCATAGACGCAGTTTGTACTGCCAAAAAAAGCAAAACGTAACAGAGCTTTAAGCAGGATTTTTTCCCCCCAAAAATACAATTTTAAGGTCTATATAAAAGTCTTAAAGTACTATTTTTAATAATGCTTATTTTTTTCAATGTAAAATTAAATAATACTGGCCTGGCACAGTGGCTCCCATCTATAATCTCAGCACTTTGGGAGGCTGAGGCAGTAAGATCATGTGAGCCCAGGAATTGGAGACCAGACTGGGAAACATAGTGAGATTTTGTCTATACAAAAATAAATAAATAACTATGTGTGGTGGCACATGCCTCTGTAGACCCTCTGTATTCCCAGCTACTCAGGAGGCTGAGGTGGGAGGTTTGCTGTGATTGTATCACTACACTACAGCCTGGATGACAGAATGAGATCCTGTCTCATAAATAAATAAATAACACTCATTATTTAATTCATATGGAAAATGAAAGGAAAAAGACCTTCAAATTTACTATCTAAGGATAACAACTGGTAACGTTTTGGTCCATTTTTCTCTATTATAAATTTTTTTCTGAAGCTAATAAATATCATAAATTATTTTATACTATAAATATTCATGTCTTTCCCTTGAAATTATTGCATGTATTTCAAAAACCATTCAATGGTTTTTGAAAACTTTCTATTACTGAATAATATTTCATTATATGATTTTATTTTATTGGTTTGTGGTTTTTCAATATTATGAAAGCACTCTAATCTTTGCATATAGAGTGCTAATTAATATTAGAAAATATTAATTTTCTAATATTTCCTTAGGAAAGAATCCTATAAAGGAAATTACTTGTTCAAAGAACATGAAATCTTAAAAGTGCTTTTGATATATGTTGCTATATTACTTCCCAATTTAGAATGACTGCTTTAGCACAATCTAGCCAAAATTCTCTATTTTATCTATATTCTGGCTTAAATATGGAGGAATCTCACTACAAAGGTGGCATCAAACAAGGATTATAATATCTACATGGTAGGCCTTCTGCTTGTGGAGGAAAAGATCTATTATATTTTTTCATGTATTTACACTATGGTTCCACCAGTAACACATTTAAGTTTTTGGATTGAAGAATAAATAAACCAAAGAACATGTAGAACTCCTACAGGTATAAGCTAATTTTTTCACAACTTCTAGTACATTTTAAGCACAGTAAGTATAGTAAATGTTTGATGGAGTAAAATGAGTGAATACGCCTCAGTAACATGTTTTTGTCTTCTTGAATTTGATTATTTACGTTTAATTCTTACTTTATTCAATTTTCTCCTTCAAAGGAAGTTTAAATAAACTTAATAACTAATTTAGGTAATTTAAACATTATTTTTATAACTACTCCAGTGCTCTTGAGCTTTTAAAAAAACTCGTTTTTGATATTGAAAGCTTATTTGAATTTGTGAACAGTTAAGAGGTCCCTCTGGTGGAACATTTAAGAAATGCATAGTTTATATTTCCATGAAAATACATGATTGGTTTTTCAGTTCATTGGTAGTAACTTTGTGTAACTTTTTATGGAATTATGTAATAAATGGGTTCTATAATAATAATTAAAGTTTTTGAAGTACAATTTGGTACTTTCTGTATGTTAATTGTAATTTCAGAATGATCCAACAAGATAGGTGGTATTACACTCATTTCATAAAGAAACTAAACCATAGAGGGGCTAATAACTAGAGCATCCAGCTACTATGTGATGTGACTGGGAAGAGAACCAAGGTACTTGGTTTCTTCTATATATTGTTCTGCCTCTTAGATAGATGGAGTGGATTCATAATGCTTAGCTTCAGCTATTGAGTGGGCAAGGGTTATATGCTATTAAGGATTAGGATCTGAAAAAGTGATCAAAGTAGATACATCTGCATAGGTGGCATATTTTCACTTGTCCCATTTAAGGTTGTACATATAGCTAATCTATAACAGAGCCAGCATCAGATCCTGGGTCTGCTTGATTCTAAAGACTATGTTTTTGTTGTTGTTTTTATTCTAGCAGGTGAAAGATCATACAGTTCTGAATAGGAGTTACAGCCTATTCAGCGTTGTTGATTTCTCTGTGTTATATTTTAATTAAATTTAAAAGGTGCCAGCTGATGTATAGTGTATATCTTCTCACAATTCACTAGAAGAGTCACCAGCTGGAAAGCTGAATAGCTATTACTATGTAAATTATCAGTTTCATAAGCTATCCATATTAGGTTTTTAGTCCTTGCTTGGTTTCTCCCTATACCAGTGCCTTTTCCCTTCTAATTAAAGTTTTGTTGCCTTATTTAATGAAACAGTATTGTTTCTGTACTTTGAAACGTTAATCCAAGTTCACAGCATCTGATGCGGGTTTTAAAATACACATTTTTGACCCATAATTTTGAAATTAGAACATTTGGGAGAGGTCATGGGGGTATGCGTGCGTACACACATAATGTGTTAGATACAAGATTTGGAAAAATATACTTTGAATTTAGAAAGATTTATGTGAAGCAGTCAGTGGTATACTGACTGAACTATTAATAGTAATAAACAATAGTAATAAAAGTCATGCAGTAAAAATTAAAAATAGTTTCCTCCCGATTTTTGTCATCAGTTATTGGAAAATGTTTGTTTTATGATGCTGGAATGCCTTACCTCAGAGGTTAGCAAGCTGTGGCTTATGGGCCAAATCCAGCTTGCCTGTTTTTATATGGCTTGTGAGCTGTGGTTTTACAGTATTTTTAAAGCTTGCTTTTTAAAAAAGAAAGATATTTATATGGCTGCACAGCTTAAAGCATTTACTCTCTGGCCCTTTGTGGAAAAAAAGAAGTTGACCAACCCCTGCCATACCCACAGCTTTCCAGGTGGCTACAAAAAGTGAATAATAAAACAGTTTAAACTCTTAAAATCAGGTATATGCTATGTGTGCTATAATATTAGCATGAACTATTTAGCACAGGCAAATAATTCAATTTTTGCTTTTATAAAAATTCGTTTTCTAATACTCTAGAATGCCGTATAACTGTGTGGATATATATTTGTGGAAATCTTGGCATATTTTAGACCTCAACACTCTATTAAACACTTAATGAGGTTTTAAATAATCAATTGTTTATTAAGAATGTGTACCCATAAAACGAACATTCCATGGTTTTGTTTTATTCCAGATAGTGGATATCAAGTGATATAAACAAGGGAAAGGAAAATAGGAAAAGGGAAAATAACAACAGATCCTCTTTTCTTACTGTCACTATTTTATAACTAAAAGGTTTAAGCCCTTTGTTCTTCCTCATACTTAGCTTTTTAGATCTTCAGGTGTCCTTGTTAATTTGAACATTTATTTACATTTTAAAAGGATATTTGATGAGAAGAGTAATATTTATAATGTTGTCAGCCTCCTAGATTTTTTATATTTATAATTTGCAGCTAGTAACCTTGAGAGTTTGTTTTTATGTTATCTGAAATTTATGTTTATAGTCTAGTCTTCAAAGACTAGATTATACTTGTCCAATAGTATATGTAGTAATGCAAAGCATACCATGATACTAGGCAAATCATAGTAATACAAACTGAATAGCATGTATAAGTACAAGTAAATACAACATTTATTTCATTGATTTTTAATATATGCATGTATATATGGCATCTGTGTCTTTGAAGAACTAATTGAGTACCTAAATCCTTTTTATAAGTATATAGTGACAACATTATAAAGAATACAGTAATGTTATCTCCAGCTATACTGATAACCTATATTAATCTTGTTTTATAGATTTTAATTTATACACAAAGTGATTTCTAGTAGTGTATTTCTAACAATTGAAACTAATTGCCTGAAATAATCTTGTGTAACTTTATTGCATAACATTTGAAAACAGTATTAAAGCAAACAAAAATCACTTGTATCCTCATTCTTTTCTAGTGCTACTCATGAGTACATATATTTTATAATTATAAATACAATTGGCCCTCTGTATACATGGGTTTTTCATTCACAGATTTAACCAACCATAAATCAAAAATATTTGTGAGACTAAAAGGAAAGAAAATGAAAAAAATACAGATTTTAAAAACACAACTGTCTGTATTCATTTGCATTGTATTAGGTGTTATAAGTAATCTAGAAATGATTTAAAGTATAAAGGATGATGTACATAGGTTATATGCAAATAGTATGCAATTTTATATCAGAGACTACAGCATCTGTGGATTTTGGTATCCACAGGGCATCCTGGAACCAATCCCCCATGAATACTGAAGTACGACTGTATATATAAATTGAATGTTGTACTTTTATTTTTTTGAAGCAGATAGCTATTTAGCTCTCATGATTATTTCTAAGTTCATAATATCCATTGAAATTATCTCATATATAAGCCTTTTTTAAATCATTAAATACATTGCCTGGAATTTTTTTTTTTTTTT
>NW_016107687.1:54939-95458 GCF_001604975.1 Cebus imitator | reverse complement strand
AAAAAAAAAAAAAAAAAAATCCTGATAGTAGTTTCCTGTAATGATGCCCGAAAAGATTAGTTCTGCTTTATAAAACTTTTTATCGTATTCGCAAAATTGATATGTTAGAGTAATTTACCAGTTTTATATTAGGAAGTAAACTGTACTGATCAAATGGAAACTTCATAATTTTCAATGCCTTTGAAGAATCTGTTGATAAAATACAATAGGGTACTTCTTAGAAAAATCTTTTTTTTAGAGAGAGTTTTTTTTAAAAGACTTCTTATTTCTGTTTTTAGAAATTCATTTTTTCCTCCATGAGCCAGGCATGGTAGCTCATGCCTGTAATCCCAGCACTTTGGGAGGCCAAGGCAGATGGATCAATTGAGGCCAGGAATTTGAGACCAGCCTGGCCAACAAGGAGAAACCCTGTCTCTACTACTACTAAAAATATAATAATTAGCTGGGTGTGGTGGCACACACCTGTAATCTCAGCTACTTGGGAGGCTGAGACACAACACTTCGTTTGAGCCCTGGAGAGAGAGGTTGCAGGGAGGCAAGATCATACCACTGCACTCCAGCCTGGGCAACTCAAAAAAAAAAAAAAAAAAAAAAAGTTTTTTTTTTGCTCAAAAAGGACATAAAGTTATACTAATACAAGTTCCAAGAACCCAGGGAATTTTGACTGCATTGTTTAGTGCTGCATTTCTAGTTTCTAAAATAGTACTTGGCACATGGTAGGCCCTCAACAAATATTTGTTGAATATTTGTTTTTTATGTAAAGATGTTTATAACAGTATTATATTTGATTTTAAAATTGGTTATGCTCTAATTGTTCATTAATAAGAAGTTGATTAAAAGTATAGAATAATCATACAATGGAATACTATTTTGTTGAAAAAATAGGGTTTTCCCATGTATACTGACATTGACACAATATTTTGTTCCATGAAAAAAGCAAATAGAACAATAGTATGTGGAATATGATACATTTATTTTTAATATTTTAATTTAAAAATGCATACTCCACCCACACATAGCAGTTCTTAAACTTTTTGGTTCCCTATAGTTACTGAGGACTCTGGCTTTTCTTTGTGGGATATATACATTTATATGTTTTTGTCTATATTAGAAAAATGTATTTTCTAAGAGTAAATATGTATTACGTTTATATTAAAAATTAAAACTGAAAAAATTTATGTATTTAGAAGAAAAATGAATCTAATGTTAAATAATGTATTTTTATGAAAAATAACTTTTCCAAAATGAAAGCATTTAATGAGCAGAGTGGCATTTTTATATATTTTGCAAATCTCTTAAATGTGTAGCTTAATAAAAGGCGACTGGATTATCTGCCTCTGTATTCAATCTGTCATGATGGTTTGGTTGAAGTACATCATGAAAATGCAGCCTCACATTGTTATGTAGTCAAAACATTGGAAAGTATTTTAGTTGCCTTTTCAGATAATTGTAGATAGATACTCTTCTTTGATACCATACCAAACCTCTATTGAGTAGTAGTTTCTTCAATGTTAGTTGCAATTGTGGAAGTCAAACTGTATCAGTGAACTTCTTGTACTCTTGTCTCATAAAATCCTTTCATTTATTTTGCACTTTGAATGGATCTTTTACCTATGCATGATGTTATATATGTGATTGGTTTTTATAAAAATCAGTATTTTTCAAATGCATTGGTCACATTTCATTATTCCATATCAAAAAACTGCATTTGTTAATATCACACAAATCTCACTGGAAAGGTCAAGTATTGTGAAGTTGTCCAGGTCACAAAGATGAATGCTAGTTTTTCAAAATTCTACTTTTTACTTGAATGCTCAAATCTTATGATTGGTAACCCAGTCGGTTTTTCTTTAGTTGTTAGGTTTACTGCATTTATGTGTTGATAATATGTCTGTGAAACATCCTAATCTGGAAGAGTTTGCCATTTATTTTTCATCTGTAAGTAGAAGTAGTATTGCATTTTAAAAAGTGGTAAATTCACTGTTATGATGGCACTGATAAAATAATGATAAAAAAAGAACTTCCAAGCCAGGTGCAATAGCCCAGCACTTTGGCAGATCACTTGAGGTCAGGAGCTTCCTGGTCAACATGGTGAAACTTCATCTCTCTAAAAAAAAAAAAAAAAAAAACAAAAAAAAAACGGACACCTGTAATCCCTGCTACTCAGGAGGATGTGGCAGGAGAATCGCTTGAACCTAGGAGGTGGATGCTGCAGTGAGCCAAGATTGCACCACTGCACTCCAGCCTGAGCGATAGAGGCTCAGCTCCCAAATATGTAAAATAAAAAAAACAAAGCAAAATATTAACACTGATTATATTGTAGTGGGAAAATAGTAACTTTTTTTCTCATTCTTTTAAAATTTTTTCTGTAATGAATATTTTTATTATATAGTTAAAAGAAAAATTCCATATAAAGTAGGTTATAAAGAATACTTTATAGAGAGTCAAATGAATGTGGATTATTAAGGATAGTTATTTTTTTCTCTATTTTTCTTGTTAGGATTTAGGTCCTGAATATGAAGGTATATTTAACACTTCATTGCAGTGGATCTTAGAAAATGGAAAAGATGTTGGAATAAGGTAAAGGATCTCATTTCTATTTTGACCATTTTGTACTGTCAAAAGTGATCGTGACTTTAAATTCTACCTTAATTATTTTAAAATAGGTGTGTTGGTTTTGGCCCTGAAGAAGAATTGACAAATATAACTGATGTGCAGTTTTTACAGTCCACAAGACCACTGATGTCTTTTTGGTGTCGTTTTCGACGTGCTTTTGTTACTGTAACCCACAGATTGTTGTTGTTATGCTTAGGTAAGTTGTAAAGATAAGAAAGGATATAAACTGCAGTCTGAATTTGTGTGTATTTCTCTAAATGCCAGAGTTGAGAAATCATTTTTGTGATGGTTGATACATAAATCACAGCTGGATGTCTTCAATAAATAAAGTTGGGATTTTTAAAGTAATGTCAGTATCATTCTAAGGGCTTAGAAAACAGTAATATAAGGAGAGGTAGGAATAAAACTGTAAAACTTTGTCATAAGACTGTCACAGAAAAAATAAGTATGGTCACTGTATACATAGAAATCTACCTTAGAAAGTAAACTGAAAAATATAAAAATTTAGCTTATTTTTAAATAATGTTATAAATTGTTTATTAAAATTGTTTAGTTTTTAAAATGTCATTTACCTAAGTTAAAATTTTTTAAATTGATAAGAGGGATTTAGGTGATAGTCTTTTTTTCTTTCTTCTTTAAAAAATAATTCATTTTGGCCAGGTGCAGTGGTTTACACCTATAATCCCAGCACTTTGGGAGGCTGAAGCAGGAGGATTGCTTGCGCTCAGGAGTTTAAGACCAGCCTGGATAATATAGGGAGACTCCGCCTCTATACAATTTTAAAAAATTAGATGGGCATGGTAGCATGTGCCTATAGTCCCAGCTATTTGAGAGGCTGAAATAGGAGGGTTTCTTGAGCTCAGGAGTTGGAGCCTGCAGTTAGCCATGATTACACCACTGCCCTCCAGTCTGGATGACAGAGCAAGACCCTGTCTCCAAAACAAAACAAATTCATTTTACTTAAAGTAAGATTTAGTATGTTTATGAGATTCACTTTTCTAGTCATTTTATGCTGCAAAGGAAAAAAACTTGTGAGACAGTTACATTTTATTTTTTAAAAATAGTATTGAGAATATAAATATTCACTTGTCAATGTAGTGGAAGAAATGCTTTTTTCTAGAAAGAAGTGAAACTTTGGAAAATGTTCAGTATTGAATTTTTTTAATGTAGTTTTATTTATATGGCTAATTCAGCCATCTGTCTTGAAGATTCATTCCATTGTGGCAGTTAAAATAATCACTGCAATATTATTGAATGATTGACCACAATTTTTAAAACACAAAGTATATGCCTATTGCAGGTGTAGTGATGGTTTGTGTCGTTCTGCGTTACATGAAATATCGATGGACAAAGGAGGAGGAGGAAACCAGGCAGATGTATGATATGGTGGTAAAGATTATAGGTATGGTATTTGTAAGAATCTCAACTATTTTTAGAAGAGGCATTATGTGATTAAACTACAACATTATGTCAAGTGATTGATTCATTTGTAAATTTTATTTATTTTTAGATGTTTTACGAAGTCATAATGAAGCGTGCCAGGAAAACAAAGATTTACAACCTTACATGCCTATTCCACATGTACGCGATTCCTTAATACAGCCTCATGACAGGTGTGTTCAAAGCATTATGAGTTCAAGTAAATCAGAATGTGTTTTCTGCAGTATTGAAAATTACATTGAGAGTTGTGGCCCTTCTGAACTAGACTTGCTTAGTGCACAGGTTTTTTTTGGTATGTACTTCATACTCTTTCTAAATTCTCTTCTATTATTCTCCCGATTTGGAGTGACAACTGGATTTTTAAGTCCTTCTCATTCCTATGCATTCTTGATTCTTTGTTACTCATCTCCATCTTATTTCCTTTAATCTCATCTTGATAAAGAAATAGAGAGATGATAGCCAGTGGCTTGTGTTTTACTAATGTTTTTAAGTACTAATTTTATTATTAATGAAGCTTTTAAAAAACTAAAATACAGCTTTTGAAAATAAAAGCTAATTCCATATTCTAAAGCAGCCATCTTGACTCTAGCAACACATAATTACCAGTGGAGCTTTTGGTGAAAAAATACAGACACTTGTGTTCTAGCTCTGGAAATTGAAATTCAGTAAATCTGAGATGAGGTATAGGCATCTAAATCTTCTTTGAACAAACTCCATGAGTAGTGGTAAGAACAGCTAGAGTTAACCATTACTTCAAATACTAATATTCCCAAAAGATGACAAGCCAAGATGACAGCAAATTTGCCATTTTGTTCACATGATAGGAAAAAAATGAAGAAAGTCTGGAATAGAGCTGTTGATTTCCTTGCTGCTAACGAGTCTAGAGTTCGCACGGAAACACGAAGAATAGGTGGTGCAGATTTTCTGGTTTGGCGATGGATCCAGCCTTCTGCATCCTGTGACAAAATATTAGTTATACCTTCTAAAGTATGGCAGGGTCAAGGTATGTATTTTTAAACATCAAAAAAGTAATTTTCTTTTGATTTTTCAAAATGACAAAAATGTGTTTAGTTAAGTGAAACAGTACAATTCAAAGATGTACAAAGGCAAAGCTCTTTCCGGTTCCATTTCATAGAAGGAATCAGTGTTAGCTTCTTATGTATCCTTCCACACTTTTGTCTTTGCTAATGCAAACATAATTGGCTTATCTTTAATAAAGCTGAATATTCTTTGAATCTTGCTTTTTCACTTAACAAAGCAACTTAGTATTATATGTATTAATTGCATTCTTTTCATCTAATTTATTTATGTAAATAAGACACATAATTTATATTAATATACAACATAATATATATAACCTATATATGTATATAAGTGAAATCATAACTTTTTAACTGCTCTTTTTTCCAATTTTTGCTTGCCTCCTCTTTCTTCCCTTTAATAAATAGACCTTTCTATTTATATATCCCTCCTGCCAAGTAACTTTTGTGGATATCTTTCCATATTTTTCTTAATGCCAACATAGTTTCAAAAACATGTATACATTAGTAAGGGGTAAGTATGTAGGCGAGTTTGAAGATTGGCTACCATGTGTACCCAAACCTTTACTGCAAAGAAAAGCAGAAAGCAATGCATCAGAAAATTACAACTTTTTCCTATAAAAATATGTTTATCAATATTTGCTAAACATAGTATTTGTGGAAAAGGTAAGTAAGTTGTTTTGGACTTGCAATAGCAAAATCCAGTCACTCTCTTTTTATTCTTCAATTAATTTTTACTTTGAAAAAGCTTGAAAAAGAGGCTTCTTTAAACATGGCATGTAAGTGATGCTTTGTCAGGGTAAATAGCTGATGCATGCAGGGTTTAATACCTAGGTGATGGGTTTGGGTTGTTAGGTGCAACAAACCACCATGGCATTTGTTTACCTTATGTAACAAATTATGTACTCCATAATATACCCTGATTCTATCTGCTTTTCACCTGCACTGTTGGCCTGTCTTACCCACTTCATTTATCCTCTCCTTCTTAGACAACTATAATATAATAACCTTCTAACTGGTTGCCTTGCACTCAACTTTTACTTTTACCTAATTGAGTCTCCACATAACAATGTATTTTTTAAAATTGTAGTTTTAAAAGACCGATTTCGTACTATTCTACTCCTTAAAACACTGGATTGGCTTTGTTACTCTTATGATAATGCCCAAATACTTTAATGTGACCTACATCATCCTAAATAATCTAATATATTCTGTAGGTTTATCTTTCTATTCTTTTGACTCCAGCCACATTTGCTGGCTTTTAGTTACTAGAATACACCAACTTCCTTCTTGCCCCAGGAGCTGTGTACAATCAATCACCTCTACTTGAAATTTTCTTTACACACCTCTCTTCACCCTGCTAATTTTCATTCTTCAATTCCCACATAAATTTCACTTTCTCAGAGAAGTTTTATCTGATACTCTCATTTGAGGTTAACTTTTGCAGCTTTCTGTACTTTTCTTTCTTAGGACTTAATCACAGTTGTACTTTCTTGCATGATACTCTACCATCTGTCTCTCCCATTAAACTATAAACTCTTTGGTAGCAATGACTATCTGTCTTACTCACCTTAACATCTGACCAGGGGTCTGGCTCATAGTAAAAGCATGCAGTGAATATTTTTCAAATGAACTGAATGATTGAATGACATTCAACAAAATGGAACAATGACAAATAGTAAAACTAGTTTGTTTTTTGTAGCATTTCATTTAGATAGAAGAAATTCACCACCAAATAGTTTGACACCGTGTCTAAAGATTCGGAATATGTTTGATCCCGTTATGTAAGTATTATGATCAGGGGTACTTGTAACTCTTATTCTGAAGATTTGGCTGGAAGATGCATGATATTCTTATAATGGTGTGTCTGTAATTGAAAATGTCTTTCTTCTGAATCTCTACTACAGAAACACTATGTTTTTCTCTTTTATTAAATTCTAAGCAAAGATTTGGCCAAAGGACACTAATGTATAAAGATTTGTAAGGCTTTTATAAATCTTTGTATTCATTATGAATCCTCATAGCAGGTAAATAAATGCCTGAGGCAAATTAATGATTCACAGTGACAAAGAGTACCCTTTATTAAATGTGTAAGTCATATTATATATATTTTTGCCTTGATAGACAATATAGATTTAAAAAATCACTGCTTCTTACTAATTTCAGATTTCAAATCTCAAATTGTAAAAAGTTTCCTACAAAGATGTGTACACCTTCTTCTCTATAAAGTCCTATTGCTTGTCAGTATAATATTTGAGGAACTTTTCAGACTTTATAATTCCAACATACGCTTCCAGAGAATAGCACGGTCAAAAGTGACTGCCTTAGAATTCATAGTATTTCATGTGTAAGCTGCAATAATTCTTAGAATTAGCTTCCTGAGGCCACTACTTATCTATCCGGTGATATTACAGTTCAAATTCTGTTTTAAAAATCCCAGCAGTGGCAATTACATTATGTATAAAATAACCCCAAAGTCTCATCTAATAACTCATTGATGAAATTCTAAGCAAGTGACAGCAAAGTTGGAAATGTGAGGAAGTAGTATGCACGCACACATAGATACACACACAGAGAGACAAACACCACCTCTGTTTTGCAGAGATAGAAACAGCAGTGTGATACCTCTGTTGGGAGTCTTACCTCATGTCTCTTGGAATTCGAAAATCCACTATTTTATTACCTAAGATGAAAATTTGTGATTTAAGGTGAAGTCACATTCCCCTCTCTCCTACCTTCTTTGTCTCACAAGTATGACAAATGTCCATTACTACAGCAGAAAAACCTTAAAACTGTCATTATAGTAAGGTGACTTTACAAAATGATATAGTTCTATATCGTTATTTTGGAAAAGACAAGTTCAAATACAGTATTTACTATGAATTTTCTTTAGGAATTTGAACATATTGTTAAAATTAAAGAAAATAACATTCAGCTAGGCACAGTGGCTCACACCTATAATCCCAGCACTTTGGGAGGCTTTGAGAGGCCAAGGTGGATGGATTGCTTGAGGTCAGGAGTTTGAGGCCAGCCTGGGCAACGTGGCAAAACCCTGTCTCTACAAAAAATAGAAAAGAAATTAGCCGGGATTGGTGGCGTGCACCTATAGTCCTAGCTACTCGGAAGGCTGAAGTGGGAGGATGGCTTGAGGCTGGGAGGCAGACGTTGCAGTGAGCTGAGATCACACCACTGTACTCCAGCCTGAGTGACAAAGTGAGACCCTGTCTAAGAAAAAAAAAATAACTTTTACAACTTTAATAAGTTCACAACTCATTAAGTGCTTATTAACACTAGAAAGAAAACAGAAATAACCGTTAAGTACACAGGAATTTTAAACATAGGAATGACCCGATCCATTTGTTCTGCTGTGGTGGGCTAGTCTTTCATTGCCTCAGCTCTCTTCACTCTTTCACTGGAAAGTGAGAGAAGGCCTGAGATTTCTGAATACTAATAGTTTTTTAATCCATCTACTGTTAATCAACAAGCATTTACTTAATACCAATTAAAATTATATGTAGTTTTTAAACTATCCCAATTCTAGTAGTATATATATGTTGTAAGAGACAATGAAGAATTTTTGCTGAGTAGGAATATGGTTGTTGATTTTTGTTTTCATTAACTTTTAGGGAAATAGGGGATCAGTGGCATTTGGCAATTCAAGAAGCAATTTTAGAAAAATGCAGTGATAATGATGGCATTGTTCACATTGCAGTAGACAAAAATTCACGTGAGGTAAAGTAACTTTTAGTATTGAATTTCCTGTTTTGGATTTGTTACTATTAAACTAAGACTATTTTCTTTCTTTTTTGATATCACAGGGTTGTGTATATGTTAAATGTCTGTCTCCAGAATATGCTGGAAAGGCTTTTAAAGCATTGCATGGCTCTTGGTTTGATGGTAAGAAATTTGAGTATTATAAACATTTTGAAAATATAAACTAAACCAGATTTTAAATAAAAGAATTTAGGTTAGCATTTTTTTTAGTAACAATTTTAGATGACTTTATGTTTTGTGCTCACGTGTCTTTTACCACAGTTAATTTTCTGCAAATATTAAACAGTTTTACAGATCTAAAATACTATTTTTATCTTAAAACAGGGAAGTTGGTTACAGTAAAATATTTACGACTAGATAGATACCACCATCGCTTTCCCCAGGCTCTTACTTCCAACACTCCATTGAAGCCATCAAATAAACATATGAACTCTATGTCTCATCTTCGTCTTCGGACTGGCCTAACCAATTCTCAAGGAAGTTCCTGAAAAGATTTTCTTCCATTTATAAGACTGTTATTTACAATAGGAAAATTCCTGTTTGGCTTTTTGTCTTCCTTTTTAAATGCTTTTTGTATGTAATATTTTTACCGATTAATACATCTGTTTGAACGTTCCAGAAGTCTTAAGGTTCCAAAGGGATTTAGCAGTGAGGCATCAATGCTGAATAGGTAGGATAATTATTTCATTCAGTTTTTGGAGCTGAGTTAAACCAATACGCTTAAAGTTTTGCATGAGGAACATTGACTTTATTAAGCATTTTCAGATGTGTTGGTTGTATTTTTGCACCAAGAAGTGTTTGGATAACCACACAAAAGCATGATGAAAAGGCTTCTTGTAGTCCCATAATTTCTTGTGAACTAATGTTGTGAATTTTTGTATACAGTCACCTGCATAGTTCCTACAGGCTAATGTGGTAAAACTGTTGATTTCCTAATTTAACCTTAAGTTTCTGTTGCTTATAAGCAATTCATTTGCTACAGCTGGAATATGGGAAAATTAATTTGGGCTTAGTGGTTACAAATATGTGTAAGTGGATGTATATGTACTTAAACTGGCTTTGTATATATGTATAAATGCTGGTGGTGGTGGAAGTAGTCTTGTTTTGTGAGGATGTCTGCATTAAAGCAGTAAAATAAGCTTTCTATTTTATTCATAATCTAACGTGTGTGTATATATAATGTATGTGTATGTGTGTGTGTATATATAGATGTATGTGTGTATATATATATATGTATATACACACACACAGATATACACATATGGCTGTACTTTTGCATAAATCAAACAGCCAAACACCTGGAAGTATTAGAAACAAGTTTAAAATATCTTTTATAGGTTTTATATAAAAATGTCTGAGTATGATTTTCTGTGAAAGTTCTGAAACCAGTTGTAATAGATTCAAATTTATGTGAGCAATAAAGAAGAAATTGGCAGATATTGGAAAAATATTTTGCGAAAAGCTGTATTTATTATAAATACTAGGGCTGTGACATAGTACCATTGGGATTAAGTCATTTTCCCAATCTATTTATAATTTAATGATATGTTAGTGCCTCTGTTATATGGCAAGTTTAAAGCAGGGCACATTGTTGCAGCAAAATGTGTATTTGACAAATTATACTTGTAATTTTGGGTCATGAAGTTTGCAATATAGTAAATGCACGATTGACCGTTGCTTTGTGCCTCACTCAATATTTGTTTCAGTAAAGTTACTTTATTACTGTTTATAATTTCAGATAAAAATAGTTGCTGAGCAAATTTTACTTGTAATCTACAATTGGCTTTTTAAAAATAACCTGTTGATATATCGTCAGTCCAAATGAATATGTGAAACAGCTGGAATTGTATCAATTTTGGTTTTGTTTAAAGCTCAGTTTCCTTTCGTTTTATTGTATGCGTTGGGTTTGCAGCATGAACTTGCACAGATAATGCACGTTTTCTGGTTAAGTAAACATGATGCACACTATTCTGTAACAGAAAGCCCTATTGTGCCTTACTTATGTGCTTTTGTGGGCACCTTGTTTATGAAGAATAAAAAATGATTTGTTATCTGAAGAGAATAAATTTTAAATTCTCAGTTTATGTCTCAGATGCTAACGTGTGAAAATATAAATATATATAATATATAAAGTAACCAATCTTCCTGTATTTTATGTGCATCATAGCGATTTATCTGAGCTTAGTGACCCCCATCTTGTAACCTGTTGCAAGAGTGAATGTAAAAAATAGTTGTGGCATTTTAAATGGTCGCCTTTGATGCAGATGCATCTTTTTCTTGCTTCTAAAACATATTTCATGTAAACATTGTACATTTATTATTGTAATATATACTATTATGCAGCTTATTTTACCTGAAACTGTTAAGCCGACCAAGATCCCTCCCTGCAAGACAGATGGGAATGTGTATAATAACTAGGTATTTGAGAAGTTCTGAAGTTTGATGTAATCTGTTACTTGTCCTGTTAAAAAAAAAAGGAAAAAATTCTAATTAAAAATTTATTAGGTTTTTTTTTAATGTGTCTTGGCTTTTTAAAAACTTAAGTGTAGTGTATCTGTATTTATTTTTTACCAGTGAAAATAGGTGTCTTTAGTTTAAATCTGTTTGACAGTCTGTGAATATTTGTGCTTATAAAACTGAATGAAGACCCTAAAGATAATTTTAACCATCCATCTCCTCATCATTTTGTTTTCCCTTATGAAAATGTCTTCATCCAACTTTCAAGTACTTGAATCAAAATGGGGCAAGAATGTCAATAGCTGCATCACAAGCATTAGTTCTGCTAGATACTTTTTCACAACAAGACTTTCTCAAAAAAAAAAAAAAAAAAAAAAAGGAAGCATTTCTTTTAACATTCTGGCTTGAGTCCTACTGCATTATAACAATTAATGAACAGTTCATAGGCTAGTTACTTTAAATAGCGTTGGTTTAGACCTTTTGATTTGTTGATCCAGTAAAAAGACTAGTCAGTCATGTGGTACACTTACTGATTACCAACAAATGCCAAGTACTGTTACGTGTTAGGGATACAAAGTTGAAAAACACATGACCCATGTAAGGCCAAATGCCTCATCAGGAGCCCAGACAGCCACCCAGCTCTGCACTCAGCACCTCATTGTGCATCTAGCCCTCCAGTCGGGAATTGGGCTGATGCAACCCTAACCAAATCTTGCACCAAAAAAGCCACCCAACAACCTGCCAAACAATAGTGGCCCAATCACGCTCCCCCAGAGCCAGTCAGAGTGCCCTGCTATTGCTCCTTACTCATAGCCACAAAAACCCCACACCCCAGAAAGTCAGCTCAAATTCTCTGGCCCCTTTCCCAGACCATAGAACCTCGCCCAGGAGCTGAATAAACTGGCATTTAATTTTCTTATACTGGCCTCAGTTTCCTCATTTTAAACTCGGCAATAACCCTTACAAGTGGTGCCGAGACCGGAGTTCAAGACCCCTCCTGGGGGAAACTGACTCCTCTAACGTAAGTCGAACCAGGGAGCTGCCGCCCCTCCGATCGTCTGTAGCCATCACTGGATAAGACTCCTATTGCCCATAACCCCATCCTCTGTTTACTCTGAACCTTGAGGTACCCTGTCTGTAATCAAGGCCGCGTCAGGGACTCCTTCCCATCTCGAGCTGTGGGTCTCACGGAGATGTCACGGTGCCCCCTGCTCGCCTGCCCTGGAAGACAGGAATATTGTGGAGACGTCCCTGTACTCCTGTCCTTCCCCGTAATCTCAGGTACTTGGGTGTTGAGGTCCGGGGTGCCATTCCTCACTCCTGACTACTCCGGGACAGAGAGCGGACTATGGGTAATCAGGAGTCCTGCCTAGACCCCAAGTCGCCATTGGGATGTCTAGTCCAAAATTTACCCAAGCTGGGCCTCTCCGAAAAAAAGAAAAGGCTGCTTTTCCTCTCTACCATGGCCTGGCCCCAGTATACTCTGGACAACCAGTCCAAGTGCCCACCAGAGGGAACTTTTGATCTTAGCATTCTAACCTATTTAGACAATTTCTGCCAAAAAAAAAAAAAAACATGGTGAACGGTTGGAGGTCCCCCACGTTCAGGCCTTCTGGTATCTGCTCCCATCCCACCCTCTGTTCCTCTTGCACCACCACTCAGCTGCTCCTGGCCAAAGAAACTCCCTCACCACCCTCGGCCCCTACACCATCCTCCTCCTTTTCCGACCCCAACCCACAAACCCTCCACCATATGCGGAACCTCAACCCCTCTTCCTAGTCCCAACCTCTTCCTCCTCTTCCTAGTCCCAACCTAGCCTCTCCTGTCAGTGCTCACACCCGCTCACACTGTGCTCCTAAGGAGGAAACCTCGCTCCTTTGCCCCCTTCACAAGGTCGCCAGAGCGGAGGGCGTTGTCCGAGTACATGTTCCCTTCTCCCTCTGACCTATCAGCCATTGAGAAACGCCTAGGGTCATTTTCCACCAATCCTACTGCTTACACAAAGAATTCCATTACCTCACCCAGGCTTACGACCTCACCTGGCATGATACCTATGCAATTCTGTCCTCCACCCTCACCCCAGATGAGCGTGACCACATCCTTACGGATGCCTGGGCGCACGTTGATCAGATACATCTCACAATCAGATGCCAGTAGGTGTGGCGGCGGTCCGAGGCCGACCCTAATTGAAATTATCAAACTGGTCAAGATGGCCGCTGCCGCCGAGACCAAATGCTACAGTACCTCCTAGCGGGCATGCAAAGCGCAGCCCAAACGGTAGTTAATTTTGATAAATTAAGGGAAATAACTCGGGGTCCTACTGAAAACCGCGCTGCCTTCCTTGACTGATTAACTAATGCTATGATCCTTCATAGTCGGCTGGACCCGGCCTCTTTACCAGGGGCTACAGTTCTAGCCACCCATTTCATCTCTCAGTCAGTGGCTAACATTAGAAAGAAACTTAAAAAGGCTGAGGAGGGCCCCCAAACTCCCATGTGAGACCTGGTAAATATAGCATTTAAAGTTTTTAATGGCCGAGAGGAAAAGGCTGAGGCCACCAGCCAGGCCCGTCTACAGCAAAAGGTAAACCTCCAAACCCAAGCTCTTGTGGCAGTCCTGAGGCCGGCAGCCCACCAGGCGCCTGGTGGAGGGGGTCCATCGAAACCCGCCAAGAACTCCAGAGACGTTCCGCCTAGGGCCTATTTCAAGTGTGGTCAGGAGGGACACTGGGCATGTCAGTGTCCATGTCCCCTACCACCTACCAAGCCTTGCCTGAACTGCAAGCAGCTTGGACATTGGCACAGTGATTGCCTGTCCCGGAGTGCAGGCCCACCCCCGCGCCTCTATGTGGAGGGCAGATGGGTCCGCAGGAAGCAATCCCATCACTTGAACTTCTCGGCCTTCTGGACAACCGACGCAGCCTGGACTTGAAGACCCCCATCACCCTTGCTGAGCCCAGGGTAATGCTGCAGGTAGTGGGCAAGTCCATTTCCTTCTTAGTGGACATGGAGGCTACCTATTCTGTATTGTCTTCCTACTCAGGACCTAGCATACCTTCCCAGGTTTCAGTCATAGGAATTGACAGTAAGCCTTCCTGTCCCAATCAAACCCATCCTTTAGCCTGTGTCCTCAAGGGTCACCCCCTTTCCCACTCTTTTTTAATTATACCCTCTTGCCCAGACCCCCTTTAGGACGAGACATTCTCCAGACTGTGGGGGCCACTCTCCAACTCACCGGCCCCCCACACTCAAGCCCATCATCCGCTCACCTCCTACTGCCACTCCTAACTGATGCCACGTTCTGCCCTAACTCCTCGCCTCAACCCCCATCCCTCCTGATGTAGTTAATCCCCTGATATGGGATACCTTCAAGCCTGTAGCGGCCAAATATCATACCCCGGTTAAGATACTTCTCAAAGATCCTACCTACTTTCCTTCATGTCCTCAGTTCCCCATCTCGAAAACCCACCGTCAAAGCCTGAAGCCTATTATCACCCGCCTGCTAGCCCAGGAACTACTTATTCCCACCAGTTACCCTTGTGACACTCCTATCTTGCTGGTCCGAAAGTTGTCCGGCAACTACCGCCTGGTTCAGGACCTGCGCCGCCACTGGATACCTAACTTTGCCTCTCTAGCTAAATCTCTGTAAGTGGCAGCTAAGGACACCCCCAAGGGACCTCTCTCCCATCCTGAGGTTGTAAAATGGGCTTTTAAAACCCTCCAAACTGCTCTGTCCACCGCACCCCCACTTCATCTGCCGGACCTCAATTGCCCCTTTTATCTGTTCACTGATGAGAAACAGGGCGTTGCTGTTGGGGTTCTAACCCAACCCCTGGGTCCTGTGTTCTGCCCTGTAGCCTACTTATCAAAGCAACTTGACCCCATGGTCAGGGGGTGGCAGTCTTGCCTGCAGGCCCTGGGAGAAGCAACAGAACTTACCAAGGAATCCCTAAAATGTACCCTGGGCCAGCCCATCTCAGTGTCCTCTCCTCACCGGCTTACTGACCTCCTCTCCCACAAATCCCTCGCTCACCTAGGGCCCTCCCGTCTACAGGAGTTCCACCTGCTCTTCATTGAAAATCCTTCCGTCAGCCTTCACCCCACTTCCCCACTCAACCTGGCTACCTTGCTTCCCGTTCCATCCCTTCCCCCTTCCCCAGCCCACTCCTGCCCTGAACTAATGGATACACTTGCCAAACCTCGGGAGGGCCTATCCGACCTTCCCCTACCTAACCCAGACCTTACCTTCTATGTGGATGGAAGCTCAGTAATGACAGCCGACAGGCGGCGAAAGGCCACCTATGTGGTAGTCACAGATTCAGCAGTCACAGATTCAGCCACCCTTGAGGCACATCACCTCCCTGACGGAACCACATCACAAAAAGCAGAACACATTGCCCTATCCCGAGCTGTTACACTAGCACAGGGAAAACAAGCAAATATCTATACTGATTCAAAATATGCCTTTCTTATTACCCATTGCCGCTCTGCCCTCTGGAGAGAGCGGGGATTTCTTACCACAAAGGGGTCCCCAATATTCAATGCTACACAGATCTCCAACCTTTTACAGGCCTTATCATTGCCCAGGGAGGTTGCAGTCATACACTGCTGAGGACACCGAGCCCAGCATGATGCTCTCTCCTGGGGCAATGCGCGGGCAGACCCAGCAACAAGACCTTTAATGCCAAGTTGACCCCTATCCCTATTACCACAGCCACACAGCCTGTATACTCACCATCAGAAAAACAGGCCCTTATACTAAAAAGGGGAAGAGAATCTAATCAGGACTGGATCTTCCTAAATAACAGAATTGCCTTTCCCCAGGAAGAGGCCCCTAAAATTATTGCTGAAATCCACCAATCCTTACATATAGGGCCTAAGGCGTTACACCACTTTGTACAGCCCCTCCTTTTCTCGCCAGGTCCGCAACAAACAATAAGCAGGTATACAAGGCATGCATTACTTGCTCTAAGGTCTCACCTCAGGGAGGCTTAAGGCCACAGTTTCCTACCCACCAAATGCGTGGCAACCTACCGGCCCAAGACTGGCAAATTGACTTCACTCATATGCCCACTCACAAAAGTTCCGTTACGTCCTAACTTTTGTAGATACCTTTTCAGGTTGGATTGAAGCCTTCCCCACCTCCCGGGAGACAGCAGACATGGTGGCCTCCCTCCTTACTCAAGAAATCATCCCTCGCTTCGGCCTACCTGCCACCATCGAGTCGGACAATGGTCCAGCATTTACAGCCCAAGTAGTCCAGCTAGTCGCCAAGTCCCTCGACATCTCCTGGAAACTGCACATCCCTTACCATCCTCAGTCGTCGGGTAAAGTTGAACGGGCCCACGGCATCCTCAAAGACCGTTTGGCCAAACTTGCTATTGAGGTAAAACTCTCTTGGCCCACACTCCTACCTCTTGCCCTGGCCCGGGTCCGGGCCACCCCATAGGGGCCAACGGGCCTTAGTCCCTTTCAATTGCTGTACGGCCAGCCTTTCCTGGTTTCCCATAATCTCCCTGTAAAACCACCCCCACTGGCTTCCTACCTTCCCTTCCTCTCTCTTCTCCGCCACCTGCTTAGGGAACACACGGACCGCACCCTACCTGTTGTTCCAGGACTGGAGGACCCCCACCCAGTGACGCCTCTCCAACCAGGTGACAGCGTTCTCCTCTGAAAGCTCAAACCAGGATCTTTGCAGCCCAGGTGGTCGGGACCCCACATTGTTATCCTAACCACCCCCACAGCAGCCAAACTCCTGGATCACACTCCATGGTACCATGAGTCCCGCCGCAAGCTGGCCCGCCAAAATAATCAGTGGAAATCTGAACCCCTGGGCCCCACTCACCTTCGCCTCATCCGTGGCCCTGACCCATCACCCCCTAACCCTTCAGAGCCTCCTCCTGACAGTCCTTCAATATCTCCTCTTGAGGCCAACTCATATGTTTGGCGCTTCTACACCCAGGAATCCTGGTCTGAGGGCCCCACCACCAGGACCCATTATCTTGCACAGGCAAACTGCCTAACAGGCGGCTGTCAGTCTACTGTCTCCATCCTCATCCCACATGGTAAAAGCGCTGTACTCGGTGGCGATCATGGGTTTCACTTTCAGCACAGGCTGTGTTTTTTATATGACCAAACCAAGGACTACTGTCATTGGTGGAACACCACCTACGGGGATGCCCATACAGCTCTTGTGTTATTCACAAGCCACAGCCTCCAGGCCGTCCCAACCGCATGCTCACTCGCTTCAGCAATGGTTCCTTAGCCCTCAACATCCAAGACCCCTGGCACAGCCATTGGGATGCAGGAGTGTCCGGTAAAGTCTATGAAGATTATACCTGGAGCCACCCTTAGGGAACATGGCTAATATTCCGGTCCTATACCCGCACCATCTTTGAAGCAATAGAACAGCTCAGTTCTGTAAGCCATACAATCCTGCAAAATGAAGCCACCCTAACTAACCAATTCAAACCCTCAGATAGCACCTCTCAACCTTTCTCTTGGTTGACTCTAGTACAGCAGGGAGCCAACATGTTAAATTTAACTAAAGCCATGAATATCACCAACTGCTTTTTATGTGCCTCTCTCAGCAGCACCCCCTTAGCTGCAGTTCCCCTCAGGTCCGGGTTCAGTCTGTCACAATCACCTATGGGACCTGACACCATCTTAAGGGATATTCCCTTGTTCCAAGTACACCCTCACAATTTCTCTCTCTGCTATGAGACAGCCAGCAGCTCCAGTGCCAGCTGTAACACCACAGTGAAGTTAGAGGTATAAACGGACAGGCCGAACTTCTATCCCTCCTTCCACCCTCCCCTAATCACCGAGACAGACAAGCAGTCTTCCTTCCAATGGTCGTTGGTCTCTCTCTAGCATCCTCTCTGGTGGCGGCCGGGCTGGGTAGCGGCACCCTAGGCTACAGTGTCACCTCAGCCACTCAACTAAAGGACAAGCTTCGCTTAGCTATCGAAGCGTCAGCCACCTCCCTGGCCTCCCTCCAGCAACAAATCACGTCACTAGCCCAGTTAACTCTCCAGAACCCACGGGCCCTTGACCTGCTGACAGCAGAAAAGGGAGGTACCTGTCTGTTTCTTCAGGAGCAGTGCTGCTATTACATCAATGAAACAGGCCTCGTGGAAGAAAATGTCAACACTCTCTATCTCCTCCAAGAAGACCTCTGCAAGAAGCAGAATGCATCAGTCTCACCTCTCAACTGTTGGCAATCCCGTTATCACTCCCATTATCATAGTTTGCCTTTTGTTAATGTTAGCCCCTGTTGTCCTCAGGTTTTTACAAGCCCGCATGAGGGAAATTTCCAGGGTGGCGGTAAACCAGATGCTACTTCACCGCTATGTCCGGCTCCCAACCGAGGCACCAGCCAACTGACTCTTCCCCCTTACTATGCCCCTAGTCAGCAGGAAGTAGCCAGATGATCGTGACATCCATATCATCAAAAGGGTCGGAATGTAAGGCTGGACGCCTCATCAGGAGCCTAGACAGTCACCCAGCTCTGCACTCAGCACCCAGTTGTGCACCCAGCCCTCCAGTTGGGAATTCTGACTGATGCAGCCCTAACCAAATCTTGCACCAACAAAACCCGCCTGACAACCCGCCAACAAATAGTGGCCCAATCCCGCTTCCCTAAATCCAATCAGAGCACCCTGCTGTTGCTCCTTACTCATAGCCACAAAAACCCCATGCCCCAGGAAGTGGCACAACTTCTCTGGCCCCTTTCCCAGACCATAGAACCTCACCCGAGAGCTGAATAAACTGGCATTTAATTTTCTTATACTGGCCTCAGTTTCCTCATTTTAAACTCGGCAATAACCCTTACAACCCAATCCTCAGGATGGTCACAGTCTAGAGGAAGAATACTGAGCAGATAAATTAAAAGATAATGTGGAAAATACAGTGACAGTGAAACAGGCAAAGGAATTCTGGGAGTAAAGAAAGGCACCTTATGCATCTTAATATAGAGAGAAGACCTCAGGGCAGGTGAAGCAACAACTAAGCCCTATTTTAATTCAGTTGACTGCTTATTGAGTACCTCTTAATTAGTATAGATACAATGATAAAAGTCCTCTTTCCCTTGAGCCCTCAAGAGAGCTCTGTTACTGTGATGAGCTCATGAACATGAATGTGTGTGATCTGTGTCATTACAAAAATCTATACTCATTTGCATATAAGTTCATGAATATCTTGTGAATATTGAAGGCTGATGCTGGATTTTGTTATATTTTCCTTGTAGTCACAGTTTGAATGACAAGTTATGATTTCCAAGTGAACAGTGGTTTGATATGTCATGTGCCCGGAACATTTCCTTTAATAAGGTTTACCTGCTCCTGTTGACATCACATTATTGTAAGTCCCCTACATGGCTTTTTTGCCTTTTTTTTCCTAGACTTACTTGGCAAGTCACTTTTTCCAGATGACTCACAGCATGCTAAGTCAAGCAGAATTTTGGCAATCACTCTTTTGGGAAGGATGCAGAACAGATACTTAAGGACTGAGATGATTAGGAACCAGAAGTTGTGTTTAAATAAACTTTATGTCCAGAATGTCCAGAATGCTCTTGACCTTTAAAGCCCCATCTGTTAAGCTTTATGGCTAGAAATGCATTCTTGTGGTGGTCTTCTATGCCTGAGAACCTGTACTAGGGGCAACAGAATAGAAACATTTTATTGATTCTTAAATTTTAAAACCAGTAGAGCCTGTGTAACTCAGATTTACTTTTTATTCATGGGAAGACATTGGAGACCAGAACATACTCCTGAAACTGGAAAGAAGACAACATAGGTATAGAGAGCACATGAACGAAGATTGATGAGAAACAACCCAGTTTATGCATAAACTAAAAGTAGAACTGGGTGTGGTGGCTCACACATATAATCCCAACTAGTTGAGAGGCTGAGATGGGAGGATTGCTTGAGGCAAGTTTAAGACCAGCCTTGGCCAACATTTAGACTCATCGCTAAATGAGAAAACAAAGTTATCTGGGCGTGGTGGCACACACCTCTAATTCCCATCTACTGGTGGGGCTGAGGTGGGAGGATTGCTTGAGCCCACAAGTTCAAGGCTTCAGTAAGCTATGATCATGCCACTGCACTCCAGCTTGAGTGACAATGAGACCCCATATCTAAATAAAATAAAAAATCGACTGGGCACGGTGGCTCATGCCTGTAATCTTAGCACTTTGGGAGGCTGAGGTGGGTGGATCACTTGAGGCTAGGAGTTCAAGACCATCCTGGCCAACATGGCAAAACCCCATCTCTACTAAAAATACAAAAAATTACCTGGGCATGGTGGCATGCACCTGTAGTCCCAGCTACTCAGGAAGCTGAGGCATGAGAATCACTTGAATGCAGGAGATGGAAGTTGCAGTCAGCCAAGATCGCACTGCTGTACTCCTTGGTGAGCAAGACTGTCTCAAAACAAAAAATAAACCATAAGCAGTTTCATATGGCTGAATTACTAAGTTTAAGGACATAAATAGATAAGAAAGATAGATAATGGTCACATCATGGAAGGCTTTGTAGGTCACATGAAGATTGGATATCGGCTATTAAAGGGAGTTTAGGTGAGAAATGAATGATGAAGATTTGTTGGCATGAAAAATAGAGAAAAGATTTGAAGAATAAGAAAATGGAAAAGATTCATTATTGAGAGAGAAACTAATATCTAATTCTCTAGCATGGGAAATCTATAATCCCAACATTGGGCAATACATGGTAAGGAACAGATTGGATAGGAAAAATTGATAAATGGGGTTTTGGCTATGTTGAGTTTGACATGCCTTGAAAACATTTAGGTGGATGTTTCTAGCAAGTGAGGAAGGATCTACATTTTTGAGGTATTTTGAGAACTGTCTGAGGGAGGTACGATTTGGAAGTCATAACCGTGACCATGGGTTAGATGACCTAGAGAGTCCAAATGGTTAATCCCATTTCTGCCATACTTAACCTGTGTGGCCCTTAGATGCGGATTGCAGATGAGGTAAGTAGAAGGAAAATTTGAACTAAATTTAGAAGGTAGAATTTGAGGTTTTTAAATGATGTGAAGTTTAAGTGTAATCTAATATGACCATCACATTTCTGGCTTGGGTAGCTGGTTGGCTGGTGATGACATTCCTCAAATTATAGATTACAGTTGTTCCATGGTATATGCAGGGATTGGTTCCAGGACCCCTGTGGATACTAAAATCCACAGATGCTCAAATCCCATACATATCAAATGGCATAGTATTTGCATACAATCTACTCATATCCTCCCATGTACTTTAAATCATCTCTAGATTTTTAATACCTAATACCACATTATTGCTATCTACATAGTTGTTATACTGTATTTTTATTATTTTAAATTTTTTTTGGAATATTTTCTATCCACTGTTTAATCCATAGATTTAAAGCTTGTGGATACAGAAGGCTGACTGTACTAGAGGAGGGGAGCAGGAAGCCAGTAATGGTGCTAGAAAAGATTTCCCAGAATTGGTGAAATAAAGTAAAATAATCCTTCTGACTTCTCTTTGTTTATTGAAGAATATTGTTGGAGGAAGGGCAAGAGGGGACTGTCTTTAAGAATCTCTCCTCTCTACAAAACAGAATTAACTTACAAAATGTTCTGGCATTGTCTGTGACTCTTTAATATTGATTAGAAATTTTCCTGGTTTGTAGAAACATGAGATGTTGTGTGGGTCTAGAAACCTGCGCTGTCAAAAGAAGGAATACATGCTAAAGTTTACTATTGTCTACTTTTGGACTGTTCTTAAATGATTTTTCTTACACTCAAAATGATAAACTTGTTTGAGGCTTCATGTTAGCCTGTGTAACTGTAGTTAAGTCATTTGGCCTGAAAGGCTTTTTCCTTTTTTTTTTTGTAACTTCATTTTGTTGAAGTGATTTTAAAATACAACTTTTAAAGGGCAGTCTTATTTTTATAGTTCCAAATGTGCAGTACTTCTCTTTACATATATTTTAAAAAGCTACTAATATGGAATTTTGAAATTTCAGTGACTATTTCCTACTAAATAGTAGCCAAATTCAAGTTGGATTTCAAGGCCTGACTTTATCTGGACAGGTGCTGTTTCAGAGAAATAGGTTAGTTGTGTAATTAATAGTTTTCTAATGGGCACATTAAAAATATAAAATGAATAAAACTAATTTTAGTACATTTAACATTATACATTCAGATTATCTGAACGTGTCATAAAAAATGCTACTTTACATACTTCTAAATCTTATAAAACTTTATAGCTAAGGTGACCCTGGGATATTTGACTTAAGTGCTAAACCCTATACAATGGGCACCTTATTTATAGCCCATCTTAATGTATATTTGACATTTTAATTGGAAATACTTGATCTATATTGAGATTTCATGGAATCTACAGTTGAAACAGTAGATTCACATACCCAAGTTCTTCCCAAAAACTTAAAAGTTTTAAAATTTAAATTCAAACTTAATTAAGTTGAATCAATCAAGCTAAAACTTCAGTCCTTCATTTGTACTACCCACATGTAGCCAATAGCCACATTCAAATGGTGGCTACCATGAGTACAGGTCTGAGAACAGGTCTAAACCAACCTGTACCTTTCCAGCCAAATCCCAGTCCTCACCCGTCTACCTGTGCTCCAGCTGAACTGAACCGCTTGCCTATCTTCTACATACCTAATTTTACTTGATTCTGTCTTTTCTGATGTTGCTTTCTGCCTTTACTGATTGATATTCTCCTATTATGCCTCCTTCACTTAACTTTCTCCAGCCACCTGGTCTTCTATATCTTCTGTGTACTTCCTACCTATAGGCCCTTCACACTTGCTGATGTCTGCCTATAATATTATTTTCCTGGGCCCAGATCTTTAATATTATTGTGTCTCAGGAATAGAGAGACCCAAGGAGAGGGAGAAAGATGAGGAAACAGCTGATCAGTGGAACATCCAAATAAATGTGGTATATCACATTTATAGATTTGTATGTGTTGAACTATCCTTGCATCCCTGAGATAATTCCCACTTGGTCATGGTGAATGATCCTTTTATCGTGCTGTTGAATTCAATTTGCTAGTGTTTTGTTGAGGATTTCTTCATCTGTGTTCATCAGGGATACTGGCTTATAGTTTTCTTTTCTAGTAGTGTCCTTGTCTGGCTTTGGTATCAGGGTAATGCTGGCCTCATAAAATGAGTTTGGAGGTTTTGTTTTTCTTCAATTTTTTGGAAGAGTGTGAGAAAGATTAGCATTACTTCTTCAAATATTAGGTAGAATTTAGCAATGAAGCTACCAGGGTCCTGAACTTTGTTTTATTGTTTTGAGATGGAGTCTCGCTCTGTCACCCAGGCTTAAGTGCAATGGTGTGATCTTGGCTTACTGCAGCGTTCGCCTCCCAGGTTCAAGGGATTCTCCTACATTAGCCTCCAGATTACTTGGGATTACAGGCACCTGCCACCACACCCAGTTAATTATTTTTGAATTTTTAGTAGAGACAGGGTTTTGCCACGTTGGCCAGGCTGGTATCGAACTTCTGCCCTCAGGTGATCTGCCCAACTCAGCCTCCCAAAGTGCTGGGATTACAGGTGTGAGCCACTGTGACAAGGCTGAACTTTGTTTTTTCTTGGCCTTGCTGTGAATTAGGCTTTGGTTTAAGGAAATTTTGTGATAGGTTTGAACCTCTATCCATATTACCCAAACTGTCTTCATATTGGCAACAAGGCCACATCAACTTTCTTATCATTCATGTATTTCTTGGAGAAGAACATTTAATTTCCTTGAAGAACTTTTCATTTATAGTTTGGCTGTTTGGTGCAAGAGGCCTAGCTTTTGGCCTGTCTTGGCTTTTTACATGCCTTCCTCACTAAGCTTAATCCTTTCTAGCTTTTGAATTAAAGTGAGAGATGTGCAACTCTTCCTTTCACTGAACATTTAGAGGCTTATTAATTGGCCTTGTATTTTGAGATGGTGTCTCACTCTTTTGCCCAGCCTGGAGTGCAGTGGTGTGATCTTGGCTCACTACTGCAACCTCCACCTCCCAGGTTCAAGCAGTTCCCCTGCCTCAGCCTCCCGAGTAGCTGGGATTACAGGCACGTGCCACTATGCCCAGCTAATTTTTGTATTTTTAGTAGAGATGGGGTTTCACCATGTTGGTCAGGCTGGTATTGAACTCCTGACCTCCAGTGATCCGCCTGCCTCAGCCTCCTAAAATGCTGGGATTACAGGCATGAGACACTGTGCCCAGCCTAATTGGCCTAATTTTAATACTGTTGTGTCTCAGGAATATGGAGACCCAAGGAGAGGGAGAAAGATGGGGAAACAGCCGGTCAGTGGAGCAGCCAAAACACACACAACATTTATCAATTAAGTTTACCATTTATGTGGGTGCAGTTTGTGGCATCCCAAAACAATTACAATAGTAACAGCAGAGATCACTGTTCACACGTTATCATAACAGATATAATAATAATGAAAAAGTTTGAAATACTGTAAGAATTACCAAAATGTGACACAGAGACCTGAAGTGAACACATGCTGTTGGAAAAATGGCACCAATAGACTTGACTCAGGATTGCCACAACCTTCTACCTGTAAAAAAAAAAAAATGCATTATCTGTGAACAAAGTATGCCTCTATTTATTCCTCGAAAATCATGGGGGGAAAAACATTTACCAGCATACCTCTTAAACAAATTTGAAAAACTAGATAACTATCCTGATGGCAATTTGGAAATTACTTTTAAGATGGTTTCCTCAAGACTCTCTCATTGCCATCTCTTCTCATTCTAATTACCTTGAAAGATTACAATTCTCAGGCCACCAGCAAGTGATAAGATGAGCATTGAGACATAGAGAAGAGTAATTCCAGAATTAATAAAAATTATAGAGGGAGAAATGCAAGGAGAGTACAAGTGGTGAAATATGTTGGGAATGATGGTTTTCATTTTATTGGTTGAGAGTATTAGGGAAAAGACTCAAAGAAAATTAGCCTAATTTTCTTTCCTTAGGAGGAAGACTAATTTTTGTATGTAAAATTAGTCTTTTTCTGAATGTGAAATCAGTCTTCCTCCTAAGAGTTGTGAACTGGCTGGGCATAGTGGCTCATGCCTGTAATCCGAGGCAGGAGGATTCACTTGATTGAGCTCAGGAGTTCAAGACCAGCTTGGGAAACATAGTGAGACCTTGTCTCTACTTAAAAAAATAAAAATAAAAAATTAGCTGGGCATGGTGATGTGTGCCTAGTCTCAGCTACTCAGGAGGCTGAGGCAGGAGGATCACTTGAGCCCAAGAAATAGAGGTTGCAGTAAGCTATGATTGTGCAACTGCACTACAGCCTGGGTGACAGAGCAAGACTACCTTAAAAAAAATAGTTATGGACATTAGCTTGAAATTTCTATATAGATTTATGGAAAATATTCTTGTAGCATTTGGTTTTTGATCACAAGACTGGATGATAGTTTAAAAAAAAAACACCTCAGTATGCATATGGGCACGAAGGTTGATTACAGGTGATAGTGAAATAGAGAGAGATGGTTTTGGGGATGCACTGCTCCTACAAGCTGCTCTACAGAGTTATTAAGGGACTTAGTTATTAGACCTCCTTACTCCTTCATCACTCCACTTTTTTAGTCCCTCTTTTATATTTTCCATCTGTCTTTCTGTACTCCCTACTGAGAAACTTTTTCACATCTATTTTTGAGTACACTAATTTTATGTTCAGCTGGTTTTTCAAAAAATTTTTTTAAATTTTTTTATTTTTAAGATGGGGTTTCACCATGTGGGTCAGGCTGGTCGGCTGGTCTTCAACTCCCGACCTCAGGTGATCCGCCCACCTTGGCCTCCAAAGTGCTTGGATTACAGGCGTGAGCCACCACGCCTGGCCTCAGCTGGGTTTAATCAACTCATAAATAGGATTTTAAAAATTTGTCTTTATAATATATATTAGGTCTATTTATCTCAACTTTATTGACATATGTCATATATCATACAATTCATCTATTTAAAGTATCTAACTTAGCAGTTTTTACTGTATTCACAGAGTTGTGTAACCATCACAATTGATTTTAGAATATTTTCATCAACCCAAGAAGAAACTTATACCTCTTAACCATCACTCTCAATCTTCTTAACCCTCATATTACTAGGCAACAACTAATCTTTCTGTCTTCATATTTTCCTATTCTGAACACTTTATGTAAATGGGATCATAAAATATATGGTCCCTTATGGCCAACTTCTTTCACTTAAAGTAATGTTGTGAGGATTCATCCATGTTGTAGCATGTATCAGTACTTTATTTGTTATAGCTAAATAATTTGTATAGATGTACCATATTTTACTTATGTGTTTATCAGTTGAACATTTGGGTTATTGCCTCTTTTTGATTAATATGAAGAATGGTGGTATGATCATTCATATATTAGTTCTTAAATAGACATAGGTTTTCTTTTATCTTGGGTATAAGTAGGAGTGGAATTGAAGGTTGTGGCAACCCACAAGTCATATGGTAACTCTATGATTAACATTTAAGGAATTGTTAGGCTGTTTTCCAAAGCAGCTGTACCATTTTACATTCTCACCAGCAGTGTATGAAAGTTCCAGTTTCTTCTCATCCTCTTCAATAGTTATTATCTTTTTAAAGCCATCCTAGCAGGTATGAAATGGTATCTTAGTGTTGCTTTGATTTGATTTTCCCTGCTGGCTAGTGATGTTGAGCATCTTTTGTGTGCACATTGGCATTTATATATCTTTTTTGGAGAAATGCCTATTCATATCATTTGCCAATTTTTAATTGGGATACAGTCTTCATTACTGAGTTGTGAGAGTTCTTTAAAATTACAAGTCCCTTATCAGATTTTGATGTGCAAATATTTTTCTCCTATTTGTGGCTCTACTCTCTTGATGGTGTCTTTTACAGCACAAATGTTTCAAATTTTGATAAAGTCCAATTTATTTTTTGTTGTTGCTTGTGGTATGAGTTTTTAAGAAACCATTGCTTAATCAAAGGTTATAATGATTAATGCCTGTTTTCTTCTAAGAGTCTTACTGCTTTTCCTCTTACATTTAGGACTTCGATACATTTTGAGTTAATTTTTTAATATTGTGTGAAGTAGTAGTCCAACTTCATTTTTCTGTACATGGATATCCATTTGGGACATCCCATGAGATATCCCAGCTGTTGAAAAGGCTTTTCCTTACCCAAGTGAATTGTTCTGTCACCATTGTCAAAAATCTACTGTCTGGTGACTCACGTCTATAATCCCAGCACTTTGGGAGTCTGAGGCGGGTAGATAAACTGAGGTCAGGAGTTCAAGACCCAGGCTGGCCAACATGGTGAAACCCCTTCTCCTCTAAAAATACATAAATAGCCACTCCTGGTGGTGGGCGCCTGTAATCTCAGCTACTTGGGAGGCTGAGACAGGAGAATCACTTGAACCTGGGAAGCAAAGCTTGCAGTGAGCAGAGATTGTGCCACTGCACTCCAGCCTGGGCAACAAACAGCAAAACTCCGCCTCAAAAAAAAAAAAAAAAAATCTATTACTGTAAATGTGAAGGTTTATTTCTGGAATCTCAATTATATTTTATTGATTTATATGTCTATCCTTATGCTAATACCACACTGTCTTGATTACTGTAGCTTTCTAGCAAGTGAAATCAAGAAGTGTGAGCCCTTGAAATTCCTTTTTGTCAAAATTGTGTTGACTATTCTAGATCCTTCAATTTCCTAATAACTTTGGTGGGATATGCTTCAATTATTGCAAAAAAATGCAAAAAAAAAAAAAAAAAGGCCAGCTGGCATTTGGACAAACTATTTGAAAGCATGAAATGATAATTTTCACTGTTTGATTTCGAAGAATCATTTTGCAAAATATCCTGGCTTCATTTTAGAAAGGGTCTCTCTCTTATCATATAATTTCTTTCTGCTCTTTTCGTTGTCATTTTTGTTGTTGTTTGTTTTTGAGACAGGGTCTCACTGTGTCAACCAGGCTGGAGTACAGTGGCACGATCCTGACTCACTGCAACCTCTGTCTCCTGGGCTCAAGCAATCCTCTCACCTCAGCCACCCAAGTAGCTGGGACCACAAGTGTGCACCATCATGCATGGCTAATTTTTTGTATTTTTTTTTTAGAGATGAGGTCTCTCCATGTTGCCCAGGCTTGTCTCGGACTCCTAGGCTCAAATTATCCATCCAATTATCCACTTGAGAGTCTGTAGACTCTCAAAGTGCTGGGATTACAGGCCTTAGCCACCATGCCTGGCTTCCTTGTCATTGTTTTTTATGCTTGCCAACTTTTCTTTAATTGCTATCTGGACAGACCCTGACACATTTCTGGTAATGCTTGCTATTTGAGCAATTTTCTGTCATTTTTATTGACTTTGTGAAATCCTCCATATTTTGAGAAGTTTGCTAGTTCTCTTTGTAGTGGAGTTTCATTGAACTTATATTGTGTTTTTAATAACAATCTGCAAGACGCTGACACAGACATTAACATAATGGGCAGAAATAGATGGTACTATGAAGCAGAGATGAATATTCAAGGGGCACTTGTAAGGCTGGCGGCCTCATTCGGAGTACCTCGTGAACTCCAGGGACAATGAAACTGAAACCTAAAAGCTCCAGCTGATGCAACCCTGACCAGCTCTTACACTAGAAAAACCCACCCAATAACCCGCCAACCAATAGCGGCCTGCCCCGTCCCAATCCCTCTCCTCCGGAGCCAATCAGAGCACCCTGCTGTTGCTCATTCCTCATAGTCATAAAAACCCCATGCCCCAGGAAGTCAGTACGACTTCTCTGGCCCTCTTTTCCTGGACCATAGAACCTCGCCCAGGAGCTGAATAAACTGGCATTTAATTTTTGTATACTGGCCTCAGTTTCCTCATCTTAAACTCGGCAATAACCCTTACAAGTGGTGCCGAACCCAGGAGGAGTTCAAGACCCCTCCTGGGGAAAATGACTCCTCCACCCTAAGCCGAACCAGGGAGCCGCCGCCCCTCCAATCATCTGCAGCCATCACTTGGTAAGACTCCTATTGCCCATAACCCCATCCTCTGTTTGCTCCGAACCTTGGGGTACCCTCTCCGTAATCGTGGCCATGTCAGGGACTCCTTCCCGTCTCAAGCTGTGGGTCTCGCGGAGAGGTGCCAGTGCCCCTGCTTGCCTGCCCCGGAAGACAGAAATATTGTGGAGATGTCCCTATACTCCTGTCCTTCCCTGTAATCTCTGGTACTCGGGTGTTGAGGTCCAGGATGCCGTTCCTCACTCCTGACTACCCCACAACAGAGAGCGGACTATGGGTAATCAGGAGTCCCACCTAGACCCCAAGTCGCCATTGAGATGTCTAGTCCAAAATTTACCCAAGCTGGGCCTCTCCATAAAAAAGAAAAGGCTGCTTTTCCTCTCCACTGTGGCCTGGCCCCAATATACTCTGCACAACGAGTCCAAGTGGCCACGAGAGGGAACTTTAAATCTTGGCATTCTAACCGATTTAGACAATTTCTGTCAGAAAAATGGTAAATGGTTGGAGGTTCCCTACATTCAGGCTTTCTGGTATCTCCACTCCCGTCCCACCCTCTGTTCCTCTTGCACCACCACTCAGGTGCTCCTGGCCAAAGAAACTCCCTCACCGCCGTCAGCACCTTCACCAGCCTCCTCCTTTTCCGACACTGACCTGCCCAAAGAACTATCCTTTCCACCCACCCAACTCACAAATCCTCCGCCATATGCGGAACCAAACCCCCTCCAACTCCTCCCCTTTCTAGTCCCAACCTAGCCCCTCCTGTCAGTGCTCACACCCACTCACACTGTGCTCCTAACGATGAAACCTCCCTCCTTTGCCCCCTTCGCGAGGTCACCAGAGCGGAGGGCGTTGTCCGAGTACATGTTCCCTTCTCCCTCTCTGACCTATCAGCCATTGAGAAACGCCTAGGGTCATTTTCCACCAATCCTACTGCTTACACCAAAGAATTCCATTACCTCACCCAGGCTTACGACCTCACCTGGCATGATACCTATGTAATTCTGTCCTCCACCCTCAACCCAGATGAGCGTGACCACATCCTTACGGCTGCCCGGGTGAACGTTAATCAGGTACATCTCACAGTTAGATGCCAGTAGGTGTGGCGGCAGTCCCCGAGGCCGACCCTAATTGAAATTATCAAACTGGTCAAGATGGCCGCTGCCGCCGAGACCAAATGCTACAGTACCTCCTAGCGGGCATGCAAAGCGCAGCCCAAACGGTAGTTAATTTTGATAAATTAAGGGAAATAACTCGGGGTCCTACTGAAAACCGCGCTGCCTTCCTTGACTGATTAACTAATGCTATGATCCTTCATACTCGGCTGGACCCGGCCTCTTTACCAGGGGCTACAGTTCTAGCCACCCATTTCATCTCTCAGTCAGCAGCTAACATTAGAAAGAAACTTAAAAAGGCTGAGGAGGGCCCCCAAACTCCCATGTGAGACCTGGTAAATATAGCATTTAAAGTTTTTAATGGCCGAGAGGAAAAGGCTGAGGCCACCAGCCAGGCCCGTCTACAGCAAAAGGTAAACCTCCAAACCCAAGCTCTTGTGGCAGCCCTGAGGCCGGCAGCCCACCAGGCGCCTGGTGGAGGGGGTCCATCGAAACCCGCCAAGAACTCCGGAGACGTTCCGCCTAGGGCCTGTTTCAAGTGCGGTCAGGAGGGACACTGGGCACGTCAGTGTCCATGTCCCCGACCACCTACCAAGCCTTGCCTGAACTGCAAGCAGCTTGGACATTGGCACAGTGATTGCCTGTCCCGGACTGCAGGCCCACCCCTGCACCTCTATGTGGAGGGCAGGCCGGTCTGCAGGAAGCAATCCCATCGCTTGAACTTCTTGGTCTTCTGGACAACTGGTGCAGCCTGGACTTGAAGACCCCCATCATGCTTGCTGAGCCCAGGGTAAAGCTGCAGGTAGTGGGCAAGTCCATTTCCTTCTTAGTGAACACAGAGGCTACCTATTCTGAATTGCCTTCCTACTCAGGACCTAGCATACCTTCTCAGGTTTCAGTCATGGGAATTAACGGTAAGCCTTCCTGTCCCAATCAAACCCATCCTTTAGCCTGTGTCCTTGAGGGACACCCCTTTTCCCACTCTTTTTTAATCATACCCTCATGCCCAGTTCCCCTTTTAGGATGAGACATTCTCCAGACTGTGGGGGCCACTCTCCAACTCACTGGCCCCCCACACTCAAGCCCATCATCCGCTCACCTCCTACTGCCACTCCTAACTGATGCCACGTTCTGCCCTAACTCCTCGCCTCAACCCCCTATCCCTTCTGACGTAGTTAATCCCCTGGTATGGGATACCTTCAAGCCTGTAGTGGCCAAGCATCATACCCCGGTTAAGATACTTCTCAAAGATCCTACCCACTTTCCTTCACATCCTCAGTTCCCCATTTTGAAGACCCACCGTCAAAGCCTGAAGCCTATCATCACCCGCCTGCTAGCCCAGGGACTACTTATTCCCACCAGTTCCCCTTGTAACACTCCTATCTTGCCGGTCCAAAAGTCGTCCAGTGACTACCAGCTGGCTCAGGACCTACACCTTATTAATGAGGTGGTGGTACCCCTCCACCCTGTAGTCCCCAACCCATACACCCTATTATCCAACATTCCCTCCACTACCTCTCATTTTACAGTTCTTGACCTCAAGGACGCCTTCTTTATCATTCCCTTTCACCCTGAGTCCTACTTTCTCTTTGCCTTCACCTGAACGGATCCTGACACCAATCTGTCACAACAGCTTACCTGGATGGTCCAGCCTCAGGGATTTCGAGACAGCCCTCACATTTTTGGACAAGCCTTGGCAGCCGGCCTTGGCTCCTGCCCCCGTCAACCCAGTCTCCTTCTCCAGTACCTGGACGACCTGTTACTTTGTAGCCCCTCCCTCTCCCTATCCCAACAGCATATTGCCACTCTCCTTAACTTTCTTGGATCTCAGGGATACCGAGCATCTCCCTCCAAAGTACAGTTATCAGTCACCTGGGTGGTCTACTTGGACATTTGCCTCACCTCTAAAACTAAAAGCCTAACAACAGATCGCCGGAGAGCACTTCTTTCACTGCAGCCCCCGGAGACTGCTGACCACATTCTCTCCTTTTTAGGATTTGTAGGATTCTTCCACCACTGGATACCTAACTTTGCCTCTCTAGCTAAATCTCTGTAAGTGGCAGCTAAGGACACCCCCAAGGGACCTCTCTCCCATCCTGAGGTTGTAAAATGGGCTTTTAAAACCCTCAAAACTGCTCTGTCCACCGCACCCCCACTTCATCTACCGGACCTCAATCGCCCCTTTTATCTGTTCACTGATGAGAAACAGGGTTGCTGTTGGGGTTCTAACCCAACCCCTGGGTCCTGTGTTCTGCCCTGTAGCCTACTTATTGAAGCAACTTGACCCCACGGTCAGGGGGTGGCAGCCTTGCCTGCAGGCCCTGGGAGAAGCAACAGAACTTACTAAGGAATCCCTAAAACTTACCCTGGGCCAGCCCATCTCAGTGTCTCCTCACCAGCTTACTGACCACCTCTTCCACAAATCTCTCTCTCACCTAGGGCCCTCCCGTCTACAGGAGTTCCACCTGATCTTCATTGAAAATCCTTCAGTCAGCCTTCACCCCACTTCCCCACTCAACCTGGCTACCTTGCTTCCCGTTCCATCCCTTCCCCCTTCCCCAGCCCACTCCTGCCCTGAACTAATGGATACACTTGCCAAACCTCGGGAGGGCCTATCTGACCTTCCCCTACCTAACCCAGGCCTTACCTTCTATGTGGATGGAAGCTCAGTAATGACAGGCCTTAGTCCCTTTGAATTGCTGTACGACTGGCCATTCCTGGTTTCCCATAATCTCCCTGTAAAACCGCTCCCACTGGCTTCCTACCTTCCCTTCCTCTCTCTTCTCTGCCACCTGCTTAGGGAGCACACAGACCGCACCCTCCTTGTTGTTCCAGGACCAGAGGACCCCCACCCAGCGACGCCTCTCCAACCAGGCAACAGTGTTCTCCTCCGAAAGCTCAAACCAGGATCTTTGCAGCCCAGGTGGTTGGGACCCCACAGCAGCCAAACTCCTGGGTCACACTCCGTGGTACCATGAGTCCTGCCTCAAGCTGGCCCCCCAAAATGATCAGAAATATGAACCCTGGGCCCCACTCACCTCCGCCTCACCCGTTGCCCTGACCCGTCACCCCCTAACCCTTCAGAGCTTCCTCCTGACAGTCCTTCTGATATCTCCTCTTGAAGCCAACTCATACGTTTGGCGCTTCTACATCCAGGAATCCTGGGTTGAGGGTCCCACTACCAGGACTCACTACATTGCCCAAGCAGACTGCCAACCTGTCAGCTGCCAGTCAGTGGTAATAAGTGAGATCAAGAAAAATAAAAACCAAAACTCTACAAATCCAGTTCTCTGCTCATGGCCTGTGTTTTCTCTATGACCAATACTATGACTATTGCCATTGGTGGAACACCACCTATGGGGGGTGCCCATATAATTCCTGCATCATCCATACACCACAGCTAGACATAATGGGAACTCAAAAAGGGGAAATTGTACTCACCTCCGACAGCAGAGGTAAGTTATTTCTTACCATCCATGACCCGTGGGAAAACCACTGGATAAAGAGGGTCAATGGAAAAATCTACAATTGGTGGCAAAACTGCCACCCCCAGGGAACATGGCCGATATTCCAGTCCTACATCCACATTGTCACTGAGGTTATAGGACAACACAGCTCTGTGAGCCATACAATCCTACAAAATGAAGCCACCCTAACTAACCAATTCAAACCCCCAAATAGCACCTCCCAATCTTTCTCCTGGTTGACTCTAGTACAGCAGGGAGCCAACATGTTAAATATAACCAAAGCCATGAATATCACCAATTGCTTTTTATGTGCCTCTCTCAGCAACTCCCCCTTAGCTGCAGTTCCCCTCAGGTCCGGGTTCAATCTGTCACAATCACCTACGGGGCCCAGCACCATCTTAACAGATATCCCCTTGTTCAAAGAACACTCTCAAAATTTCTCTCTCTGCTATGAGACAGCCAGCAGCTCCAGTTCCAGCTGTAACACCACAGTAAAAGTAAAATCCTCCCTCTAAGTGCCACCAGGAGGATACTTCTGGTGTAATGGAATCTTAACTAAAGTTATTAATGCCTCCTTCCCTTTCCCTTGTGTGCCTGTCACCTTGGTCCCGCAGTTAGAGGTGTACAGACAGGCCGAACTTCTATCCCTCCTTCCACCTTCCCCTAATCACTGAGACAGACGAGCAGTCTTCCTCCCAGTGGTCATTGCTCTCTCTAGCATCCTCTCTGTTGGCAGCCAGGCTGGGTAGTGGCGCTCTAGGCTACAGAGTCACCTCAGCCACTCAACTAGAGGACAATCTTCACATGGCTATCGAAATGTCGGCCACCTCCCTGGCCTCCCTCCAGCGACAAATCACATTGCTGGCCCAGGTAACCCTCCAGAACTGACGGGCCATTGACCTGCTGACAGCAGGAAAGGGAAGTATCTATCTGTTTTTTTCTTCAGGAAGAGTGCTGCTATTACATCAGTGAAACAGGCCTTGTAGAGGAAAAAGTCAACATTCTCTATCACTTCCAAGAAGACCTCTGCAAGAAGCAAAATGCATCAGTCTCGCCTCTCAGCTGGTGGCAATCCCTTATGCTTACCTGGCTGACCCCTATTATCACTCCTATTATCGTGGTTTGCCTTCTGTTAATGTTAGCCCCTTTTTTCCTCAGGTTTTTACAGGCCCACATAAGGAAAATTTCCAGGGTGACCGTGAACCAGATGCTACTTCACCCCTATGTCCGACTCCCGACTGAGGCACCAGCCAACTGACACTTTTCCCCACTACGCCCCCATTCAGCAGGAAGCAGCCAGAAGGAAATGGCGTCCTATATCATCAAAAGGGTCGGAATGTAAGGCTGGTGGCCTCATTCAGAGTACCTCGTGAACTCCAGGGACAAAGAAACCGAAACCAAAAAGATCTGGTTGATGCAACCCTAACCGGCTCTTGCACTAGAAAAACCCACCTGGACAACCCGCCAATCAATAGCAACCTGTCCCCTTCCCAATCCCACTTTTCCGGAGCCAATCGGAGCACCCTGCTGTTGCTCCTTCCTCATAGCCATAAAAACCCCATGCCTCAGGAAGTCAGCGAGACTTCTCTAGCCCCCTTTCCCTGGACCATAGAACCTCGCCCGGGAGCTGAATAAACTGGCATTTAATTTTCTTATACTGGCCTATTTCCTCATCTTAAACTTGGCAGTAACCCTTACAGCACTGACTTTTTAAAGAGCACTTTTGTAGGGAATATTTTACATTATAATTCCACAAATAATTAGCCATATAACCTCCACATGAGGTCATATATATAAATACTTGAATTATGAAGATACTCTATAAGAATTTAGTATATGGTAAAGGTGGCTTTTAAAATTAGTGAGAAAAGTGAATCATTCAATAAAAGTGAAAAAAAATTAAGAGAAAAGTTAGAGCCCTAATGTTACTAGTGCCAGGGCCTATGGCTCTAGCAACTGTGCCTCCTTAGAAGAGGCACTGGCTCTTTGGCTTGTAGTAACTTAGATCTTAATAACCTGATACTTTCATCTGAAATTGAGAGTCACTCAATTTCCTCATTGACTGACAGAAGACATCTTTCACAAAGATTTCCTATGTCCCAATAATATAACAAACATTTAGTTGTATTCTTGAAGTTCAGGCTCTTCTTACCAGGCCTCTCTCCTTACAGGACAGAAAAGGACAATAGTTCCTTGATGCTTATTTTATTCAGGATTCTCATTTTGTTTGACAATCACCATTCTGTATCACTTCCAGTATCTGATTAATAGAACCCTAGTAACATGTCAGTGAAGTAGGAATCCTATCAGAGGAACAGGTAAGTAGCAGCACTATTCTGGAACACAGCTTCCTAACTGGTGTACAATGAATACATTGCAGATTTGCCCAAATATTAGCTTTTAGAGTGGTGGCAGGACTTGGGATAGTGGAGCTCAAAGCCTAGTTCCTCTAGCAGGTTGTAAGCAGACTCCTTTATTGAACCAAGGGATGATATAATTATTATACTTTTCTTTCAGTGCTGTTAAAGTTTAAAACAAGGTGAGGGGTTTAAAACTGTTCTAAGCAATTAGCTGGGAACAATGAGAACATGAATATCATGATGTAAACACAGTAACTTTGTTTAGGGAAGAGCATTACAGATTTTAGCAGAGAATGAATGAGAGAAATTAGATTTTTTTCTGACTCTCAGTCATTTGAATTCTATTTTCATATTAGACTTTATATCATTAATAAGATATGTATATTAGTATCAACCTTCTGCACCTTTTACCTGTTAATACTCCTCTACATATACCCAGATAAGTTCCAGGAGGAATACAGACTAGAGAAATAGTCATAAAATAAGCAAAAGAAAAATTGGAGGAAAACATTTGATATGAGTCTAAGCACAGAGATCAAGAAATGATAAAAATGTTATGTTTGGTTGTATCAAAAGCTGCATCCCATTCTGTAGGTTGTCTGTTCACGCTGATGATAGTTTCTTTTGCTATTCAGAAGCTCTTTAGCTTAATTAGATCTCATTTGTCAATTTTTGCTTTTGTTGCAATTGCTTTTAACATTTTCATCATGAAATCTTTGCCTGTACCTGTGCCCTGAATGCCATTGCCTGATTTTCTTCTAGGGTTTTTATAGTTTTGGGTTTTACATTTAAGTCTAATCCATCTTGGGTTAATTTTTATATAAGCCATAAGGAAGTGGTCCAGTTTCAATTCTCTGCATAGGACTGGCCAGTTATCCCAGCATCACTTATTAAATAGAGAAACCTTTCTCCATTGCTTGTTTTTGTCAGGTTTGTTGAAGATCAGATGGTTGCAGATGTGAAATCTTATTTCTGAGATCTCTATTCTGTTCCATTGGTCTACGTGTCTGTTTTTGTACTTGTACCATGCTATTTTAGTTACTGTAGCCTTGTAGTATAGTTTGAAGTCAGGTAGCATGATGCCCCCAGCTTTGTTCTTTTTGCTTAGGACAGTCTTGGCTATATGGGCTCTTTTTTGGTTCCAGATGGATTTTAGTTTTTTCTACTCTGTGAAGAATGTCAATGGTAGTTTAATGGAAATAGCATTACCTCTATAAATTACTTTGGGCAATGTGGCCATTTTAACAATATTGATTCATCCTATCCAGGAGCATGGAATGTTTTTCCATTTGTTTGTGTTCTCTTATTTCCTTGAGCAGCAGTTTGTAGTTCTCTTTGAAGAGGTCCTTCATTTCCCTTGTTAGGTGTTTTCCTAGGTATTTTATTCTCTTTGTAGCAATTGTGAATGGGAGTTCATTCATGATTTGGCTCTCTATTGTTGGTTAATAGGAATGCTTGTGATTTTTTTGCACATTGATTTTGTATCCTGAGACTGCTAAAGTTGCTTATGAACTTAAGGAGCTTTTGAGCTGAGACAATTTCTAGATACAGGTATAAGGCCGGCTGCCTCACAGAGGATTAAACAGACACATCCACCTGTCTCCATGCCTGATAGCTATGTCATCACCCAAGCTCGTTATCTGGCCTCACAGTAAGGCTTCCCCGCACCCACCTCCACATACCAGACACAAGCCCACATTCAGCACTAAATTATGCATACAACCCCCAGCCTGCTGTTAAAAAACCCTGCAGAAAAAATTTTTAAAGAAGCCCCATCAAACCCTGCCTGGTAGCAGTCTGCCCTGTATGCTCCCAGCAGGCCCACTTACCCAAGGTCCTGCCCGCCTACCCATAGCAACTAGCTCAAGGTATTTCCTGGTTCTTAACAGCCAATAAGATTGCCTTCACTTTATTTCCCCAATAGCCAATCAAGGCCCACTTACCCAAAGTCCCACCCGCCTACCAATGGCAACTAGTTCCAAGTATTTCCTGCTTCTTAACTGCAAATAAAATTGCCTTCACTTTGTTTCCCCAATAGCCAATCAATTGCCTTCCCTCCCCATAAAACCCCATACCCTGGAACAGCTGGGCATGACTTCTTTGTCCCCTTCCTGGACCACAGAACCTTGCCCAGGAGCTGAATAAATTAGCTTCTCATTTTCTTATACTTGCCTCAGTTTCCTCATTTTACCTCGGCAATAAACCTTACAACAGGATCATGTCATCTGCACAGAGACAGTTTGACTTCCTTTCTATTTGAATACCTTTTATTTCTTTCTCTTGCCTGACTGCCCTGGACAGAACTTCCAATGTTATGTTGAATAGAAGTAGTGAAAGAGGGCATCCTTGTTTTGTACTAGTTTTCAAGGGGAATGCTTCCAGCTTTTGCCCATTCCCCATGATATTGGCTATGGGTTTGCCACAAATGGCTCATATTATTTTGAGATATGTTCCATCAATACCTAGTTTATTGAGTTTTTAACATAAAGGGATATTGAATTTTATCCAAGACCTTTTCTGCATCTATTGAGATAATCACGCAGTTTTTGTCTTTAGTTCTGTTTATGTGATTAATGGTCTAATATCTACAAGTAACATAAATCTACAAGGAACTTAAATTTACAAGAAAAAAACAACCCCATTAAAAAGTGGGCAAAGGATATGAACAGACACTTCTCAAAAGAAGACATGTAGCAAATAAACATTTAAAAAAGCTCAGCATCACTGGTCATTAGAGAAACACAAATCAAAACCACAATGAGATACCATCTCATACCAGTTAGAATGGTGATTATTAAAAATTTAAGAAACAACAGATGGTGGTGAAGGTGTGGAGAAACAGGAATGCTTTTACACTGTTGGTGGGAAAGTAAATTAGTTCAACCATCGTGGAAGACTGTGGCGATTTCTCAAAGACCTAGATGCAGAAATAACATTTGACTCCGCAGTCACATTAGTGGGTGTATGACCAAAGGAGTATAAATTATTCTATTAAAAAGATACATGCACGTGTATGTTCAATGCAGCACTATTAACAACAGCAAAGACATGGAACCAACCCAAATGTGTATCAATGATAGACTGGATAAAGAAAATGTGGTACACATGCACCATGGAATACTATGCAGCCATATAAAGATATGAGATCATGTCCTTTGCAGGGACATGGATGGAGCTGGAAGCCATTATCCTTAGCAAACTAGCACAGGAACAGAAAACCAAACAACACATGTTCTCACTTATAAGTGAGAGGTGAACAGTGAGAACACATGGATACAGGGAACAACACACACAGGGGCCTGTCAATGGGGCAAAGGGAGGAAGAGCTTTAGGATAAATAGCTAATTCATGTGGGGCTTAATACCTAGGTGATGGGTTGATAGGTACAGCAAACCACCATGGCACACATTTACATATGTAACAAAGGTGTATGTCCTGTACATGTATCCCAGAACTTAAAATACAGTTTTTTTAAAAAAGAAAAATTGGCCAGGCACAGTGGCTCACCCCTGAAATCCCAGCAGTTTGACAGGCTGAGGTGGGCAGATGACAAGGTAAGGAGTTCGAGACCAGCTTGACCAACATGGTGAAACCCCACTTCTACTAAAAATACAAAAATTATTTGGGCATGGTGGTGCGTGCCTGTAATCCCAGCTACTCAGAAGGCTGAGGCAGGAGAATCGCTTGAACCAGGAGGCAGAGGTTGCAATGAGCCAAGATCACACTACCGTATTCCAGCCTGGGTGACAGAGCAAGACTTTGTCTCAAAAATAAATAAATTGGGGATCGATCCAAGACGGCCATTTAGGAACAGCTCAGGATTGCAGCTCCCAGTGAAAGTGCAGAGGATGAGTGGATGCCGCATTTTTATTGCCCACAGACTAGGAAATTCCCAGGCGGAGGAGCTCCACGGGTCGCCAGTGCGGCTGTTTTGGCCAGCGCGGCTATGCCGGCCCGCGCAGCTGCTTTGCCCTGCGGGGCTGCTTTGTCGGCGCCCCGGAGCAGCGGTTCTCCCTACAAAATACACCTGTCTGGGTGCCCTTTTGGCTGGTGTTTGGAGCCACGGGAAGTCGCCCATTCGTCTGTTTAAAAAGGCGATTGAGCAGGGAACCAGGACAGTAGATTCCAGGGCAAAAAAAGCGCCATGAATCTCAGTGCCGCTGTTTAAGCCAGCGCAGTGACTTGCGGCAGGGGAAAACACACAGACCCCCGGCGCCTCTTCAACAGGCGACTGGAACACCAACAAAAAA
>NW_016107687.1:0-48089 GCF_001604975.1 Cebus imitator | reverse complement strand
ATTATTATATAGAATTCTGGGAAATCATTAAAATAGTGCCTTTGAAGATTATTTAAGATGTGGAAAATACTGTCTATGTACTGCTTAAGTTACATATACACTATATCATTCATATATATATATATATTATAGAGAAAGACAAGGTCTCATTTGGTCACCAAGGCTGGAGTACAGTGAGTCCATCATAACTCACTGTAGCTTCAAACTCCAGAGCTCAAACAGCCTCCTGAGTAGCTAGGACTACAGGCATGCTCACCATTAAAAAATTTTTTTGCAGAGACAGGTTATCGCTATATTGCTCAGGCTGGTCTAAATTCCTGGCCTCAAGCTACCCTCCCACCTCAGCCTTCCAAAGCTTTGGGATTACAGGTGTAAGCCACTACACCTGGCCTCAAATATATTTCATGTAAGACACTGTCAGTTTTAAGAGGCACCATTATTTTCTCTGGCCCCTAAAAAAGAAATCAACAACGAAAATTACATTCAAGGTGTAGACTGTAATAGAAGACCCTAGCATAAAGGTAGGGTAAGGGGAAATGAGAAGTAGATCTATTTCTAGAAGGGAACCATAAAGAAACCAACCAGTCTTTGTTCAGATTGTGGTTTCAACTCCTACTACCAGCATCATTTAAAAAGCTTAAGCAAAAAGAAAATTTAAACTGCTCACAGGAGCAAGCTGTGGTTGCACCATCCACTGCACTCCAGCCTAGATGACAGAGAGAGACCTTGTCTCAGAAAAAAACCAAGTAGTTATTTTCTGCATCTCCTCTTGGATGTCTAACAGGCTTCTCGAACTTAATATATCCAATTAAATTTTGGATATATTTAGTTTGAGAAGCCTGTTAGACATCCAAGAGGAGATGCAGAGCAGAAAATCGTTGTTCAAGGGATGAGACAATGATAGAGCTATACATTTGGGAATCATTGTATACAGATGGAACTTAAAGCCACATAACTGGATGAGATCAACCCAGGAAGTGAGGGCAGACAGGGCAGAGGAGAGTGTTGGGTATTCCAACGTTTCAAGATGGGAGGAGGAGAAGCAGCAAGCAAATGAGACTAAGCTGGAGGAGCTAGTGAGGTAGAAAGATAAGGAAGCATTTTCAGAGGGAAATAGTGTTCAATGGTGTTGAAAACTTCTGAGGTATCAGGAACGACTGTTTCAGTAGGTAGCTAGTAGGTATGAGCAAGGCAGGACACCACATACACTAGGAGTGCTGTGGTTAACGGTTTCTCAAAAGTAATAATTGCTGTATAGATAAGTAATAACTGCCGGGGAAAGGCAAATGCAGTTTTCTAATAGATAGAAGACACCTGAGGTCAGGCGCAGTGGCTCACACCTGTAATCTCAGCACTTTGAGGGGCCGAGGCAGGTGGATCACCTGAGGTCAGGAGTTAAGAGACCAGCCTGGCCAACATGGTGAAATCCCGTCTCCACTAAGGAATACAAAAATTAGCTGGGCATGATGGTGCATGCCTGTAATTTCAGTTACTCAGGAGGCTGAGGCAGGAGAAACATTTGAACCTGGGAGGTGGAGGTTGCAGTGAGCCGGGATAGCAATACTGCACTCTAGCCTGGGCAACAGAGTAAGCCTCCATCTCAAACACCTGAAACTGATCAGCAGCTTCCCAACAAGATCTCAGGAGTGGGGAGAAGGAACGCAAGATCCCAGAAGTATGCCAACATTTAAAACCCCAAGCCAAGAGGTCAAGCTATGTACTTGGTATCTGAAGTGGCCTGCTTGGCCCTCTTCCAAGTGTATTTTCCTTCATTTTTGTCCTTTCCTTATTGTTCTAAAGCTTTTTAATAAACCAATACTGCTCTGAAAAAAAAATAAAAAGTAAATTTTCCTCCAGGATGAAGAAAACATCCCCCTGGCAGAAATGAACCTTAATGCAGGTAGGCAGCAATTTTATTTTTGTTTGTAATTTTGACAATTTTAAGGTATCATTGATTCTGAAATGTATTATTTCTATATTAGAGCTGTTAAAAGGTGAAAAGTTGTATGTTTAAAATAAATGGAGTGTATTCTCTACATGCAAATAGAAGGAAATGCTCAAAAATTTGGCAATGGAGACAAATTTGTTGGATTACATATGTATTTTACAAAATTTCACCATGATTATGTGTTACACATATTTAAATGTTTACCTTAATTGAGATTCTCATGGTTGTCTATTTGCAAAATTTGATCTCCTCTGGTAATCTATTTTGAATTACTGCCAACCTTTGGTAATGAATCTCAGACAATGAGAATTTTTTTAATTTTTATTTTATTTTTTTCTTCTTCTTTTTGTATGTCGATGTATGCACCTTGTGCATAATAATTACCTACTAGGTACCATCTCTCTTTTATCATCTCTCTTAAGGGCAGTGACTTGGAAGTGGTTGGTTATAACCCCAGTTTGCAAAAGAGGAACTTAAGTTCCTTGAGGTCAAAGTAACTTGTCTAACAATTTCTGTTGGAAAGCAGTGGAACTTAGAGTCTGGGCTTATCCTATTCCACTAACCTCTCTAGCTGACATTTTAAAATTCAAAATAAAGCTAGTGCCAACAATTGTAGACATACCAGCCACGAGGAAGGGCAAAAAGCACCTTTGAACCAGTTGGTTTCAAAGCTGTCTACAAATCTGGGGTGTATTCTTTCCTGTGTCTCCATCCTCACACCTTTGAGATGCCATGCCACAAAAGCCGAGCGCTTTGTTTTAACAAGATCCTAGGTGATGGAGGCTCTTTCAGATGATACCTGAGGAGGAGCTGCAAATTCAAAACCAGGAGCCCCTTCTCTCAGGCTGCATGACCCACGTGCATCTCAGCAGAGTAGGTTGCCGACTGAGTGCCTTTGATTCTGCTATCCTCTAGCAGTTAACTTTCAACTCCTTTCACCTGGCCCAACCCTAGTCTCTACTCCCAGTTTTAAAAAGAAAAAGGCTTGTGGAAGATTGGAAGTGGGAGGATTGGGAAAGGCTGCACGCCGAGCACCACCTGTGCAACATCACTACCCTGTGCCTGTTCCTGATCCTGCCGCTCAGCACCCTGCTTTCCTGCGGGAGCCTGGTCCAGTCCTGCTTTATCCCTCCACTCTGAAGAGGAGGATTGTTGTTCTGTCCCCAAGCACACACCTTTCATTTCTCTTTTGGTTCTCACATTCAATTAATTGTTTCACTTTATAGTTTGCAGGCGTAAGAGGGTTTCTTTGTTTTTTTGAGAGGCTGGAGCGCAGTGGCACAGTGTCGGCTCACTGCAACCTCCGCCTCCTGAGCCAAGCGATTCTCCTGCTTCAGCCTCCCGAGAGTAGCTGAGATTACAGGCGCCTGTCACCACACCTGGCTAATTTTTGTATTTTAGTAGAGATGGGGTTTCACTACATAGGTCAAGCTGATCTCAAACTCTTAACCTCAAATGATCCGCCCGCCTCGGCCTCCCAAAGTGTTGCGATTGTAGGCAGGAGCCATCACTCCTGGCCACAGAGTGTTTATTAAGGAGAAACTTGGGACATTTGAGAAAGGAAGGTGCATTAGTCTGTTCTCACACTGCCATGAAGGGAATACCTACGACTGGAAAATTTATAAAGAAAAGAGGTTTAATTGACTCACAGTTCCACGTGGCTGGGGAGGTCTCAGGAAACTCAGAATCATGCTGAAAAAGCACCTCTCCACAGGGCGACGGAAGAGAACCTCAGCACCCAGAGAAGAGGGAAGCTTCTTATAAAACCATCAGGTCTCGCGAGAACTAACTCACTATCACGAGAACAGGATGGGGAAAAAGCGCCCCATAATTCAATTATCTCCACCTGGTCCCTCCCGCAAGCCTTGGAGATTGTGGGAACTACAATTCAAGATGAGATTTAAGTGGGAACACAGAGCCAACCATATCAGGAGGGATGTGCAACTGGCAGAATTTTAGAGAGAAAGGCCCCCCAAGCTGGAGGGCTGGGGTACAGAGATGAGTGAGCCAATGCCTCCATCCTGACCAGCCACAGCAATGTACTACTGTCCCATTTTACTTGGGACTATTAAGCTCATTCTTTTCCTGAGGGAAGAGGAATTTTAAACTTGGCAGTTTGATTTATCAGCCTCCTCATAGAAGAAACCTGAAGCTCACAGCTGACGAGTCTGTGCCTGCAGCAGCTCGGAGGGCAGGACCTGGGGGTAATCACAGCCCTGGTGGTGCAAATATGCTAGTGGGGGGGCCTTATGGCTGCTCCTTGCCACCCGATACTGTCCTTGTACCAGTGGTTTCTAGGGAGCTTTTGTTAAAAGCCAACATGAAGTGTGACCCACTCCATGGTTGTCTCCTCTAGCCCAGCCAGTGTGAATCCTGCCACCAGGAAAAACCCCAGTGGTCCCTGCCCAGCATTCAGAACTCAGACCTGAAGCATCCCTTATCTCTGAGTCCATACCCGGCCCTGTTCCAGGAGGAAGCCTCAGGCCTGGTCAGTTGGAGAATTTTTAAAATTGCAGAGCTTTGGAAAAGGGCTATGTTTGTTTTGCCTGCCATAGGTCGTTATGGTTAGCAGGTATAGGAAAGAACTTCTGAAACACACCCAATCCTTCCATTAAGAGACCAGGTGGCGGGTGGGGCAGGGTAAAGAGGGATAAGTGGTTATGAGCATTGTCTCTGGAATCAGGACCATGCTTAGATTTCACCTTTGACACACTGATGGTGGTGTGGCCTTAGGCAACTTACTTAAACAGTTTCATTTTCTTCATTTTTAAAACAGCAATAATTGTGTTGTCAAGAGAACTCAATGAAATAATGTAAAATGACTACTATGTAACATCACTGTTACTGTTTCTAAACTGGTCTGTGAGAGCAACAACTTGATAATATGACTTATTTTTAACATTCCTTTGCTGTTCTTCATTGTGATTCCCTTAACATTTTCAAAACTCTATGCTCACACATAAGACTTCTGAAAATGTATTATCTCTTCAGTGCTTCCTTTTAAAATGATATATTCCCTATTCCAGCAAATAGAAAAAGGGGGTATACTCCTGACTAGCATAAGCTTGATGCAAATACCAGACAAAAAGGGAAAATTCACAGGCCAATTTCACTGAATAGAGAAAATAGCAAAAATCCCAAACAAACCAAATTGGTCAGCAAACCAAATTCAGCAACATGGAGTGAGAATTACACATCATGGCCAAGTTGGATTTATTCCAGAAATGCAGTCTGACATTAGAAAATCAGGCCAGGCACGGTGGCTCACACCTGTAATCCCAGCACTTTGGGAAGTCGAGGCAGGCGGATCACCTGAGGTGAGGAGTTAGAGACCAGCCAGGACAACATGGTGAAACCCCGTCTCTACTAAAAATACACACACACACACAAATAGCTAGGTGTGGTGGTGCTTGCCTGTAATCCTAGCTACTCGGGATGCTGAGGCAAGAGAATCTCTTGAACCCGGGAGGTGGAGGTTGCAGTGAGCTGAGATCACTGCAACCTGGTGACAGAGCAAAACTCCATCTCAAAAAANAAAAAAAAAAAAAAAGAAAAAAGAAAGAAAGAAAGAAAAAAAGAAAATCAGTATAATTTGTCACATTAACAAAATAAATGAAATAAATAATATGATCGTCTCAAATAGATATAGCAAAAGCATCTGATGAAATTAAATGTTCGTACATTCTTTTGCAAAAAATAATTCTTAGCAAATTGGTAGTAGAAGAGAACTTCCTAAATCTGATAAAAGATATTTACCAAAAACCCACAGCAAACATCATATTAATGAAGTCTCTGGTATATCCCTTTCGAGTACAGTTTTGAATGCCCAGAAGTTTTGATATGTTCCTTTATTTCTGAAACTTGTTGCTTTTCACTCTTAACTGTTTTTGTTCTTTTGAAACTACTATATCCTTTTTGTTTGCTTTGAAATGATATACTTTGTCTTTCATCTTTGCTAAATGATTCATCTCATTGTTTTCCTCAACTACTGTGTTCATAATGTCTTTCTTTTATGCTTAGTGCTTCTGCTTCAAAAAGACAAAAATCAAAATGTAATTTTTTTCTCAGTGTGAATAACATTGAGATCAGATACCATGTATGACAGTGTTGAAAAATTATTACCACAGAAGCTAGGATAGTGTCATTTGTTACAGAGTTGTCAATCTGACTGCAATGGACCAGTTTGTGCATTCCAACAGAAGACATTAAATCTTGAAAATGACTGTCTACAATTAGTCCTGTGTTATTAAAATGTTCCTTAATGTCCCTCTTAACATATAAGCTAGTGTAATCTTTATTTAACCATAGGAGTCTTAAAAATTAATTCATGTGATTACATCTTGTAACAATACGGCTCGGTTGTATGACAGATGTCCCTAGAAAATAATAGGGAGCAATATAAACGAGAGAAGCAGACAGCAAGAGCGATTATTTGTATTAGCAGCCATGTGGATTGTTGAATCCCATTTGCAACCTCAAGGAACTAGCCATGAACCTTGCCAATTGGCCACTTACTCTGTTATTTATTTGTCATTATGAATTCTACATTGTTCTACGTTTAATATTAGCCACATTTTAATACATCACATTGAAATAAAAGCACATTTTCAAAAATTACATTGTATTATATCTAAATAAGCCTCTAATTATACAAAAATTATCATTTTCATGTTCTATTATGCTTTAATAACATGGAAAAATCAAAATTGCTTTTCTTGATTTTCCCCAAGGACAGCTCAATGTACTTAAAACACAACTTAGTTATAAAACAGAAGCTTATCCTATATAGATATTGGTTGAAGAAATATTCTCTGTGTAATTAAAATGTGCAGAGAAGGCATATCATTTTCATTATGTCAGGAAAAATTTGTACTTTATATTTTGGTATAATAAAGTATACGATATTCTAGTATTAGATTGGTACAGTGAATTCCTATTTACCTGGAATAATTATTAAAAATGTGTCCTGGTAAATTTAATATCACAGTTACCTAAGAGTTATAACTGAATTAAAAGATAATTTCAGAAAATCATAGCACTAAAACTATAAGCAGCTTAATTTAATCTTTGATGAATTAGGAAACAATTCACAAACTTATAGTGCCTCATTTCATAATGACCCTCACTTATTATAGGATAAAACTAAAAATTCTAGTTATTTGATTTTTTTGATTAGTTGGATTATGAATAAGCCGTGTATTTTGGAAAGGTCATGAAAGCTGTGTCATATATACATTCCTGTATTTACCTATTAATCTTTCTTACCCCTGTTAATGGGCATTATAGAAAAGAGAGATTAAAACTTATACCATTGGAAAGCAGACTTGAAAATTACTCCATCTAAACCAGAGTGTTTCAAAGAATGATCTATGGACAACCTGTCTTAGAATTATGTTGGGTATTTGTTAGGTATGCAGATTCCTGAACACTTCACCAGACTTGCTGAATTGCTGTATCTGGGAAAGACCCCAGGATATTAACAAACTCTCCAAGTAATTCTGATTTTTAAGTTTGCTACTGCCATACAGTTTCTGAATCTGACTGTGGTATCAATCTAGGGAGGATCATCAGAGCAGCTCCAAATAATTCTTCCCATGAATGTTGATATACGGAAAAAAGTGACAAAGATTGAAATGGGTGTGTTACTTCCCACAGAGTAGAAGAAAGGAAATAATATGTTATGCCCTCAGGCCAAAGGAATTTTAGAGGCAAAGTTGGAAACAGTTTAGAGCTATTTTATTCATGTTGCCAATATCAATGATTACTTAGTATACGGGGTTTCTAATATATTTTTCCTTATTGACATGAAGTAACATGAAATTAGCTGACTCCCATTTGATTCACTTGGAAGATGTTTTGACTGTTTTAATGCTTTGCTTTTACTTCAGATACTACAGTAAATGTCTCTTTTGGGTCTTTTTCCACAAAATGTCTTGAATTTTTCAGAACTTTGGTTGTGATACAGTTACATATTTTTTATTAACATGAACCATTTTTACTTGCTCTTGTAACTATTATCACTGGGAACACAGTATAAATGGTTTCTAGAAGGAACTCTTGTTTTATTTCATTTTATGTTACCATGAAAAGATAAGTGGCTGATAGTTTAATCTGCTCTATTTGTTTTCTCTGTGACAGCTGAAACACATAAATTGTACTTTAATCATTCCTCCCACCACTATAAAGGGTCAGTCAACAGCATGTATTAAGTATCCTTTACACTTTGAGGAGTCACAAAAGGATGAAGACTCTCACTTCCTCTGCAAATCTCTTTATTACTATTGAGAATTTAGTCAGTATCCAAGTCCTGCCAAGTTTTTCCCTATATTTCTACTATCCACATATCCAAAAGTGAGCATGGCTCACTTTGGCTCAGGAGCAGCCTTTATTGGGCCACAAGCCAGTTGTGAAGGTTGACCTTACTTTCTCTTCCACTTGTCTTCTCCAAAATACCCCCAACAGGCCAGGCACAGTGGCTCATACTTGGGGTAATCTCAGCACTTTGGGAGGCTGAAGCAGGAGGATTGCTTGAGCCCAGAAGTTCGAGACCAGCCTGAGCAACCTGGCAAAACTCTGTCTCTACCAAAAAAAAAAAAAAAAAAAAAAAAAAAAAAATTAACCAGGCATGGTGGTACACACCTGTGGTCCCACCTACTTGGGAGGCTGAGGTGAGAGGATCCCTTGAGGCCGGGAGGTGGAGGTTGCTATAAGCTGTGATCATGCCATTGCACTCCAGCCTGGGTAACAGAGCCAGACTGTGCCTCAAAAACAAAAACAAAAACAAAAACAAAAACAACAACAAAACAGAAAAGAAAAGAAATAATACTCCCCAAGGATGCAGACTGCAGGTCTTTTGTGACCCCTAGCTTCATTGTGAGCTGTTCTTGGGCACTGTCAATCATCAATTGTGAATCACAGTCCTTCCCTGTATCTACAAGAGAAGTGAGTGGAAACCATGTCTCTTCTCCTTGCTGCTTTGACCTTTCAGTCTCCACAAAATTAGACACCAGGGCCTGGCAAGGCAATTCCAGAACAGAATTACAAAGTAGGAGAGAAAAGGGTTAAAGTTTTGCAGCTCTACTTTGAATTTCCCCTTGCATCACCCAAGGGTCTTATGGTTTCAGACAGAGTCAGCTTCCTGAAAGCTTCTGCTTGACCAGCCTGTAGGTTCAAGTTATTACTCCAAATGGATCCCCTTCTTTGAATCTTTCAACTGTCCCTACTCCTCCACTGAAAGGAGCCTTATAGTCTGAGCCCTTCTTCCTTCCTACTCATGCCATACACTGTCAATCAAGAAAGGCCGCAGGCTTAAGCTGAGAAAACCATGGGGAAAATATCCCTGGTTGTGTGTGTGTGTGTGTGTGTGTGTGTGTGTCTGTCTGTCTGTCTGTGTTTGTGTGTGTAGGTTGGGGGATCATGGGTGAACTGACTGTGGGCCCTCCAATCCATGTTTCTATTCAATATTCTTTCCAGCAGGAACTCTGACCCTATAATTCCTTAGCTAACCAACCCATACATTAAACATGCACATGCACCCACATATACATTTTCATATACATTATACAGTGTAGTATCAAACCTGTATTGAGAATCGAATATAGCCATAATAGTAATAAGGCTCATGCCCTGACTGGAAAATAAATAGACCTGGAAAGAAAACTGACATCTTTACTGATCTCTTCAAGCTCTTCAAGAGAGCTGGACTAACGATGAATTTGTCTCCATTTCACACTGGTCACATTACACAAGTTTTTTGTTTGTTTCAGAATTTGTCTCTGATGGAAATATGAGGACAGGGGTGGGACTGAGTTTACCAGTTTCTCTCTAGGACTGCCAGATTTAGCGAATGAAAATATAGAATGCCCAGTTAAACTTGGATTTCTGGTAAACCATGAATAATGTTTTAGTGTAAGTTTGCCCCATGCAATACTTAGGATATACTTATACTAAAAAATGTTTTTGATTTTTATCTAAGCTTCAAATGTATCTGGATACTCTGCATTTTATCTGGCAACTTTATTCCTACCCTATCTCCTTGTTCATCGTGAGTCTCATTGTTACCATTTAGTCTAGGGGTCCTCATCATCTCAAGTCTGTGTATCTGCAATACTTACCTGGGTGAGCTTCCCAACACTACTCTTCTTCCGATCTGCCCCACTGCCCACTTTTTAGAAACTATCTTCTTCCTTTTCTCTCTTTCTCATCCATCCATCCCTCCCTCCTTCTCTCCCTGTCTTCCTTCCTTCCTTTCTTCTCTCTCTCTTTTTCACGTTCTCTCTCTCCTCTTCCTTCTTTCTTTTTTTTTCTGACAGTCTCTCTGTCATCTGGGCTGGAATGCAGTGGTATGGTCATGGCTCACAGTAGCCTTGATATCCCAGGCTCAAGTGGTCCTTCCACCTTAGCCTCCCTAGTAGCTGGGACTACAGGCACATGCCATCAACCTGGCTGATTTAAATAAAAAAAAATTTTCTTGTAGAGATGGGGTCTCCCTCTATTGACCAGGCTGGTCTCAAACTACTCAAGTGGTCCTTCTGCCTTGGCCTCTCAGGATGCTAGGATTATAGGCATAAACCACCACACCTGGCTAGAAGCTACTTTCATTAAGTTCTCTTTTATTCAAGAAATGATGATGACTCCTATTGCTTTCCAAATTGACTTCCAGTCAGTATGCACCTATATACCACAATTAAAAAATTTTAATTTAAACTTTTAAGTTTTCCTTCTTTCACACTCCACATTTTATCTGTCAGCAAATCCAGTGGGCTTATCCTTCCAAATATATCTGCAATTTAATCACTTTCTACCACCGCCACTACATATTTTCTACTGCAAATCACCTCTTGTCTCACCTGGGCTATTTCAAGACCTCCTAACAAGGTCTGTACAAGCCTTATCAGAATAGCCAGAGTTATTCTTAAAATGTGAGTCAGATCATGTCACTGCTGCACTGAAAACACCATAATAGCCTCGTCTCACCATGAAAGCCCAAGTCTTTATAATGATCCATAAGCTCCTACAAGATTGCCTCCCAGGTCACAGCTCCTAATGCCCTCCCCATCTCCTCACTGCCCTTTTTACGCTCTACTCCCTAAACTGGCCTCTGGGATGGGTCTCCTATGGAGCAGGCCTGCTTTCACCTTGGGCACAGCCTTTTTGCTTGCTGTTTCCTTCCCTCCCAGATATTTGAATGGCTTGTTTTCTTCTTTTAGGTCATTACCGTCACTTCCCCAACACTTTTAGCAATGTTTTCTGCCTTATTTATCAGTAGTTACCACTCTTTAACTTACTAAATATTTTACTGATTTATCTTGTTTATTGTCTATCTAGTACATAGCAAGCATTTGGTAAATATTTGAGTGAATGAATGAATGACTGCAAAGATGATTTTCTTGTTAAAGATATTTTAAAAACTGCATCATATATTTTGATGGCAATTCTAAAAGTGATTTTTCACAAAATAGTTTGAATAATCATTAAATGTGTGTGTAGTCTTCTAATAGTATTGCTTTGAGGGAGTTAAAAATTTAAAAAAATTATAAAAATAATTACTGTAAATAACTTTAGATATAAATATAAAAAGTAATTTTGAAGAAAAATCTGTTGAAGAGATTATTAAATCTGAACGGATTTCTTTAAGAGGTAATTATGCATACAAACATAGGACTCTGAGCTGTGAAGAGAAACTATGAATCATGAGTCATTTAAGACAGAGGAAATCATATCAGATAAGGCTTTAAAGGCAAAGAGTGACTTTGTAGTGGATGAAAGTTGGGAAGGAATGATAAAAATTAATAACATTAGGACTATGTTGATACGTATTAAGGACTTACCATGTGCTAGCATGGGGTTCAGTGCTAAGCACCACGTGTGGTAGGTACCTTTGCTTTTCCAATTTATAGACAGAAGTATCAAGGCTTTAGAGAAGTTTCTTGTCCACTGCCCGCAGCTTTCATGGTAGAAGCCACACTTGGATAGATTTGTCTAATACCAAAGCCCAAGTCCCTGACTCCTGAGTGGTCCTGACTCTTATTCGTGATTGGTCTGTAATAGCAGCTTGTAGGGTGAAAATCTCCTGAGGCACCATTTTGGAGAGCAACATGCCATTTTCCAGGAAACCTAACACAGCCAGAGTTTCCTCTAACACTGGACCAGATTGTAGCCATTTTGGCTGAACAACGGATAAAAGAGCTGATCTGAATTTAGGGCCAAGTTGTTTGAAAAATACACACCTTTAGAATTGGACATACACACCCATAGGGTGAGATGCTGGCAATACAAGAAGCCCTTAGGAACAGAGACTGAGTAAATAAAGAGCAGAATCAAGTCTCCTATCAGAATGCTTCTGTACCATTTAAAATGTTAATTCTTCCCATTGCCCTGAGGTGAGTGTGTGTGTGTGTGTGTGTGTGTGTGTGTGTGGTGTGTAGTTGATTTTGCCTCTTCCGCTTTATATTATAAAACCTTGCCAAAAGCCAAGCAGCTTTGCTGGTCTAGAGATGATTACTTAATTCTTTATAATATGGAAAATCTTATTAAATATTTATTACTTACTGCAGTATATGCAAGGCAAAATCTGGCAGAGTCAGGCACCACGTCAATCACAGGAGTACAGAGACTTCAACTTTCTCCAGAATTAATCAACAAAAGGGATAGCTTCGACATTGACAAACGGAAAATACCATAATTGGAGATGCAGCCAAATCACTTCACTATGATGAAAAGAAGGAAAATAGTCACGTTAATTTGGTCTTCTCTCTGCTTAGGAGTCCCACCTGATTTCCTGGTAGTGAGTGCTTATTAAGTTAATGCACTTGGTGACTGCGGGCTGGACGGTGTCATGGCAATGGAGATCATTTTTCAGAACCTGAGAGAAAAATTCAGGCATCTCCCTTACCCGGTCAGTATTGATGGTGTGCCTCCCATGTTGTTGAGAACAGTTCTTAACCCTATTCCCACTGTAGCGCACTGAGGCAGGAGGCATGCTTCTATCAGTATAAAACAGTGTTCTCAGGGGTAAGAGTAATAACCGCCCACTTCCCACTATAGAAAAGCAGAATTTGGGGAGTTTGTATCGAGTGTAGTTTGAAGAATTACATCCCAGTAAGAGGTATTACTCTCACTCTTCAATTGAGCATTAATTGGTTTAGAATAGTGGCACTTGTTTTGCAGTCATTGGCATCCACCTAAGATGCTTCTTGGGGTATGTGAAGTGGGGGCTGTACCAAGGCTTTGTGCACTGTCTGAGGGGATTTTATTAAAGAGCTGAGAAGAGCACCTTGGGGAGGTTACAGCTTGGATGCCTGCCATGTTTACCTATTCTGTTTGAAAGAGGCTGCCCCAAGCACAGCCCTATAAAAAGATAGCAACACAGTCTGTTTCTTTAGGATAGGTGGCCATGTTCTGTTGGCATGTGACCTTTCCATCTCAGCCACAACTGAAGAACTTGCACCTGGCTCGGGGGTGGCCATTCTATAGGCTGCTCAGTGGCTTGTGAGACAGACTCAATATTAAGAATAGTGATAGAATCAGATTCTCCCTGGGGCATTTGGTTATGAGATATACGGAAAGAGTTGGCACCTGGTTGTGGGAGCAGAAGTGGAAAGACAGGCAGAGAGACAAAGAGCTGTGGTTGCACAACTTGAATTATTCTGTGTTCTGAAGACATTTCATGAGTTGCAGCTGTGGTATGCCAGAGACCTGGCTGTGTGCATGCCTTCCCAGCCCTTCCCTCAGAGACATCTGGTTGGTGGGAGTATTTTTACCATGTGAATTGGTTAATACTGCAGATCAGGGCCTCTATCTCTTTCATTCAGATCTGGTTGTTAAATGTTTACCAGCACACTACTGGGTTGGGGGAGGGATGGTGTAGGAAGCAGGCAGAAGCAGCTACATCTTCTGGGTCTTTTGCCTTAAAAATAAATTTGTTGAACGGAATATGGTAACATGATTGTTAAGACTATAATAATGAAGACATTTAAAAAGCATTGTGAAATATATGATTAAAATATCAGTAGTTAAACTCCAAAACTCACCGGAATGCGGTCAAGAGGGTGGTACCTTTCCTGTTCCCCTAGCTATCAAAGGCACAGGCCCCACCCACCATGCCCACAAAGGATGATCTGACAAGCCAGGTAAGCCTCTGGCCTTATTTCCACGTGTATTCTTTACCTCGGTTACTTGAGGTAACCCGAGTGCATACCAGTTACTTAAAACCACAAGAGCCCAATGAATACAATTGTTGAATGCCACCTTTTTTTTTTTTTTTAATGTAGAGAAAATAAGACAGATTAGTATGGTAAAAGTATGTATACGCTTTAGAATGAGGATTTATGTCTGATACTACTTCACCTCTTCCTGGTAGCATATTATTTATCTATGCCTCAGTATCCTGAGCTGTAAAATAGGGATAAAAAAATAATCTCAGAGATATTTGTAAGGATTAAATGAGATATCAGGTACAAAACATCTAGCACAGTGTCTGGCACTTATCATGCACTCAGTAACTTTAGTTCTTTTTTTTTTTTTTGCCACACTTAGTATATTTATTCAAGCCTTTAGAATAGCTGTTGGCATTGCTGGCAGTGATGTCAGCTATGTTGACAAAATGAACTATTTTTACTAACATGAATTAGGTTGTAATGATATTGCATTCTTTATGATTTTGTGTTTCTGTATGTAAGGTTCTTCACTAAAATATTTAAAATATAGTCATAATTATTACAATCCTTTGAAACATGCTTTACACTTAGGGAGCTCCTATATTCTGGTCTACAAATGGCTGTGCTCATTTTATTTTTGTTTTTAAACAAACATTTGGACTATGGGCAAAGAACTTTGTAAGGTGTTGTGGGGGAAGTAGAAAAACAGACACTTATGTAACACAAGGCTATAAAAAAAGAGGAAACGGAGGGAATACTGAAGAGTTTCTTCAGTATTTCTTTTCAACTACCAAGATTCTAGGTACCTAATTGAATAGTCATATGTTATGTGTCATTTAAATCCTTCATTCATTTCACTACAATTTAGCCATCACTACTTTATCTGGGTCATCTACCCTTAGTCCCATTATAACTGCCAGTGCATTAAGGGTGAAATTTGCCCATTTCCCATATGTAATTCACAGGATGTGGTGTTTTTCAGTACCAGATGTTTTGAGGGGAGCCACTTGGAATGGACTGTTTTTTGGCTTATGTGTTTTAATACTTTGCCAGAATTGAATTTGTTTTGAAACAAGGTTTCTGATTTTCAGATATAGCATTTTCAAACAAATAGTGTGATTTACAAATTACCATCACTTTAGTTTATGTTGAAATAATTCACACTCTAAATCTGTTTGACATTTACCCCTTAAGTATTTTGGATCAATAAATCATTTCTGTAGCATTTAGCATCTTAAAATGTTCATAAGTAATTACTTAACATCCTACATCTCCAGGTCCTGCCCCATTAGTTTGAGGGAAAAAATATATTATAGTAATTAAGACATAATTATGTTGTCTTGAAAGCTAAGGGTCATTTGGACTTGATTACCCAAGGAGTTATCAGTGCCAAGGAAAAGTCAGGCAATTACAGGCTTGGGCCTGTAATTAAACATCTAGTACAGACATTTTGTTCATCAGAGGTGGCACCTTCTGAATGAATTACAGCACTGCATTTTAGACAAGCTACAGTAAATACAAAAGTAGTGTGTGGAGGGGGTGGGGAGTGGAGATGAATAGAGATTGGAGGTGGAGAGAAAGACTGGTGAAAACTTAAGCATTTTGTTGTGAAAAACTATTATTCAGCCAGCCTGCCTGGGCTGCATATACGATGTTCAAATATAAGTTTGGGATGAGCCCCTTTGCAATTCTGGCTAAGAACACACACACATACTCACCCCCGCTCTGCTGGAGAGGGCCGGCTCACCTGGCACACAGGAGGCTGGTTCTCTGCATTACAGCGAGTGCTTGTTCAGTATGTACAGGATGGCCAAGTAGCTAACTGGCAGCGCTGCTCCTGCCTTACTCTCCCACACTTAGAGAAGTATTTGCCACAACTTTTTAACCCTTCACCCTCAGCGCTCTCAACCCCTGACACGTCTTCCCACAGGCTCGCTGTCCGGTCTCTTCGTGTTGGTTTGTCCGTCTCCCACTCCTTCAGGGGTTTCAGGTGGAACATGCCAGGTGGCTCTGCTCTGGGATCTCGAGTTGGAAAGGGATGCCTGCCCTCTGTCAGAGGGCGGGCCGGCCGCCCTGGGGCGTTAGAGGTGTAGGAGGAGGAGCAGGAGGACCGGGCAAAGGAGGTGGGAGTTGGCGGCCGCGGAGCCCCGGGCAGCGGGCCCCGTCCGCGGCCGGCGCGCTCCACAGTCCTCCCTCGCTCTTCTCCTATGCTCATATTTGGACTCGGCGGCCCGTGCCCAGGAATTTCCCGTCATGCCTCCCGCCGCCCCGTCCGTCGCCCGGAGCCGGGGAGGGAGGGAGAGAGGTTCGGACAGCGGCGGCGGCTGTTTGGCCTTTCCATGAGCCCGCGGCGGACCCTCCCGCGCCCCCTCTCGCTTTGCCTCTGCCTCTGCCTCTGCCTGGCCGCGGCCGCTGCTCTGGGAAGTGCGCAGTCCGGTAAGTTCGGGCTCTCCTCTCCTCCTCACCTCACCCCTCCCACCCCGAACCTGCCACGTTAGGGTGTGACCGGAGCCCAGATCCCCTCCACGCCCCTTCGGCCTTCTCCGGGGACAGCCCCTGAATCTGCCGAGAAGGAGAGCAGAAGGTTTGCGCCCCGCACCAGCGATGAGGGGCCGAACAGAAGGAGGTCAGGGCTGGCTTCTCCCCCATCCGCCGACGGGAGGCGTCTGGCCGCCTCAGAGACACCTTATCCCGTCCCGGGAGCAAGCCTGAAACCTCGGGAGCCTCTCGCCAGGCGCTGGCCCCTGTGAGAGCGATCTGGCGGGGCAGCCCGCGGGAGTCAGGAGAGGGGGCCATCCCGAGCCCTCTGCTCGGTGCGTCGGCCCAGCCAGGGTTGCCGCTCAAATAACGGGCCCGGGGCGTGGGAACCGGCCCGCCAGGCCTGCGCTTTTCGCCGTGCGCCTCGGTGAGGACTGGGGCTCAGGGCCACGGGCGGGCGGCGGGGAGGGGCACGCCCGGGGGCGCACCCGCCGCTTGCCCTCCCTGCGCGGCTGCCACACTGCTGGGCCAGGCTCCCGCGGGCCAACTGGCATTTCACAGGCCAAAATCGAACAGAACCCTGAGTTTGCCAGGTACCAGTTTTGTTTTGTTTTTAAATAGAAAAAGACATCCAAGTCTATTTTTGAAGTTTTACACTGGACTATTTCAAGTCTAACTGTGTGAATGAAAAGTGCTGTTCCTGCCTTATTTGGTTTCAGGCTAATAGCTATCGGAAGTGGCAGTTCTGAAGTCGTTACAGTAAGATGTTATAAGATAATCTTGAATCACGTGGAAAATATTAGGGGGAATTTAATGTCAGATTATTATTTTAAAAAGCGATTATTTGAAAGTACAAACGTAGAGTTAAAGGTAAATGTGAAATTGCACGGACTTTTACATTTGAGATGAGTAGTCATCAAAGCTTCTTGCTTCTTAATTTTATCTGGAGTGGAAGAACATAGATTATAATTCCTTACAGCTGAGACTACTTAGGAGATTTTAGTTTGCTTTTGTTTTTGCTATCAATAGATTAAATTGTCAAATAAGCTATGTCAAACTAGGATTCATAAATTGGTTGAAAGCTGACTCTATGAAGCATAGATTATATTCAGTACTCTCTGGTTTATCTCTTCATATTTTCATTTGCAGTGCTGTTGGCAAAATTGAGTTTCAAAGACAGTTTTGTCTATTAAAAACCTTCAGGGTTCATATAACTTATAAAATTGTCAGTTCGGATTAATGGCAGATATTTACAATATTTAACTTGATTAAATTTGTAATTTGTAAATAGCAATTTGAGCAGTGATACCAGTTTCATGTTTGTTTCTGCATAGCATTGTTTTTCAAAAAAATGCTGCTTTTTATAGACTCATATTTTAGGAGTAACTTCAATAGCACTTCTTGGGAAATACAACAGGCTCTAATTTCACATTTTTATCAATGGATTTCTGAAAAATACTGTGCCGGATAGCAAAGAGTGGATTTTATTGCTAGGAAATAGATGTATGCTTTCTTTTTCCTTAGTGATGTATTGACTTACCTAGTACTTGTGGTGAAATGGCCTTCAAAGACCAAAATCCACTGTAGTGGCCCCTTGCCAATAATTTTGAACACCAAGTTCATATTTGGACCATTAAAACATATATTCTTTTAATTTTGGTCCCAGTTGATATAATCAGTTTAATTTCTGATGACTTTTGTTAGGGCCCTATATGAATATCTGGAAATTTTTATATTAAGATAAGTAGCTCTTTGCCACTTAGAATTTTGTCACAGTGCCTAAAATGCCTGTCTGCCAAGGTTGCAGCATACAATGTAATTTAGATTTTGAATCAACACATTGCTTTTTGTTTTTAAAAGTGCTTGTTCCAATATTTTAACTAAGATGTTAATCTATTAAGTCAGAAATCCTTACTGTTTTACTCAAGTCAAAAGAATATCCAAAGACTATCTCAACAGTAAGATTAATCAGTTTTTCTAATACGTATGCCATTTATTAATTTAAAAATAGATTTTAAGGCCACATGTGGTGGCTCATGCCTGAAATCCAGCACTTTGGGAGGCCGAGGCGGGAGGATCACTTGAACTGAGGAGTTCAAGACCAGCCTGGGCAACATAGGGAGACCCTGTCTCTACAAAAATTTTTTAAAAATTAGCTGGGCATAGTGAATCATGCCTGTGGTCTCAACTACTTGGGAAGCCGAAGTGGGAGGATTGCTTGGGCCAGGGAGGTTGAGGCTGTGCTGAGCCATGATCTCACCACTGCAATTTTGGTTCTGTCATAATCTGGTCACAATCTCTTTAATTTATCTGCGCCTGTATAATTTATCATAGCTATGGATTTGGTTGATGAATTCGATTCCCATGTGTAGCTTATTTCTTGGTAAAATTATTAAGTTGGACAATTTCCATGTCTCTTCTAACTCCAAGATCCTATAATACTGTTTTTGTTTATATAACTCTGCAGAGCCACCTACTACATGTGGTTCAAAATTCTGATTATCAGCCTGTGACTTGCTATACATGTCAAACTTGTCTACCATAGCCAGATGTGATGGGTGTGGTCCAGCTTTGGGGAGTTCGGATTTGTCTCAGAATTGTCTTAATACCTGGAATGTGCACAAAGATATATACATACCTGGATGGATTCCATGTTAAGCTTCTATTACTGTGTCTTCCTCATCTAATAGCAGAAAGTGCTGATTATGTCATAGGGTAAATGCCTAACTGCTTTTCGGAAATAGTTAAGCCCAGGCCTTAAGACAGTTTGATATTCAGTTTTGTTACTTAGGTCTGGGTTAGGGATACCACCAGAGAGCATCCAAACATTCTTGTGGTTGGAAAGACTAGTTATCTGGGAGCATTCCAGTTGAAATAGCCTATAATGGGTTGTCAACTTTTGATCTTACCGCAGAGAAGATTGAATTGGATCTACCTATCTGATTTAGCAGAATTAAATTGGTTTTGGATAGGAGGGTAATCAGCTATTTAATTTGACACTTGTTAGCATTTCTTATTTCTTAAGGATTTACTTTGAATATTCTGTATTTTCTCTTTCCTGGACATAATAGATTTTCCTTTTAAAATGCTCAGCGCAGTCCCTAATCCCTGTTCACATATTTGTTTGTAAAGTATGCTGAAGTCATATTTATGGCTTTACGGGAAATACAAAGAAGGAAAGTATGGAAAAGATCAGTAATGCATCAAACAATCGACTTTATGAGAAAGTTTGGTTATTGCTTCATTTAAGCTCCTGTTGCAAGTAACAGAAATGAACTAGCTTCAGCAAAAAGGAAGAAAGGAATTTGTTGGAAAACCATTGGAAGTCAAATGCAGGCAGAACTTATTTGGGCCTGAGATCAGGAACTGGAAAACCTAGAACATTCCCTTTCTCTAGTCTTGGACTTTGTTTCATTGTTCTTTCTTTGCTGACTTTTTTTTTTTTTTCTTCTTCATAGTTGGATGTGGCTACTCAGCAGCTCCTGAGTATTTATGTGTCCCTACATAAGGAGAGGCTATATTATTGAACTTGATTGTAAATTCCAGAGAGGTAGAGCTTGATAGACAGTTTAGGTCACATGGTTGACCTAGATTTTCCCTAAAGTCCCTTCTAATTTTAGAGTTATCTGGTGTACATAGTACAGCCATGTAGATGGCTTGATTTTGCATTTTTCCATTTTATGTTATGAGTTCATAGTCCTTAAAATGTATACTTTGCTCTTGATTGTGGTGTGTGTAGAAGTGTGTGTCACCCTCGGTGGGATTCTAGGATGTTAGAGCAGTTCCTACTGCTGCAGGAATGCTGAGGAGGAAGCCTATGGAGAGTAACTGGAATGTAGCACCACATTCAGGAATTGTGGTACTTGAGATCCAGCTCAATTGTGAACATTTTCTCTGATAACAACTAATTCACTCTGCAGATAATCATCTGCTTATTTTCAAGAATTCACTGAATAAAATGCTTACCTCGAGTGGCTCTTTAGGACAAGTTTATTAAATCTATATGAGTGGTAGAGATATTTGAAATAGTGATAGCTTAGGGAACGAGAATTCATCAGTTGTTTTCCTATTTCTTACATGTAGCTAACATTTTCTGCCTCTACTTTTCCTTTAGGCTGTTCTTACTGCCTGGACCTCTTCCGTATCAGAACTTAAGAAGTAGTTAAGGCCTCTGTCAGATGTAGTTTGCGAAGTCTTCCTCATATCACAGAATTTGTAATTTCCTTGTGCTTCTAAGGCATTTTGGACTGTGATTGGAGTACAACTTTTACAATATTGTCTTGTGTTGTAGTTAAGTCCATATATATTGATCGTCTTCACCAAACTACAAATTCTATTATGTCAGTGAATCACCTAGAATGGTCTTTCTTTCCCTTCCTTCCTTCCTTCCTTCCTTCCTTCCTTCCTTCCTTTCTTCCTTCCTTCCTTCCTTCCTTCCTTCCTTCCTTCCTTCCTTTCCTCTCTTTCTCTCTTTCCTCTCTCTCTCTTTCTTTTCTTTTCTTTTTCTCTTTCTTTCTTTCTTTCTTACTTTCTTTCTTCTTTCTTCCTTTCTTTCTTCCTTTCTTTCTCTCTCTCTCTCTCTCTCTCTCTCTCTCTCTCTCTCTCTCTCTCTTTCTTTCTTTTCTTTCTTTTTGGAGGCAGGGCTTCACTCTGTCACCCAGACTGTAGTGCAGTGGCACACTCATGGCTCACTGTGGCATCGAACTCCCTGGACTCAGGTGATTCTCCCACCAGTGACTTCTGAGTAGCTGGGCCTACAGGCACCTGCCACTATGCCCAGCTAATTGTATTTTTTTGTAGAAATTGGGTTTCACCACTTTGGCCACACTGGTCTTAAACTTTTGACCTCAAGTGATCTCCCAGCCTCAGCCTCTCAAACTGTTAGCATTACAGGCATGAGCCACTGCACCCAGCTAGAAGAATTCTGATGGGTTCTTAGCATCCATTGTTCCAGGTATAATAATTCTGACTTTTTCAAATACACTGATGCTTTTATGGTATCCTGCTTGCTGCTGTCTTCTTTTGAAATTGGAGTTCAGTCACACTGCTCTTCTTTCTTAATACTTGTCTGTTTCCTAGATTTTATAGGCTTTTCCATGAACACTCTAATTTCCTGTATGAAGATGGAGTATATAAATGATAGGATGCTTTCCTGTAACTGAGATGGCATGGGGAAGGAGAGGACAGCAACTCATATGGAAGGAAATCAGCTTTTGTTGAGCACCCAAAATTTACCAGATCAGAGAGGACAGATGTAGAAGAAAATGAGCATGTATAAAGAGGAATAGTGGGACAATAAAGTACAAAGATGGAAAATTAAGTGTTGCCTAGGACATGGAAGGTTTTTAATGCTGTTAGGGAATTTGGATCGGGTTAGTAAGTTATGAGACTGACGTTTTTGATCCTTGAAATGTCATAATCAGAGGTGAATGCTGGGTTATATAATAGTTTAGAGAATGAATTGAATTGGGAAATAAGCCATAGGACCAATAAAGAAGTGTTTTAAAAGTTTCTCTTAAGGAATGAAGACCTAATGAGAGTAGCGGCACTGCAAGAGGAAAAGTGTTGCTAAAATACATTGAACAGAAATAAGCAATTGAATATTGGGAAAGAAAGGGATGAATAAAAGGTGACATAAGACGTTAAGCCTGGGTAATGGAGAGAATGTGATCTCAGCAGGTTTGTGGGTGGAGGTAAAAATAAGTTTTGTTCTAGATCTCTTGCTTTTGAGGTACTGGCAGGATATTCCTGTGGAGATGTGTAGTAGAATCTGAAGTGTGAAACTGGAACTTGGAGGGAGAGATCAGGGCTAGAAATAAAACATGTATGAGTAAGGAGAGTTAAAAATAAAGAGAAGAAGAAAGCATTTGTTAGCTGGAGTAAAAGGAAGGGTACAGGAAAGGCATCATAGAGGAGAGAATTTGATCTGACTTTAAAAGATGTCCAGTCAGTATATGGCATTCTGTTCTTGAGCTTTCCTTGTTGAGGGGACATCACATTTACTAACTTGAGAGATAATACATGGGAAATGCTGGACAAAGGATGCTGTATCTAGAATGACCTTTTTAAACTACAAAATTGTTTCTCCTTCTTCCTTGCTTAACCCTCTCTCAGTGGCTTCTCATCTTTCTTCAGATAAAGGAGAAACTCTTAAATATCTTCATCATCACCAGTTTGAAAACACATTGTCTCACACTCCTCCTTGTTCCTCCCTCTTCTTCCCCAAGAATGGACAGAATATGAAGAAGATATGATTTCCACCAGATGGATTACTCTTTATACTTTTTTGGGATCCTTCATCATCACTTTTTATTGCCATGGTCGGCTTCTTATCCATAAAATAATTATTGACAATTTCCTAATCTAAAATAAAAAAATAATGATACATCACATATTTCCCCCCTTTTTACTGAATGCCTTGCTTTCCTTAACTCTTCAGGTGTTGACTTCAAGGTTCCTGTACACTTACTTGAGTTGGCCACTCTGGTCACTATACCCTAATCTCTGACACTTGGCTGTGGTAGTCTGGAGCAGCATTGTTATCCGGTATTTGTATGATTGAGTCACCCAGTTGTGTGCTGATTTGGAAACCTCAGGGCAATTCATTGATACTTGGTTTCCTAAAGGAAAGTTGAGGGAATTAATTTTATTAGAGGGCTTTACTTACACAGATTAAAGAGGTTTATAAAACTTGGAGATGAATATAGGTGAAATAGAGAAAGAATGCTGGTACCGGAGGTGTTTTTGGCTGGGTTTGGTGGCTCATGCCTATAATCCCAGTACTTTGGGAGGCTGGGTGGGCGGGTCACTTGAGTCCAGAAGTTTAAGAGCAGTCTGGGCAGCATAGCGAGACCTGTCTCTACAAAAATTAGCTGGGCATTGTTGCATGCCTGTAGTCCTGGAGTCTATAGGAGACTGAGGTGAGATGATCGCTTGAGCCTGGGAGGCAGAGGTTGCAGTGAGCCAAGATTGTGCCACTGCTCTCCAGCCTGGCAACAGAGTGAGACCTTGTCTCAGAACACAAAACAAAACAAAAAACCAAAAATGAAAAAAAAACCAGGAAGTGTTTTCTCAGAGTCTAGCTTCCAGATGAATGATACATCCTGATTCTAGGTTTATAAAAATTGTTATTGTTTATAACATTTATCTACAGTGACACATTTACATATAGTATACAGTATTGAATAATTTCCAACTCTTTAAATTAAAAATAATGGGTACCCTTCCATGTGCTAGTAATTGTGTTTTTAGTATCTGTTGATTGAGAAAATACATAACAACAAAAGCTGCCATAAAAATTTGAAATAAGTTCTTATAAATATATAAACATTCTCATATATTTGGAAAGTATACATGTGGAAACTATGACGTATAGAGTCTATGGACATCACTTGATTTCTTGCTTTGTGTATACTCTTAGGGAAGTTCTGGTCTCAACTTTGAGTAGCTCATTGTCCTCTTACTTTAGAATGTGAGGTACAGGGGAAACTTCTGTTTGAAAACTTGAGCCATAGCTGAAATTTTGGAATGACAGGAAAACTTCTCAGAATCCTCTTACAATAGCATTTGTGTATATTATGCCAGACAATGTACTTTATACTCAGACCAGACTATTAAACCGTCTCAGGGATTAGAAGCTACAATAAATAAATACTTTTTGAAAATTGTATTTTTAGATACATGAGCATCATTGTTAGAACTACAATGCTATTTTAAAGTGGAATTTAGTTGATTTGCATGTGAGTATACACCTACGGGTCTTCGTTACAGCCATGACATGTCTTCTGTTACTATAAATTACATAACAAATTCTTATGGTTTCTTGCGACAGTTATTTTATTTAAATACAAAAACATCTTTCAGTACATATGTAAGACTTAAGGCATTATTGAAAATAAACTTGTGATACGTGGTAGAATCTGTTTAAAAAAAAAAAAAAAACCCTCAAGGCCAGGCACGGTAGTTCATGCCTGTAATCTCAGCACTTTGGGAGGCAGGGAAGGAGGATCGCTTGGGGCCAGGAGTTTGAGACTAGCCTGAGCAACATAGCAAGACCTTGCTTCTATTGAAAATGAAAAAAATAAAAAATGCAGAGCATTGTGGCAGCACCTGTGGTCCCAGCTCCTCTGGAGGCTGAGGTGGGAAAATTGCTTGAGCCCAGGAGTTCAAGGCTTCAGTAAGCTATTATTGCACCACTGTACTCCATTCTGGGTGACAGAGTGAGACCCTCTCTCTCAAAAACAAAACAAAAAATAAAAACCAAAACCAAAACCAAACACCAAAAACAACTTGGGACAGTCCTTGTATAAATTAGAGAGCCCTAAATTTTATGTTCGTTCTTTCATTTCTCTCTCTCTCTCTCTTTTTTTTTTCCCTGTGTTTTTGTTTTTGAGACAGGGTCTCCCACTGCTGCCCAGGCTAGAGTGCAGTGGCAGGATCATAGCTCACTGCAGCCTTAACCTCCTGGGCTCAAGTGATCCTCCCACCTCAGCTTCCTCAGTAGCTGGGACTATAGGCTTGTGTCACCATGCCTGGCTAATTAAAAAAAAAAAATTATGTAGAGATAGGGTCTCCCCGGCAATGTTGCCCAGGTAGGTCTTGAACTCCTGGGCTTAAGCAGTCCTCCCACCTTGGCCTCCCAAAGTGTTAGGATTATAGGCATGAGCCTTCACGCCCAGTACATTTCTTTTGTTTTTATTGTGTTTGATTGTCAGAGAACCTGAGTTTGGTTGGGGTTGAGAGAGAACTATAGGGCCTATTATAGGTGAATACTTATTTTATCTTAGATTAGTGGTGTTTAGCTAAGGAAAGATAAGTCATATATCCCTGTAATAGTCCAGATAAGATAGAGCAATGGGTGAGAAGCCACAAGTTGTTTTGCAACTCTGGTCTAACAGTAATTGAGAGCAAAAAGGAAAAAGTGCACTATAGTCCTCTTTGTTTCTGATTTTTTTTTTTTTTTTTTTTGAAATGGAGTCTTACTCTGTCACACAGGCTGGAATGCAGTGGTGTGATCTTGGCTCACTGCAACCTCTACCTCCTGGGTTCAAGCATTTCTCTGCCTTAGCCTCCCAAGTAGCTAGGATTACAGGCGCTCCAGCCACCATGCCTGGCTAATTTTTGTATTTTAGTATAGACAGGATTTCACCATCTTGGCCAGGCTAGTCTTGAACTCCTGACCTTGTGATCTACCTGCTTCAGCCTCTTGAAGTGCTGGGTTTACAGGCCTGAGCCGCTGCTCCTGGCCTGTTTCTGATTTTGGCCAGTTCGAATATGCCTTCTAGTCAGATCGCCTTAGGGGGCCAGGGAAAGGAGAGTTGAGGGCAGAGCATGTTTACCTGTTTGCTCAGCAACTTGTAAAATTGTAGGTTCATTTGCGTATTTGCATCCTTGTTTACAGTTCATGTTGCAGGGGAGTCAGTGTAGTATTATGAAAAGAGCATTAGATAGTGAATTGGAAAACTGAATTTTTCTAGTCCTGTTCTTGCCTGAGTTATTTAAGCTTCTTATGCCTCAGTTTTCATATCTGCAGAATGAATGAATTGAACTGGGTAATACCTCATGTTGCCTTTAAGATTCTGTAATTTATGGATTGTCTTAAAGTCTCCAACTTTCCGTACTTTTTAATGGAAAATATATTTAATACATTATACAAAATTATGTCTTCTTTTGTTCTAGTTTGTTCAAGTTGGCGATCTTGTGCAACTCAGTATGTTACACTGCATCTAAGATCTTATGTTCGAACTTCATAGCCTAGTGTGTCCAGTCATTTGATCTATTGGCAAAGTTACACAACCCTTTTAAAGATTTAGTGTTTAAAGGCTAGATTACAATGTCTGAGAAGCATCATATTAAACATCCCATCTGAAGGGGTGGTATTAAGCACTAGAAATTATGTCTTTCTAAATGTACAGCTGAGAATTGCTTATTTATGCTTGACAACAGATTTTAGATGAGAAAGTCCTCCTTTAGCAGGATACATTACCGCTGGAATTTGCCTCTGACTACTCTATTAAATCTATTTAACTTTTAAGATTAGTTAATCTTGGTCTTATCATTAAAAAAAAAAACTTCACTATGAGTTTTAAAGAAAAAAACTTAGCTAATGTGATGATTTAAAAAAGTATCTTCTGTTGCCTGTAAAATTTACTTATATGTTTTGTCCTTTTTATTAGAGAATATTTTATACACAAAAAAGAATATATAGTGTCTATATAAGGTTTAAAAATACTATATTTTTAAAAATCTGGGTACCCTCATCCAGCTGCAGAAATGGAATGAGAAAGATGCCTATGTGACACACATTTCCTCAACTCAGAGGTACCCACAGTCCTATATTTTGTGATTATCATTTAACACCTTTCTTGATAGTTTTGTCATAGATAGAGCTCTCTATATTACATTGTTTAGTTTTGTATGTGTTAGAACATGATATAAATGTCATCGGCTGGGCATGGTGGCTCACGCCTGTAATCCCAGCACTTTGGGAGGTCGAGGTGGGCAGATCACCTGAGGTCAGGAGTTCGAGGCTGTCCTGGCCAACATGGCAAAACCTTGTCTCTACTAAAAATACAAAAGTTAGCTGGCGTGGTGGCACGCACTTGTAGTCTCAGCTACCTGGGAGGCAGAGGCAGGAGAATTGCTTGAACCCAGGAGGTGGAGGTTGCAGTGAGCCAAGATCATGCAGTTGTACTCCAGCCTGGGTGACAGAGTGAGACTCTACCTCAAAAAAAAAAAAAAAAAAAAAAAAAAAAAAAAAAAAAAAAAAAAAAAAAAAAAAAAAAAAAAAAAAAAAATCATCTGCCATGTATCCTCTGTGACCTGCATTTTGTTTTCTTTTTAAATTGTATTTTAGGTTCAGGGGATACATGTGGAGGTTTGTTATGTGGGTAAAGTGCATGTCATGGGAGTTTGGTGTACAGATAATTTTGTCACCCAGGTAAACAGTATAGCATAATTTTTCAATCCTCACTCCCCTTCCACCCCAAATAGTCTCCAGTGTCGATTGTTCCCTTCTTTTTATCCATGTGTACTTGATGTAGAGCTCCCACTTAGAACATGTGGCATTTGGTTTTCTTTTCCTGCATCAATTTGTTTAGGATTGTGGCCTCCAGTTCCATGCATGTTGCATCAAAGGCCATGATCACATTTTTTGTAGCTGTGTAGCATTTTATGATGTGTATGTACCATGTTTTCTTTACCCAGTGTAAATTGCTTTTTCCCCCCACAAAATTATGTTTATATTATCTATAGTGGTGTATATAACATGTCTTTGTAAAACTTAGCATTCTTTTATTACCCATATGTTTTTCTACTTTTTAATTTATTTATGCTCCTTGGACATTTATCAGTTAGGATTCTTGTGTTTTCCTAAGGAGTCAAATTTGTATTTTCTCCTATTGCTTTCAAGCTTCATTATCTATATATCTAACAATAATAGTAATAATAATAGCAAATACTTACATATAGATATGTGCTATGTGTCAGGCATTGTTCTAAATATTTATTTATTTATTTCAGTTTTTTCAAGAAGGTACAATATCATTATGACAAATCATATTAAGATTAAGGACTGAGTCAAGAGGTGTTCAGTAATTTGTATGACTGTGATTTAATCTGGCAGTCTGGCCCCAGAGTCCATGTTTGTAATCATTATACTACTTTGACTGCTATGTAGTCTTTTCTTTTAATTATGCTTTTTCCCATTTGGCTTTTTAAGATATTTAAACATTTCTATGACATTCAAAGAGAATGGCCCTAGTGTGATGTTCAAATGGGTTCTGCTATACAACACCAGTTGCTCAAAGCCATGACACAATTTAATTTTCCATGATTTTGTTATATGAGTCTTTAAAACATTATCTGGGGCTCATTATTGCTTTTCTTTTTCCTAACTGATGGGGAAAGTATGTCTTATTTATTATCCTTCTAAAATATTCCAGTTTTTTACTTTTGGTCTGTGGTTTGGAATGGATTCCATTGATTTTCTGTGTTAGTTTGGAATAGTTTCTTTATATTTGGATAATGCCTTCCTCTTTTTGAAAAATGTTTATATGAGCTTAGATGAATCACTTAATCATCTTGAGCTTTGAATTTTTCAAGTAAGTTCTCTCTGTTAAGTAATGAAAATTTTAAAATCAGACATATATAATTGCTAATCAGAACTCCTTTTCAGTATGAACTAACCAAGAGAGATCATGAAGGGAAATAATTAAATAAAAGAAAGCTTTTGATAGTGATTGGAAACTACCAGTTTTACCCAAACCCCTCAAATTACAGGAGAAGAAACATTGGCAGAGATGTACCACAACTTTCTTTTACAGCTTTAATTTTTTCCTAAGATAGCTAATTATTTTTTTTTCCCTAAATTCTGTGGCTTTTTTTTTCTGAGACCGAGTCTCACTCTGTCACCCAGGCTGGAGTGCAATGGCATGATCTCGGCTCACTGCAACCTCCGCTTCCCAGATTCAAGCGATTCTCCTACCTCAGCCTTCTGAGTAGCTGGGATTACAGGCGCCTGCCACCACGACTGGCTAATTTTTAGAAGAGGTGGGGTTTCTCCATGTTGACCAGATGGTCTTGAACTCCTGATCTCAGGTGATCCACTCACCTTGGCCTCCCAAAGTGACCACATCAGCCTCTGTGACTTTTCAATGTCTTAGTTTTTCCATGCTCTTGGGTAATTTCCCAATATCCCTTATTTAAACATGTTTAAACTTCTCTCATCTTAAAAAACAAACAAAAACCTGCCTGTGCCCCACGATCAATCTATTTTGCAAGTTGCTTACATCCTTGCTGTCTCTGTTTATCCGCCATTCATCCAAAAATATATATTGAGCCCTCTTACATGTCAGGCACTAACTTGTCTAGTCTGAGATTACAGTATGGACCAGAGAAGCACAGGACCTCATTCTCAGGTCTTTTCTTCTCAGTTTGAAACCAGTATGGCATGTTGTAGAAAGAGTAAGTAGACTATTTTGTGGCAGAAGCAAGAGAGAACAGGGTTAGAGTTTAGGACAAAGAGGAGGACCAGATTATATGGAGCTTTAAGATCATTATGAGGAGTTTAGATAGTGTTCTGTATGATGAAAGTAATTAGAGGATTTTATGTAGGCAGTGACAAGATCTGATCTGTATTTTGAAATTATCACTCCGGCCAATGTGTGTCAATTGTAGGGGCCAAGAGTGGAGGTGGTAAACCATTCAGGGCTACTTCAGTGGTTCAGTTAGGAATTGATAATGGTTTGGACCACAGTGGTGGTGACAGAACTGAAACCTTGCTGATTTGATATAGAGTCTAAGGAAAAAAGAAGAATCATCTATCCTATTCCACTGAAACAGTTTTGGTTGAAGCCATTAATGGTGTTCGTATCATTGAACTCAGTGAGCTCAATTTGGTGCGTGTCTTCCTGACTTCGGAGTATTTGATACACTGACCACTTACTCCTTCTAGAAGTTGTCTTTTCTCTTGATTTCTAACTGTTATTCTTAGATACATGATTTTAGGCAAATTCGTTATCTGTGCCTCAGTTTTGTCACTTATAGAATGGAGATAATGTATCTACCACTTAGGTTATTGTAATGATCAAATGGGAGGATATATGTGAATTACTTAGCACAGTAATTCAGAGGGTTAATTCCCAGTAAGTGTTGGCTAGCATCATCATCATCATCATCATTATTATCATCATCATCATGTCATCGTCATCATTGTCATTCTGGGACAACACTTTCCTTGACCTCTCCTTTCTCTGGCCACTGCTCCTTCTTGATCTTCTTTGCTAATTCTTTCTCCTTCTACTCACTTCTGAATGTTGAAGTTCCTTAGGGCTCTGACATTTACTTTTCTCATTTAGTACACTTTCTTAGACAATCTTATTTATTCCATGGCTTTAGTTCTGTCTATATATAATCAACTCTTCCCGTCTACCCCTCAGCCCAGTTCTCATTCCTGAGACACAGTCCATATATTCATTTACCTCTATATCATCTCCATTTAAATGGCTATATCTTAGAACCTTAAATATATCACAAGCTGAACATTTTTTTGCACGAACTTAAGCCTTCCCACCTTGTTCCCTAGCTAAGTAAATAGTACTTCTCTTTGCCAAGTTGCTTAAGCCAGAATTGGAATCCTCTTAAATTTTTTTTATTGATCTCATGTCCTGTGTCATTTCTAGATTTCTGCAATGGCCTCGTAAAGTGTCTTACCACCTTTGTTCTTACGCCACTCCTATCCTTTTTTCCACTTTTCAGTCATGGTTACTTTTTTAGTTTGTAGATCTGATTATGTTATTCTCCTTCACTTACTTCCCTTTCTTTTTGGGATGAAGTTCCAAATTCTTATACTGGCTTCCAAGATTTGCACCTGTCAGCCTCATCATTTCCCCCTCTGCTCCCACTGACACCTTCCACCACACTGTTCTTTCCCAATCTTCAATGAGCTACACTCTTATCTCAGGGCTACTGCTCATCTTTTCCTCTGTCCAGAATACTTCTTTCTTTATTCTTAATCTGGGCAACAGTCTTAGCCTTTACTCTTAGTTTAAATGTTACTTCCTCTAGGAAGGCTTTCTCATGCCCCCCAAACTAGATTACATCCCTCTGTTGTATAGGATCTTGTCGGCTCTACCTCTGTGTGATCCTTACTGAACTTATTTATAATGCCTTTTGCTTCACTAATATGTAAGCTTCATGATGTCGGGGACCATGGCATCTTGGGTCTCAATTTGTCCCAAGCATCTATTTGTTAAATAGAATGAGGAATAAATGCAACATGGGCGTGCCCAGTTTGGGGAATGAGAGGCCTTCTAGCTGGGTTGATGTGTGTTTATCTTAATCTTTCAATGTGACAAAAGCGGGGAACAGGAAAGTTTCACTTTTCTTTAGGTTTACTTTCAGAGCTCCTGCAGCCTCTAGGTAGAGGGGAAGGAAGCAGCATCAGACTGAAGGCCAGGCTCTAATGAGGAGGCGTTGTTCTGGGGTTGAAGTTTCTTTCTTCTGATTGGAGTGTACCCAGGATTTTAGATAATGCCCCCAGTATTTCTCAGGTTGGCTGTCTTTTTCAAGAGGCAGCATGGCAGTCCTTCCCAAATCCTTTGAAATCCAGGCATGAGCATTGCCACAGAACCCTTGTTTCATGTAGCTTCCAATGTCAGAGGTGCTTGTTAGTGCTTCCTGTTGGATTCAGATAGTCCCTGTGACAGTTATTAAGCTCTCCATATCTCATGGCCTACCTGCTCTCTGGCCTTTCCTTCTATTTAGAATCCCACTGGGAATCTGTTGAATCTCACTAACTTGCAGTAATAATATTTGTGCATGAGATGTGTTAGGAGTTGGCCTTTTTTTCAATATATTTTCTCTGCACGATAGCAGCAGTTTTTCAAGGTGGGTTTATGCCTTTTTAGTTTCTAGTGCTGTTGTAGGTTTTCCCCTATTTTTATACTCATCATTTTAATGGGAACTGGTAGGAATCTGATTGAGGAAGAACATGAACGAGCTCTCTTTTGAAAGGTATTTATTTGTATTGCCACCTTTGTCTTTGTACGTGTGTGCACATTCATGTGCAAGCAATTTGTTTTTCTCTTTGCTTTTTAAAAAAATCCTTCTAGGCCATTTCTTTGTTTCTTAACTTTATATGAGAGACATTACTTTTAATAGACACATTTAAATCATTTATATTTTATGTTATGGACATATCTGATGGCACCCTTTGTACTATAGTTTTATGCTCTTTTAGTGATTTACCCACCTTGGTTTTCAATCTTTTGGCATGTGGTTTCTGTGGGGTTTTTTGTTTTGTCTTGTGACAAGGTCTGTGTTGCCCAAGCAGGGATGCAGTGGTGCGATCACAGCTCCCTGTAGCCTCGAACTCCTGGGCTCGGATGATCCTCCCACCTCAGCCTCCCAAGTATTAAAAAGCTGGGACTATAGGCATGCATACCACACCTGGCTACTTAAAAAAAAAATTATATAAGGAAGGTATGGCACTATGTTGCCCAGGCTGGTCTTGCACTCCTGGGCTTAAGTGATCTTCCTGCCTCAGCTGCCAAATTGCTGGGAACATAGGCATGAGCCACTGTGCCTGACCTTCTATGTTTTATTCACTTTTATCTTTCATAGGGATGGTTTTAGGTTCTATGACCTTGAAAAAGTGTCTAAAACCATCATGAGCCTTACCTAATTATTAAATTGAAAAAATAAATAATGTGGTAGCATTTGACTGTTTTCTACAGGAGAAACTTAGGATTCTTGTGTTTTTCTCTGCCTTGCCTTTGTTAGCTAGAGTGGGGCCTATAGATCCACTATTGTTGAATAGTTGTTATTTTATGGATCATTCTATATGATTTTTGTATTGTATGTTCTCCCTCTTAAGGATTATTTTTATCTTTTTCATTAAATCATACATCTACTGCATTCAGTGACTACCACCACAACTTTTATATGTTAATTTAACTATTCTTAAGGATATTTGAGTCATACATCATTTGGCTCGAGTGTATTTTTGATGTCTCTCTTCTTTTTGGTAGGGAAAGATATATGCCTATTTATTTCCTGAGCCCGTTTGTTATCTGAGGAAATTAAAGACTATTATATAACATGTTAACTCTCCCTTGCAAAACAGCATTTAATTGATAAGAGGATTCCAAAGATGCATAATTGGGAAGCTGGAAAATTCCCTTTAGAATAACGTAAAGCAAATAGCATTTTAATTATGGAATATAAAAAGTTGCTAGCATTCTTTTGTTTTAAGTTGCTAGCATTCTATACAGAAAAACAACCTAAGAACAAAGGAATTTACTACAAATTCAGGTGACAAATTATATTAGACACAAGGTTATTGCTAGGAATTCAAGACCTGTAATGTCCTAAATAATTCATTGGGTCATAATGCAAAATTAGTTATAAGCCCTAAAACAGATTTGTTTTTGAATGAGAGTAAGCGATATTGTCAGTTTTAGTTGAATTGCAACAAATGTTTTATAATTTCCATTGTGTTATTCACATGGAGTTGACCAACAGTTAATTTTGTCAAATACTTATTTTATTAGTGTATTTGCTTCACGCATACACAATGTTAGATCACCCTATATGATTCACTGAAATCATTGGTCACAAAATTTGAAATTTCTTTTGTCAAATATAATGATTTCTCTGACAGTTGCTAAAACATAATTGCTGAAATGGAAAAAGTAATCTTAGTTGTGTGTTAGGCAATCACCTCATTCTTTCCCTGTGAAAACTAAATTAATTAAACCCTCCAGCACTCATATGCATGCATGCACCACAGCCATACATACATTCTCTCTCTCTTCCATAAATACATTCTCTCTTTTTTTTAAACCTCCTTACTTTTTAATCTTCATAAGGGAAGTAAAACTCACTGAGCATGATTCTAGATGCTTTCAAAAATGTTCTCTCATTTCTTCCAAAACTTAATGAAGTATACGTTACAATCATACAGGTAAGGAAACTGAGGGTCTGTGGAGATCTGCAGGAAGCTGAGGATCTTAAGAGAGTAACTAAATTGCTTAAAATATATCAGCTGGTTAAGTGATAGAGTTAGGATTTGAACCCAGTTTGGACTTTTTCCTGTGTACTGCACTGCCTAGACAGCAATACAGGACTCTAGTCCCAAAGAACTAGGACACTATGCACAAAGATGGGAGAAAACAGGAGGTGCCATTTGTTCAGTGATAGTAAAACATTTACTGAGCCTTTATATTCCAGAGGTGAAAGACCACTGACTACTCTCAAAGAGTTTATAAGAGAAACAGATTTATGAACCTAAACTTCAAACTGCAATAATAGAGATCCTGAAGTAGGAAGTAGTGTGGATGAAGAACTGATCCATTTTCTAATGGAAGTGATAGGGAGAAGAAAGTGGGGGACAACTGTGAAAGAAATTATATCTAAATATATCCTAAATATAAATGATTTGTAAATAATATCCTGCCCAGAAGAGATGATACCTAAACTGTGTTTGAAGGTTTAAAAATAATGGAATACTATGCAGCCATAAAAAGGAACAAGATCATATCCTTAGCAGGGATATGAATGGAGCTGGAAGCCATTATCCTCAGCAAACTCATGCAGGAACAAAAAACCAAACACCACATATTCTCACTTATAAGTGGGAGCTGAACAATGAGAACACATGGACACAGGAAGGGGAGCAACACACACTGGGGCCTGTTGAAGGGCGGGGTGGGGGAGGGAGAGTGTTAGGAAAAATAGCTTATGCATTCTGGGCTTAATACCTAGGCGATGGGTTGATAGGTGTAACAAACCACCATGGCATGCATTTACCTGTGTAATAAACCTGCACATCCTGCACATGTGCCCCGGAATTTAAATTAAAAATAAAAATAAAGAGTCCATTCTGCACATGAGATGGAGGATATGGGTGCTATGGTGAGGATAGACAAGGCCGTATGGTAAACTATAAATGGTTGGCTATCATCAGAACGTTGTATTTATTTAACAAATACTTACTAAATGCCTGCTAAGGGTTAGATATCATGTGAAGTAGTAGAAATAAAGTAAGGGACAAGAATGTTCATGAAGCATATAGTGTACCAGAGAGGGTTGGTTGAAGTTCTATACATAGGAAAAGAAAGAAACCTGGTTAAGTCTTGAATACCAGGGATACATTGGTTGGATTTCTTTCCCCTGTGGGTTCTAATGAGCCATAGAAGCATGTTATGCAGGTTTATGGCATGGTCAGAGCTAGCACACAGGACTTTTGCAGCAGTGTGGAGGGTGAATGTGAGGGGAATTAGATTGGAGGCAGGAAGACCAGTAAGAGGCCATTACTGATTATAGATGGGAGATGAAAGGGATGTATTTGAGCAGTATCTTGGAAATAAAATTGACAGCACATAGTATTGTTTGGATATGAATGGTTATGGTAGAAAGGAATTGAGGGTGACTCCCAGGTTTGTGGTTTTAGTGCCTGGATAGATGGGTCTATTGTTGTTTTTTTCTTTCTTCTTCTTTTGAGTCAGGGCCTCACTCTGTCACCCAGGCTGGAGTGCAGTGGCCCGAACTTGGTTCACTGCAGCCTTGATCTCCTGGGTTCAAGGGATCCTCCCGCCTCTGCCATCCAGGTAGCTGGGACCACAGGCGTGCATCACCACACCTGGCTAATTTTTGTATTTTTGGTAGAAACATGGATTCACCATGTTTACCAGGCTGATCTCAAACCCCTGAGCTCAAGTGATCCTCCTGTCTTGGCCTCTCAAAGTGCTGGGATTATAGGCGTGAGCCACCACACCATGCTGATGGGACTACTTTCTAACAAGGAAATACAGAAAGAATAACAAATTTGTGAAGAAAGGAAGTAAGAAATGAATTGAGTTTTGGATATGATAAGCAATTTGAAGATATATGGAATGCTCTGATTCTTTTAAAAACATCTTTTAATCACCTAAACTTCATGAAGAAAACCACTGTAGGACAAAGTAGAAATTTTGCAAAACACTTTATTTCTGTTTTTTTTAAATTATACTTTAAGTTCTGGGGTAAATGTGCAGAATGTGCAGCCTTGTTACATAAGTATACACAAGCCATGGTGGTTTGGTGAATCCATCCCCCCGTTATCTACATTAGGTATCTCTCCCTCCCCTATCCCCTCACCCCCTGACAGGCTCCGGTGAGTGATGTTCGCCTCTCTGTGAAATATTTTATTACTTTTACTTTATGATCTCATTCAGGACTTTTCCTCCTTCCTAAGCCCCACATCATGTCAAAGGATAGTTGATAGAAGTGATTAAATATACTTTTTAGTGGAATATAGGAGTCCATTTTCATAAAACTTCTGTTTTATCTGCTGTATCAGATGCAAGCCATCATTATAATTTTATTTAATAATTTTCTATTTTCTGCAACTGTATGTAAACTTACGGGGAGGGATGCAAAAATTCAGATACAAGAGCATTTACTTACCTGTAGTTTCGAATGCTAAAACTTTTTATTCCATGAATGGGTGGCAAAGTTCTGACTTAAAATATATGAAATATGATTTAAGGCTATATATTTTTAAGGCTTATATTTAGCTCATTAAAAATAGTCTTTTAGAGATAGATATAGATACTGTAGTTTATAGTCCTAGGCATAGGATTTAGTCAGCTTGCATTAGCAGGTTTTTTCTTTGAATAAAATGGTCCATTGAGGCACTGGATCTTTTTTTTATGTATAAGCTTTATTTTTATTAAAAAAAACCTGCACATGGCTCTTGGTACAGGGGAACTAAGGTGAAAAAACTGCCCACAACTCTACCTCTTTCTTTTTCTGTCTCACTTCTCTTAAGTCATGTTTTAAAATCATTATTATAGTAGATACTTTCATAATTTTGGTTAATATATAGTGCTATTTATTGATGCATTAATTTCAGACAATAATCAGTTACAAAATGAAAGTATTTATCTGCTATCTCTTCACCTTCTGTCTACAATTGTTAGACTTTTGATAGACTATAGGCTAAGGGGCTCTGAAAAAGAGATACAAATGGAGCGACTTACAGAAAGTAGAAGTTTCCCTTTCACATAATGGTCCAAGGTTGGGCTGATGAATAGCTTTGCTTCATGACCTGTTAGGTTTGTCTTCCTCATCAAGTGCCTTCCTTCTCATGGTTCCAGTGTGCTGATATAGTTGTTACCATTTTCTAGGAGGGAAGAGGAAATGCAAAGCAAGTGACTTTGTCTTTAAAGAGGTGACCTGAAAGATCATACATGATATTGAGTTACATTCCATTTTCCAAAACTTAGTATCATGTTCACATCTAGCTGCAAGGGAAGCTGAGAAATGAGGCTGTATATTCAGCTAAAATTTCAGGGGGTTCTATTACTAATATAAAGAAGGGACCATGGATTCTAGGGATCATTTAGCATTTTCCAGTCCAGTTGGTGTCTCCTAAACTCTCTACTTCATAAGCAGAGGACACTGATACTCTGAATCTTTCCTCTCCTTTCTTTCCAGGCTTCTTTACATTTTGTTGCTATATACTTTTTGTTTCACAATGTGAAGCTGCTAATGTTCACAGTCTGTTCTGAAGTCACAACCAAATATTTGTCCATAGGTTACCTCTAAAAGCCTATACTGTTATGACTATGTACACATTGATTACTTCCAGGTCACAATGTGAGCTATAATGTAGTTCCTTCTCATTAGTTCCAGGGTCATGATCTCAGCTGCTGGAAGGAACAGACATTTTTCTAGCATCATGGCAAATGGATTGATTTTCCTTGTATTTGTTGATTGATTTAAAATCAAATGTTGTATCTGTAAGGTCTGGATTTAGGCATTGACTTGTTAGATCACTAAGAAAGCTGCAGTGAATGTGCTTAGTGTCCAGGAAGCTTCCAGTTGCTTCAGGAAATAAGATCTTCACATTGTCACTTTATTGTGACCAGAAGCTACTCAATCAGTTTTGCAGCCGAGGAAAGTGTTTAGTTTTTGATATTGAGACAGTTTGTGAGCTCTGAGTGATCAAAGTAAAGCAGCTGTCTCCTGGTCTTTAATGTTTGAATATGAGAGAGCAGCTGTATCTTCTGACTAAATCAAGAATCTCTTTGGGATATTTAGGGATAGAAGGGATGACTAATGAGAGAGAAACTATGGAATTTTGGAAGTGGTCTCACTGTCCTTGGCATTAGACTTCTCATCCTTCCAGACTCTGTTGTTTTCTAAAACAAGGACATCAGTCTGGGGGCACAAGGGCCCCTGCCCTTGAGGAGTTTGTAATGTAGTAGAAGAGATTAAAATAAACTTCAGTTCAAATTCTGTCTCCATAATTTACTGGCCATATAACCTCAAGCAGGTAATTCTCTAGACTTTGGTTTCTGTTGGAACAAATAGCCCCCAAATCCCAATGGCTTAAAATACTGAAGGTTTAGTTCCTGTTTGTACTGTGTGTTCACTGTGGGCCAGATGGGAGCTCTGCTGCGTATCTCCTTATCCCAGGATCGTGATTAATGGAGCAGCCACTATCTAATAATAGAGTATTGCTGGTCCCTGCTGCAGAGGGAAAGAAAGCTCTGGAGGGTCTTACACCAACAGTTAAGTTCTCTGGCTTGGAAGTAATACACATCATCATTTCTGCTCACAATGTATTGCCCAGAGCTAGCCCCATGTTCCCAAGGGGGCCAAAAAGTGCATTTCTACCATGTGCTTGGAAGGTGGACAGCCAGAAATACTGTGTGCAGAGTAGTGATGCCTACTACATATAGGAATACCTATCTCAGGGTTGATGTGAGGATTAAATGAGGTTGCACACATACACACATACAGAAAGACACACACAGATACACATACTCATAGTACAGGTGCTCAAAAATGATTATCATTAATCTCATCATAGATGTATACATACAAATATTAAATAACAACATACAGGGGGACTAAAGGCTTTATTACAAGTTTATAAGACTATCATAGCATATACAAAAATGCAAGTTGATATTATTACTATCTAGTAGATGTTAGCAGATAAAGCATTAGAGCTTGGTTCAAAGTTGGTGCTAGACCTTTGTATTCATCTATCAAGAAGTGATGGTTGAAGTTGTAAGAATATGTAAAATCTACGTGGAAATTTTGGAAAACTTGCATCTCCTACTGTGTACTTGACAGCTTCTCAATATTTAAAAACTTTTCTGATGAAATCAGTAATGATATTAATGAGTATGTTTTTTGATATCATGTAATGAAATGTTTCAACGTATGAAAGATCTGTATCAGTCAGTGAACCAATATTTTCCAAATGAACAGTGCAGGATGTTACAAAATCATGCAAGGTTAGAAGGTCCATTCAAAATGCAAGACAGACCAATGGGTTTTAATGTAACGGTGTGAGGTTCATTGATATGGTTTCAGACTACCATTTGTTGATCAAAGAAGAAAACATACAATTATCTGAAAACGTTATTAAAATATTCCCCCCCTTTCCAGCTACTTATTTGTGTGAGTCCAGATTTTCTTCATGTATGTACTTCAGCCAAAACAACACATCACAACACATGATTGCAGAAGAAGAGAGGAGAATTCAGTTGTTTTCTGTTAAGTTAGACATTCTAAAGAGATTTGCAAAAATATAAAACTTTTTATTTTGGGTAATACAGTTAATTTTTACTATAGATGCCATTTTTATAAATTATTTAAGCTTTCAGGTTAAAATAATGTTTTACTATTTTAAGAATAGTCACTTTGTAAATTATTTTTGTTATTTTTAATGGAGTAAGCAAATATTTTAAAAATTTCTTAGTTGTAATTTTTAATAAGTAAATATTAATATTTATAATGATGTAAACAAAAGGTATTTGGAGTCCTTGATAAATTTGGTGAGTGTTGGGAATCCTGAGATCAAAAAGTTTGAGAATGGGTAACCCTAGAGATATAGAAAGGAAAGAATAGAAATAAAAAGTCTTCATACAGCTTCTCTTTGGTTCTCCAAACCCTTGTATATCCCTGCCATTCTCTTTTCTAAAGTTGGAAGCAATTCTCTTTCCTCTAAAATTCCCTAACACTTGCTTTCTACCTCTGTTAACTCATTTAGCTTATGTCTCATGTTCCCACTTAAGATAATATGTTTTTTAACAGCGCAGACTGTATCTTACATCTTTACATGTTCATCGGCACCTAATACATTGTTTTCCGTGTAGTAGCAATTTATATAGGTGATTTGAGTAACTTAAAAACATTTATCTCCTAAAATCACTTCAAAGATCAACTAAGCATTCTGAATAGCCAGGATTCTGTTGTTTCTTAAGTTCAATCACAAAAGGATCTCTGTTTAATGAAAGTAATGCCAAATCCTAGCCAATGAGCTATGGATTTCAAGCAGTAGTTAATTGGTTGATTAACTCGCTCAACAAACACTGTTTGAGCATAAACTGCTAGGCACTGCGCTGATGAAAACAAAGATGTTTTTTATAGAACTTTGTAGTAGACACTTACATTAGTGGTTCCCATGATGAAGTTTTTTTCTGTTCATAATAGCATGAAAAATAGCAACAATAGAACTTTTTCCCCACAAAACTAAATATATTTTACTTAAAATAATGTTGTTGTTGTTTTTTTTAATCTTGAGGCCACTTTCTAGTTCTTGGTGTCCACATAATCTGTCTTTTCTGATATGGTAAGATTAGGGTTTTGAGACATTTTTTGGTCATTATTTGACAAAACCCAAAACTCTTGGCTCCTATGGTTCTGGGTGTGGTGGAAGGGAGCATTTTACTATCTTGTGAAATCACTGATGTAGATATTCCTTTGGCATTTATTGGAAAGGGATTTGACCTTTATGTTTGACACTTTAAAACCCCTAGTACAATCAGCTAATTTATTCTGGAGCTAATTATCAACTTTGTGAGTTCTCTAGATTCCTTTTTACTATCTTTCTTTGGAAGATTATTGTTCAACTACAGGGAAGAAAGTAAAAGGGAAAAAAGATAAACCTAAGACAGAACCCTAGCAGACTAACTTTAATCAAATTTTTGGAAGTTACTATTCATGGAGGAGATGAAGTAGAAGAGATTTTCGACCAAAATAGGGCATTTGAACTTTTTTTGGATTTCAAGTCAGGTTACATTTTCAACTTTCCAGCTCTTTATAGGAACTAGTAATCATATAGCTAATAGATTTTAATTAAAATTATTACCTTTAAGCACTATTCACGGTTGAAATGGCAGAAATAGCAGCATTGAAAATGATGATCCTGATCAACCAATTCCATATAGTCAGTCATTTTCATAGTCTTTCACTCGATCAGTGAATGACTATTATGTGGCAGGTACCTGGATACAGGGATGAAAGACACTGTCACTGTCCTTGAGGGGTTTATAATCTAGAAGAGGGAGATATCTAAGCAGATCAGTGCCCTGAAAATTGTTACAGGGGATGTGATGGTATATTTGGTGCTATACTGTGGACTAGAATTGGAGGCATTAGGAATGGTAGGGGTTGGGAGTGGTGGCAAAGATAGTAAGGATCTGGAATGAAGACATGGAAGTGGAAATAGGAAACAGCTGACCTATCAGGAAAATTACCACCATGTTGGTATGGCAGGAGTGTGGGGTGTGGTGGGTTGTGGAGGTGTGGCAAGAGAAAAGGCTGAAGAGTTTGGCAGCAGCTGAATGCAGAACTTTAGATACTTTAGGTGATTTGTTTAGGAATTTGGGCTTTCTCAGAAGAATTTACCAGAATGCCACTCCTTCTCCTGGGGTTTGGGTGATAGGACAGAAAGGGGTTTTGTATGATCAAAAACATTTCAAAGGCACCAATTGAGACAAAGTTAAGCAGGTATATTTGCTGAAGACTTCTCAGACTCTGTATATTGGTTAGAATTTCCATGACTTTGATCACTTAACTTGTTTGAAGGGCTATCTTGTGTTTCTCAGAACATGGTTTGGAGAACCCTGTGATATACAATGGGGAATCATCAAAATGTTTTAAGCAAGAAATTATGGACAATTATGGAATCTAATTCTGTTCTTAACACATGATGTGATACTGCTCATTAGGTATGGTTCAGTAATACCCACTATTTTCAAAATTATGTACCAGATATTTTGGGAAATTAGGAAGATTCATGAGACATCTTGTCTGGCTTTTTAAAAAATAACATGTTGATTAGGCCGGGTGTGGTGGCTTACGCCTGTAATCCCAGCACTTTGGGAGGCCAAGGCAGGTGGATTATCTATAAATGTTATTCATCCATGTAGTTAATTGAATAAAAGGCAATGCAAAAGTGAGGAAGTTGAGAATAAATTTGGAGAATTACGGATTTTCTGTGATCCTTGCTCAATGCTGATTTCTACAGGGTGTTTAATGCTAAGCTTTTGCCTCTTTTTGGACTAGGACTTTTTCTGGCAATGGTCTTCACTCAGGCAGTTCAGGGATTACAAATGGAAGAAAGCTAACAAATTGAAACTTGAATTTAGGGTGTCTGGGAGTGGAAGTAGCTGTTTGTTTGGTCCTCAAAAGTACCATATTGTCAACATACTGAAGTTTTGGTAGATTAACGTAGAGTTAGCTTTACAGATTCTGAAGGTATATCCAAGGAATTTAGAGAAAAAATTTGAAGGTGAATTCTTCTTGAATTAAGTTTCCTTATTACCTGTTTATCACACTACCTAGTAGGGAAAGATAGAATCAGAATATCTAGAGTTGGTTGGTGCATCCTGAGGCTTTTTATTGCCAGTTGTCTAGTGGTCAGTAGCACTGGCATTGGAGATAAATGGCCTGAGTTCACAGGTATAAATTAGATTACCCAATTATTTAAAGACCCTGTCCCTTACTAATTATAAGGGATAGTTAGTTGTAAGTTGCAGTTGCATGTGATAGAACTAGAAAGATCAAATCTAGAAATCTGAGAATGTCTCAGACTTTTCACCTCCTTAGCTCCCTGTTTTTTCCTCTCAGTGTCAAGGGAGAGAATCTCTAAGTAACCTTTTTTTTTTTGAGGCAGAGTCTTGCTCTGTTGCCCAGGGTGGAGTGTGGTGGCACAATCTCAGCTCACTGCAACATCTGCCTGCCAGGCTCAAGTGATTCTCCTGCCTCAGCCTCTCGAGTAGCTGGGATTACAGGTGCCCGCCACCACGCCTAGTTAATTTTTGTATTTTTTGTTTCTCCATGTTGGTCAGTTGGTCTGAATCTCCTGACCTCAAGTAATCTGCCCCCCTTGGCCTCCCAAAGTGCTGGGATTACAGACGTGAGCCATCTCACCTAGCCATTAAGTAATCTTCTTGAATTAAGTTTCCTTATTACATGTTTATCACACTACCTAGCAGGGAAACATAGAATCAGAATATCTAGAGTTGGCTAGTGCATCCTGAGGCTTTTCATTGTCAGTTGTATAGTGGTCAAGAGCACTGACATTGGAGCTAAATGGCCCGAGTTTACATGTATAAATTAGATTACCCAATTACTTAAGGTCCCTGTCCCTTACTAACTGTGACACTTTAGGCCAATTACTTAACCTCCCTATGCCTCAGTCTCTATATTTAAAAATGGGAAAATGATAGTATGTGCCTCATGAGGTTGTGAGGATTAAAAGGCTAATATATGTGAAGTGCTTAGAGTAGTGCATGGCATATGCCCTGTGCACAGCCAACTGCTATCTTTAGGATTTCTCTGTTCTATTGTTTTCTTTAGGATGATTTACTTTGGAAAACCAAGTAGTAGTTTTCTGGCCTAAATAGGATTCTTTGGAGAATAGCTTGCTAACTCTAAGTAAGGGTAGATATAAAAGGACTGTTAAAATTTTCTAATTCATACAGTTAAAACTGCAGCAAATATTTGGCATATTTACATAATAATAGTAACTAACATTTCCTGAGCATATACTATGTGCCAAGAGTTGTACCAAGTACTTTTTACCAGCTAGCTTATTTAATAATTATCGTATAAGTGAGGAAGCTGAGGCCTGGAGAGGGTAAGCAGGTTGTCCAAGGTTAAGAATTGGTTAAGGGCATGACCAGCATTCAAACCCAGACAGTCTGTGTCCATGGATCACACGCATCTCTTGTGATATCCCATCTTTCACGGTAACATATGTATTTTAGCTCTGTTTGTTAAAGTGTAAACATTAATGAGATGGAAAACATGAGCTAAAAATAATTTTGTTAAAACCATTTCAGCATAAAAACACATGTTAGAGCCATATTAACTATGATTCTTTTGTTCCGTGGAAGTGTAAGATTATGAGTTTGATTTAACCAAGGCATCAAGATGCATACATCTGTTTTTTGAACTGTTTTTCACTTTACATCTCAGCTACATATTTTCAGAGTGGTTTGTGAGTAATGCCACTTTGCATGCATTTTGCAAACTTCACTCCTTTCCTACTATCCATGCAAGCATTAAAATAATTAGGATAATATCAAATCCTAACCTATGAAATGCATTCCTCATAGGATTAGAAAATGGAGAACAGTGTGAAAAATTGTGCTTTTTGCATTCTTCAGTATAAAAACTAGACTGCTCTGAAAGCAGTCATTGTCATTGCCCCATTTTGTTGGCGCTAATGTCATACTGTTTGCGTCTTCTGTTTTCAAAAAACTGGGCAAAACTATTTTGCCACTAGATGGAGCCCTGGCTATTTGGGTAGAAATACAGGCAACTCAGAATATTAAATCACACAGACATGTCATGCTGCAGGGCTCCCTGTATTTGTGGCCCTCAGCTTTTAATTGTAGAATGCATCTTTGTTCTTTCCCTGACCTGCAGAGTGACATCACTGCCTCTCTTCCTGTGCGCTGGCTTTGACATAAGCCACATGGCCATGGTGGTCGGTAGGCGCTCAGGCTGCCTGGTACAGGAGTTGATGAAACAGAATAGGAAGACGTTTTATGGTCAGCTGTGGAAGCACAGTGAGGCTGCAGCTTTGCTAAGTAATTACATTTACCATGTGCACTTTATTCCTCACAGAGAAGGGTCACAAGGAAAAAATACATTTTTATTTATAGTGTTGTGAGGTATAGACCTTTGATCTTTTATTAGTCGGTGCGGTAGTCTGCTCCAAAGGAATGCTCTCTTTTCCCTGCTCTGGAGTCACTCGTGAAAATGACATGTTTATTTATGTTTAATGGTTCTTTCAGGCTGTGCATTGTGATACTTACCTTCCTTTTTCCTCTCCTTTGTCTCCAGTTAGTAACACAAAAATATTTTAGTCTCGTAGTGAGTTTAGTTTGGGGAAGTCAGAGTTCAGGCGTGTTAATACAAGCAGATTTCTGTCAGATACACTCCAGAGTGATTTAGTAAAATATATTACTGTTTATTATATGTTTGTTCTTCAAGGAGATCGGAAGAGTCCGGAACAGACTTTTATTTTGGGGTGGGGAGCAGGGGAAGTGTTCAGGAAATGAATAAGACATTAATTTTATATTAATTTTTGGACATTTGATGGTTAAAGTCACTTAAAATGATAATTTGAAATAACAAATATGAAGTTTATTAATCTAATATTTTCCATTTCTGTTTAAAGTTAATCTTTATCAATTGAAAAATTGTACAAAACTTTTAAGAAAATCCTAGGAATCGAACTTTCTCTGAAGTTTAATATCTACAGTTTTTAGATTCTTCCACATAATTCATTTCCAAATACAAAATTAATTCATTTCCAAATACATTAAAAAACATTTTATACTTTTTATTACTAAATCATGAATATTATTCACAGAATTGACCTAGAAGTTATAAATCATACAATTAAATGAAAATTCATATTTGCCGTGCTTTATTAAAACTTAATGCTGTTTCGAAAGTGAAGTCTCTTAATTGTCCTTAGGATTTCTGGCTCTCTATCTTACAAAATGAAATTCTAACAAAATGTATCTCTTAATCTTATGATATTTTATAGCCTTCTCCAGGGAGAGAGATTTGCCAATAATTGCTAGAAGGCAGCATGGTGTAAAGAAAGAACATGACTCTGCAGTCTATGGTTTTCTAGTCCTTTTCCCACTGGTTATTTGCTTTGTGCCCTTGGACCTTTGAGTCACAGTTTCCTCACATATGTATTGGGGCGTAAAACCTACCTCCTGGGTTTATTGTAAGAATTAAATGATACAATGTGTGTATTAGGCTCCAGACAGTTCCTGTCACATGGTACAAACTCAGTAAATGCTAATTCCTTTCAACTGTTTTAAACTTCCTCTTTTGTTCTCAACCTCTTGCAAACTGTGTTCACAGATTACGCTGCTATTACATAGTGTGTATTTTATCTCTAACATACAAATAAAGCTAGATTGAAAGTAAGCTCACTGGCTGAAAAATAGGCATTTGAAATTTATTAGCAATATGTGCATGTGTTCAGCTCCAGATAAAACTGTAGCCATCAGTTGTGCAATGAATGTGTTCAATATTTGTGATGTTTTAATTTGTTTTTTCTTGTTTTTGTTTTTTTCTCCTACTCAGCTCTTGCCCCTGTTCTTTGCTTCTCGTTTTGTTGGTGAAGATATCACAGTGATGTCTGCATTCAACCTGCTGCATTTGGTGACAAAGAGCCAGCCAGTAGCCCTTCGAGCCTGTGGGCTTCCCTCAGGTTGCTGCTTGTTGTACTGTTCATAGTGAAGGCACCAGGCCAACTGGGTGTTTCTGCTGCAGGAAATGATACACCATCATGCTTTGCTAAATTTCGTTTTCTTTTACTTGAGCCCTAATTTGAAGACGGAAATTGGTTATAAATCACCACTCTGCTTTGAGTAACATTCATTTCCACAATCCTTACAACCTTTGGAACATTGTCCAGTTTCCTTGCCCAGTGTATAATTGTCACTAATATTTCATGATATCTTCTTGTTCTTTAATGCACACTACACATCTGCAAATCATAACGTTCATAAGAGGCTGGCAGTCCGAGTGAGAAACTGCCCCAAATCACACAAAATAGGACATTTATCAAGAATAATGAAAATGCTTTTCATTCCACATGTGGCCATTCCTTTAGGAAAAAATGAAAATGAACAATGTTAGCATAATTAAGTTACCAATTTATTTTAGTTAAAAAGAAAAAAGTTCTACTTAACAATGACCAAATAAACAGAAGTAATATGCATCAGTGGGTTCTTAAATTAGAATCACTGCACATTTTAAAAATGTGATTTTAAGAATTTAAACAAGTGAGGCATGAAAGTCCCAAATTTTATAGGTCTATATCATAAGCTTAATATTTTAATTTTATTATGAAAACCAAAATGGTTAAGTCTTTTATTTCTGTGAAGACGATTATCAATATTGTTTACATTTTTCCATTAGTGTACATATCTGTTACTACATTGTATAGAGAATTTAATTCCAACTCAATAAATGTTAACTATGAGTGCTGGGCATTGTGTTAAGCAGGAAGGATACAGTGATAAATAAGGTAAAGCTGAGTTTTTTCAACAAGTACAAGGTGGAAATGAAACTGTGAGAGGACCATTGAATTATGTTGACCTGGCTAGACTAGAGGTATTTATACTTGGTGTGTTATGGTAATTGAGAGGAGGTTGGTCCTAGATCTTTTCTTTAAGGGAAAGAAATGTTGGAAGGAAGGGAAGATCTCTGAAGTTTAAGGAGGGCTTTATGGAGGATATGGTGCTCGAGCTGAATCTCATACTGGGAGCACCAGTTAGTTGGGTTTCTAAGCAGGGTGGTGGGGATGCCATTTCTAACAAAAGGAGTAGCATTGGAAAATGTGAAGGCCTGAAAGAGCGAGGCATGTTCAGAGAAATACAGTTATTCACATGGCTTGTTTGGATGGGCAAGGGAAAATAGATGAGGTAAGGAAGGAAGGGTAGCCAAATCATGAAGAACTTTATATAATATTTTAAGGAATTTAAATCTTGGAGAGATGAATGGGAATAATATGACTTCATTTGCATTTTACAAAGATTATTGATTTAGTATTGTAGGAGGTCAGTGCTGGTTTTCTAGATGTTTCTGTGAGAGAGGCTGGTATGACAATTTGATTAGACAGAGGTAGATATTTTTGTCTTGAAGCTATATTTAAATAGCAAATACACTTTTTTAAA